>NC_048294.1:14922681-15240737 GCF_009762535.1 Notolabrus celidotus | reverse complement strand
ACCTTCTCTAAACGCTCTGTGTTTACACTGTTGCTAATACCGAGGTTGACCTTTACAAAGATGGGAGACTTTAAATTTGAAATCGATTGATGTATTGACCGGTCTGCAAACCACGTCAGCAGTCATTAGCTTTGACCGAAATATAATCTGATTACACAGTAAGTTTAGAACAGCCATCTGGTTGGTATAGATGTAGACTCTGTTTTAAAGGTTTAGTTTCTTATAATGATGGATTTTTTCTCTTTAGCTGGCAATGGATGGAGCTCATGATTGATCTTTTAAAAGACTCAGTGGTTCTCTCATTTTGACTTTGATACCATCTGTCTGGAGATCTACGGGAGACAGATTAAGGTATTAAGAGATTAACACCTGGGAACCACTGAGTTTAACACCTTCAGTGACATCCAATGTTAAATCAAATTCAGTCAAGTTATTGTGCACTGCAAACTTGTGCTTTAAATGTGAAAATTGTATAAAAAAGCCTCAAAATAACTTTTAGATATAGGTTAAAAAAGACAATTCTACAACATCCATTATGAAGTAAATGTTTTCAGTCAAGTTATCATACTGTCAGTGTCCACGTTGCTGGTCTTTAACATTTTATAACCAGTTAAATTAGGCCAAAAAATGATGGAACTTTAAGGTAGAGTCTGCAGCATTTTTCAAACCTTTTCTGAAGGAAGCCAAGGTTATATATTTATACAGGTAATAGCCTCGTGAGTAGTTGATGGCAAACTTTCCATGGATTTAAACATTCCTGTTTGGTCCTATTTCAGATTCATCTCCCAGGCAAATTCCCAGAATGCCCCACAACCATCATTTGCTCACCGTTGTATCAGTAAGATGGATATCAGAACAAAGCTTCTGCTGCCTGACATAACTCAGGGAAATGTGTTGCTGATGCTACATTGGAATCATTATGTAGGTTGACCCAGTATCATGATGAATTGAAATAATCATTGCCCGCGGTCAGATTCTCTGTCAAGTAGTTGATCACCTCTTAATTAGTAAGCAGTCTGAAGCACGGCCTTAGTGTCATATTAAGATGCTGGAAGATGGGAGGGCAGTGCTGGTGTCGATCACCAGATAAGATCACACACAGAGGGGGTTTGAAATGTCCCAGAAATGCCGACACCATGCCTAAAGCAGCGATAAAATCATAATGAAGCCCAAGAATTTCAGTATGAATTTCAAAATCTCTGTTATATCAAATGTGAAAGGTAGCCCAAGCCTTGAACTAACTTTCTGAATACATCTAACTTATGCTGCTTTTTTCTACCATGGCGATTATCCATACTTGTTTAATCACTATGCTTACATTTTTTGCCCTTAAATGGAAAGCTGTGGTCACAGTGCAGCTTTGTGAAGAACTCTGTACCTAAAGATTGGCTCTTGATTGTTCTTTGTTTTACTGCAGGGACTGAATACAGGCTATGTTAGGAGTGAGCTCAGTCAGGATAAGATCGGGTGTAAACTTTGTCAGGTCATTAAGTCATCATCAGCAGAAGGTGCTTATCAATGGGAAGCAACGTTTTGTTGATGAAATCACTTATACTCCCTTCATGAAACTGTTCTTGGTGAACCAAGCACTCACAGACTTTCTTGCAGCTTTAAAACATGCATTACATGTTACGTTACTAAGTGAACATATGCAATCAATGTGCTAAACAGCAATTTAACAGAAGTGGCTCAGTGTGATGAGTCACACTGAGTGTCAGCCTTTGTTATATGTGCTTTGGAGACATATCTGTATACTTGGAACAAAAGTGTGTGAAAGTGTGTCTGAATCAAAGATTTTCTTGTCCTTCTCTTTATTTAAAAGTTAAATATCAGACTCATAACTCCTTATCATGGCTTTCACTGTGTTTATGTCACTAAACTAACAACTATTCTGATAGTCAACTGGTCATTGATTATTGAAAGGATTAATCAGATGATCAGATAATAAATTACACAGTAACTTAATGGTTGTTATTTATCTTTCAACTCTTAAATTTGACATTGCTCTATTTAACACAAATATCGCCATATTGATATGTTTTGTTTAAATGTTGCTTCCTGGTCACTGTTTTACATTAGCCACTCTCAGAAAATATAGTAAAGATGCAAGAAATCTCACCCCACAGCAATTCAACTCCGGAAAAACAATGTTATTTCAGCCTTGTGTGAAACAAGGGGCGATGATTTTAATGACTAAGTGTTGAGCATTACATTTATTGGCAACAAATCTTATTAGCGATTTGTCAACTAATTGTTGCCCCCCTGCTTTTGTCTACATAATACTGATTAGCAAATGTTATCATGCTTTTCGAGACTATTAAATAAAAACATTATTCCGCTATATTGTCTACAGTATAATTAGCATTACTGTATGTACCTGACCTGATAAGAAAAGTTTATATTTCCTTGAAATACATCTGAAAAGGTGGGATCGACAGCACCTCTTACCTTCAAACCAAGCGGCAACCTCCGGTCTAAAAATATGAGTCCAATGCGGAAGTGCTAAAAACAGCAGTTCATCAAGGATCCACTTGAGGCTGGCTCCGGAAGTACCGGAAACCACATAAACACCAATTCAAAGAAGCCTATCTTTGCAAGCAGAAATAATCATGTTTACAGCCTGGAACAAAAGACGAGTGTATTCTGGATAGCTAATTTATCAACTGGCTCACACTGTAGCCTTTCTAACGCAGCAATATCGAAGATATTGAGATTACGAGTCTTCCAATGAGAGGCAAAGCTGACTTGATTGACCGGCAGGAACACTGTAGCTGTCGGCTAGGAGGCTCAAAGCCCGCCTCTTTACGTCACAATCGCTCGACAGCAGCAATATGGCTCCCGCCAACGATTGGCCTCAAAACAGAGCTTCAGAAACAGATGGGTGATGTCACAGATACTACATCCATATTTTATACAGTCTATGCTTCAAACTGAGTGTCCCCTTCATGACAGATTCTAGCGCTGTCACTCACAACTACAGCACCAGGGAGATAAAAGATGGAGAGACATAGTGATGGCCTGGAAGAAAGTGGCTCAAATGAGGCCAAGTCACACCCCTTTGGTAGATTACTAGATTACTAGAACTAGATTTTTCCAAAAATTCCTCTTGAAAAGGGCAATCGTCTTACAGTTATATTCGAACCAATATTGTATTCAGAGCAAGTTGGCAAGCTTATGTTAGCATTTAACTCAGAGCACTTCTGTGCCCGAGTATAATCTTGCAGAGCAGCTGGCATGGCTGTGGACCATAAGCCCTTTATGATTAACGAAATTAGCTTTGTGCATCTGTGAGTGTATTGGTATTTACTTCAAAAATGGAGAGTGACTGATGAAGTCACTATTTTCAAAACCAAAGAATACACTTTGCTCTTGCTTTTTCATTATTTAAAATGTCTGTTCATTAACTAAGTGGAAACAGGCTTTTCTTTTCAAACCATTAAGTGAAACCAAAAGAGGTCATGGAGACTCAGTCAATGAGATCAAGTCAGCCATCATGTGTAACACGGAGCCACTGTCACAGAGTGGTCAAAGATCTCCAGACCATTGCTACAGCTGTGAGGCCTTGCATGCTGCTGCCTGTAACACTATCATGTAAACTGTCAGAGGATAAGTTGTGCTCTCTGGAAGCTGTGGCCTACTTTAGTGAGCCCCGCCTTTGTTGGCGCCACAGTGCTGAATTAACAGCAGAGATGGAGCTAAACTGGATAGGTTAAGACCTCAGATCAGACACAGAAACACAAAAACAGAGGCTCTAGAGAAAAGATACACAACATTGGAAGTGAGGTTGAAAAAGCTAAGTAAGAGAGGGAAAGTGAAAAACTAAAATGCAGTGCTGATTGATGCTATCACTGTCTGAAATGAAGAACTTTCCCAGCTAATTTCACACAGATTAAACCATATATTCCTCAATCATAGATCCATGTAATAACTTTAATTTCAATCCCATGCTAAGTAATGGCCTTTTGCTCTTATTCTATTAAATCATCAGTCCCACGTGGCCCCTCAGGGCATTATTTGCCTCTGCTTTGCGCTTACTGTACGTACATCCTTGTATTTTAACAAAGCAGCAGCAAGCTCAGCAGTGGTGTTCATCAAACTGCTTCTCTATTGAAAAAGAGAAGCCAACCGTGGTCAGCTGAAGCCATTTTGGTTTGATCATGTTTTAAATGTGAGATATATACATCAGCCATTTGTTCTGGCTTAATGGATTTGATTGATTTTAGGTGGTGTGGTTTTGCCCTCAGGCTTAATTTTGGCTTTGCAAAATCGACTCCTAGGTCACAAACCTTGAGGGAGTGTATCATTTTCTCCTGGGTTCATCAATCTTGACTGATGGGAGGGTTTCAAGTTTTTTTTTCACCCTGAGTTGCATTTTTGTTGGCTCATGGAAGAAAAGATGCTTGAGTCAACCATTATGGCTGTAGTCTTCAAAACAGGTCACATTCTTCTTATTTGGAAATATATTTGGGAGCACTGTTCTTTGTTTATTTGCCACACAGGCACTTTCAATTTCATTTTCTTGTATAACTGCAGGCTAGAATGGCTGAGGCAGCTTTGTTACTCCGAGCATCTGATGAATTACATTTCTGATGAGCTGTGCATTCAGCTACAAGCTGCCATTGCAGCAGCAGTCACTCAACAGCATGCTAGCATCTGTTTTTTTCTTTCAAGGAAGGCAAAAGTGTGGCATGACGCTATGTGTGTGCACGTAATGATTGAATCAGTCTTTGTTACCTGATGAATTTCTTCAGGACAACATCACCCAGTTCTGTTTTGTTTTTTATACCACCAAAATGGTAACCTTTGACCTTTGTAGATAATAGCACTTGAGCAAGCACAGCACAAGCAGCACACATTATCACACACACTCTCAACCGTCAGATCCATTTTGTCAATACAGTAAAAGGGCAAACATTAATCAGACAGCCATGACTGCATGCTCTTTTCCTGCCCGATTAAAAGCTGTGTCACTCACACTCTGCTGTGTTTCCACTTTAGAGATCAGTTTTTATTTCCCATGGCTTTTTACTAACATCCATGCTTTCGATTCCATTTGTTATAGCACTGATTTTGCACTTTAAAATACTTCAGCCCAACACATTGTCCTTGAGCTACTTGCTAGGAAAGATGCCTCTGTGTCAAACAGTGATGCATCCATTTGAAGCCAGCTTGCTGTCAAGACTGATATCACCTAGTAGTAGCAGCAACATCTGTCTTTTTCATCCTCACTGAGGGCACTCAGACGTCTCCTCTCCACTCAGGTAGGAAGGTGTGTGTCAGGCGAGTAATAAGAACAGATGAGAGCTAAACATTGTGTCTTCATCCTCCAATTCCCAAAGTTATTGTGTAATTTAAGAAGGCTTTAAGAATCAGCACTAAGCTGACTGTGAGCTGTAACAGATTTGAGAGTGTCCTCTACTGATTGAGAACTTTGTTATGCCTCTTTAAGTTATTGTGTGTATTTTGCTAAATCGTAGCCAAGAGCTGTTACCATCTGCTCTATAAATACGCTGTGTTTACTTTGCACGTTATAAGGGCAGAAGGGCTCAAACTTGCAGCATCTCAAGAGTAGTGAGAAAGAGTTTGGCAAGTGTGAAGCTACAAATTGAAAATCTGGCTGGAGGACAGTTTATTTCTTCCAAATACTCCCTCTACCTCAGCCCTTCTTCATCTGAGCATTTTCTGAAAATATTTAACATGATAAATACAATATGATACAAATAATGAAGGTATGAGTAATAGAAAGAGGAAGTGAGAACATCAAAATAGGTTTTCCTACATATTATGTTATTATTATTGTCCATTGTGAGGTAGACCTTTGAGTTTTTGGGGATATATCCCAACATCTGTTAGACTGGTTGTCATGAAACGCGGAACTGGCCCTAACCGTCTTGGTGCCCTTGGCAAGTTTCGAATGGTGCCCCTTGTATTATAACCAACTCCACCAACAATCACATCACATATAAACTTAAAGAAAACTGACATACAGCTACTGATATACTGGTTTCCTTATTTTAAAATAAAATTACTTCTTAAAGAACGTTAATAAAATGGTAATAACAGAAAAAATGATATTAAATATATATTTTATTTAATCCTAGCCTATATTTTCAATCTAATTAAGCTAACAGCTAACAGTGTAAATCATGAACACTTATAACCTTCAAAAACTGCTCCGCAAACCAATTTTAAAAAAATCAAAAGTGAATCACACAATTTTAAATGTATACTGGCATCACTCTGCAATTTGACCCCAAATTATATGAATTAAAACAATATTATTTTTCCTGTTGGCTTCAAATTTTCTTCCTCACTCATTAAGGGTGCAAGTGGCGCCCCCTTTGGAAAGACGGCACCCCTAGCATTTGCCTAGTCTGCCTATGCCACGGGCTGGCCCTGATGAAACATAGTACAGCCACTCAGGGTGTCCACAGGGTGACTTTGGTTAACTCAGATGTTCGCTGTAGTGCTACCTAAAGGTTTACAATTATGGTTCCTTTTGGCTATAATTACATTTTAAATATGCTGACATATTTTGTCCCCAACAGGATGAACCATCATATTGTTTACCCCTGAACTTTCATCTGGTGTCATCGTATGATGTGTCTTTTTTTCTCTCTCTTTTGGTTCATCATCAAAAACCTGTAAAACTACAAACAATCCCATCAGTCTCAGCTATACTTTGTCTGAAGGGCACATCACCCTTCATGCTAACTAGCTGCTGACAATCAGTATATTAGCATTATCATTCTGAGCCATTGACTGTATCTTAAGAAGGACAACACGGCCTCCTTCTATTGAACAAAAATGAAGCCAAAATACCTCCCACAACGAGGGTGTCAATCATTGCATTATACCCTTTTTATAGCATCAAATAGCTATTCAAAACACAATTTTACCAGAATATGAACAATTTTACATAAATCAGCATGATAAGAGTCAACTGTAACAACATAAATTATATATACAGTATGTTTTATTCAATCTGACATTTATTCAAATTTTGAAGTGTTTGAAGACGTTCCATATGTTAGCGTGGCAGGCTTTATGGCCTTTTCTGCAGCCTATCAGTAGCAATCTCCAAAAGTTTTGGCTTTACTTTTTGGGAGCCTGCGTTTGAGCATGTTGGAATTGTGATCTTAGCATGTAGAATTTTAATTGCATAAGTAGGCGCCTTGCTCACTATTGATCATAGTTTTCTATACATGGATGTAGTTACAGTGTTTTTGGAGGAGTTTTTTAATCTTGGATTTTATCATCCACTTTTTTCTGCCTAAATACATGTCTTGATAATCTGACAACTTTATTTTAAATGGACTTCAGGCAGACATCAGGAAAAAAAAGTGCAAAAGTAAAAGTTCACACTAAACAGTTCTAACACTGATTCGTCATGAGTGTGAGAATGACCCTAATTTCAACTGGCTTTACTTCCAACAAGCATTTTTCTGTTTTCTCTTGCCCTCCAGTTTTACAATGAGTCATTCTTATTCTTACAATCTGTTTTTCACTGGACAGCTCAGATATTTCATGGACACTTTTCAGATTTATAATGCAATTTCTCACAGCCTTTATACAATGATGTAACTGTTAGTGCTCTGTCCCTTTATAGCCTGGGTTTATAGAGTCCCCTTACTACTCCCATCGGCCATCCTGACGCTGGGTTGTCTCGCCATAAATATGCTATGAGCTCTACCTCAGCTATTACTTTTACTTGCCATCACAGCCTTGAAATTAATTGAGGGTTGACGTGATTGACAAATGGTTTGCAGCACTGGAGAGCACAAAGCTGCTATCAATCCTCAGGCTCAGTTTTTTAGAATAGCACAGAGCGGGAGGGGAAACAGGCTTGTGCACACTTCTTACTTTGAGAATCACAGAGGTGCTGCATATGGTTTTTACATTTCTGTCCATGTTGCGGTCATGTACCCAGACCTTTGAAAGCCAAGACTAGTTTACCGGTAACAATCTTCTTTTGTTACACTGACAGTAAGAAAATACACTTAAGTCAAAGAGCACGCTTGACTGTGTGTGAAAGGAATTGACACCTGATTAGGAAAAAAATGACACCCCCACGTGAGGTCACAGGCTCCATAACATGATTACAGCTAGTCTTTAACACAGATGGCCTACTGTGTGCTAAGAGACTCATAAATAAATAATGTCACCCAGTGAACTAGTTATTCAGGACATACAATGTTGCTGTATTAAGCCAACCTTGAACTAGAACTTTGTTGCTGTAGATTTACACTACCAGTCAAAGTTTGGACACACCTTCTCATTCAATGTTTTTTGTTTATTTTAGTTATGTTCGACATTGTAGATTAATACTGAAGACCTCAAAACTATGAAATAATATGGTTGGCCATAACATGGATTACAACAGTAGTCAAATAGGGCTATCCATTGTGGACTAACCCTACCTCTGAACAACACAACTGATGGTCTCAAACACATTAAGAAGGCAAGTAATTCCACAAATAAACTCTTTCCAGGGCTCATGTTAATTAGAAACCATTCCTAGAGACCTCATGAGGCTGATTGAGAGAATACCAAGAGTGCGCAAAGCTGTAATCAAGGCCAAAGGGGGCTACTTTAAAAAATCACCACGCTTCTACCAATCTTTAACCACTTTTTTGTTAATTAAATAATTTCATATGTGTTCTTTCATAGTTTGATGTCTTCAGTATTAATCTACAATGTTGAAAATAATTTAAATAAATAAAAAACATTGAATAAGAAGGTGTTTCCAAACTTTTGACTGGTAGTGTACATGTAGATAACACAGAAAAGCCACTGTTTCCTCTTGACATCATGATACTGAACTGGCTATGACTTCAAAACCAACTTCAAATATGTTCAGTTTGTTAGCACGCTAATGATTGTAATGCTGTCCCTATGTGCTGTGTTACAGAGCCTCTAGCAAATTTCAGAAGCGATGCTATACAGTATTCAAATATCTGCTCATTGACGGTCTTTAAGGATGGATGACGTGTCTCTGCCTCCTCCCTTTGAACAAAAGTGATGCCAAAAAATAAAATGTGTGCTGACATTTATGTATTGAGAGCCAGAGTCTGCAAGGCACAGCTGGTGGAGCAGCAGTAATGACATTACGCCCCCTCTGCCAACCGAAAAATTGGTTAACATTTAAGCCTTTAGCAATTAGTGGCAAAGGTCACTAAGGTTGGCACAGTCCACAGCCGTGTAACAGCTTCTGTTTGTTTGTAGCTCAACTTTCTTTAACTGACACTCACAGTAAAAGAAAGTTCAATATCTCTTAACTTTTCAATAACTTGTTAGTGTTACTTACATTCCCTCTCGCCATTCCATTCCTACTCTGCTAAGCCAATGCAGAAGTACTAAAGGGGCTGCACATTTCCACAGAGCAGTCAATCATGCCTGAATAGCCTGTTTTCAGCATCAAAAATTATAAAAACCAGAACTTCGTAGAAAAATAAATTTTGGAAATAAATCAGCATGACAACAACTCACTACAATGACAAAATCTGTGTTTGAAAAAAAAAAGATATATGTTTTAATTTTATAATGTGAAGCATGTCCTGTGTTAACTTGGAGGAGGCGGGCTTTATGACCTGTAGTGCAGCTAGTCAGTAGTGAGCTCCCAAAATTTTGGCTTCACTTTTGGGGAGCTGTTATGTCATTCATCTTTTTATACAGTCTACGCATAGCATAAACACAAACTATGAAATCAAGCCACTGTAGCCTACTGCAGATACACCATATACCATCTGTCACTATCTGCTCATTCCAACCTAGTTAAATGTGTTTGTTAAGGTTACGTATGTACGCCTCCCAATTCTTTCAGCACAATAAATTGACATCACTATATGACCATTCACATTAAACATGTTGCAAAAGGAGTGCCAGTTTAGCCTGGTGGTTAAGTCTGTGTTTTTTAAGTCTGCCTACTTCAGGGGGTAATGTCTTGCTGCCTCTTTAAAATAACACTGTGCAAAATATTGTGTTGTTGTCCTGAAGAACCAGCAGTAATTCAGCCTTGTGTATCTATTAACTTATAACCCTCGCCTCCTGCATGCCCAGTTTCGTTGAATGCACTGAGGCTGTGAGTTTCCCGGGTGACCATACAACCTAACGCTTTATTTCCCAGGTTACCCTCAGATTGTCCACAAGCGTGGGGTGAGGGCTCGACTCATGAGGCTTTTTCCATGCTCCACAGCCAAAAAGGCAACTTCCAGTAATCAAAGCAAGTGGTTATTTGCTGGCTTTTCTCTCTCTCTCTGTGTCTCTCTCTTTCTCTCTGAAGGTTTTGTTGTCGTTGTTGTTGTTGTCAAAGATGCTTTTCCTGTCTGTAACCCAGAGCGGGTTACAAAAATATAAGACTTGCACAAGATTGCTTTTGCTGAAGTTCATCTACAAGAGTCATTTTTGGGGAAATAGTTATTGACTGTTGGGTTTTACAGCTGAAGAAGCACAAAACGCTTACTGAATGAGTGATTTGGGTGGATATTGAAATGCACATTGAAGTGCCCAGTCATTTTCCTCTGAACCCTGTTTGCTGCTGAAATGTTTCATATTTTCCATGTTAATTCATGTACAATTGTAACAAGACAGTTGCAATGTCTAGAACTTTTTCATATAATTAAGAGGTAAATGCAAATTGGATGAACATGAATCCAACACAACTTCAAAACCAATTGAACAATGAGAATAAGATCAAACAGCCTATATTACATCATGTACCATCACCCGTGTATACAAAGCACTAGCTGTAGTAGCTGCAGGTTAATTGTGCTCCATCAGAATACATGGCCTTTTGTCTGCCCAGGCGACAATAACACCCTTAGAGCTAATGAGCCATTTAGACACCGTGTCACACTTCAGGTATGTGGGAGGCCCTGCGCCAATAAGACAAGCCAAATGCTGTGCTAAGAGGACGGTACGGTCAGTGACAAGGCCCAGACAGCATCTGCCAACGTTACAGGCCCATTAAAAAGTTTCACAGGGTTCAGTTGCCCTCCTTCATGAAGGGGCTCTCTGCAATGAGGACTTTGTTCTTGAGTCACAAGAGCTCTAATTACCTCTGCTGTCTTATTAGTGTAGAGGAGGAGGCGACAGGTTTTCTTTGGTTCTCGTGAAGTAACATTTAAAAATTAAATGATTTGGTAAAAGACTAAGAAACAGGACCTCAAGGGGATTTATGTTTTAATCTATTAATTATTCCTATTGAGATACAAAATCTCCTGCTCATAAAATTACGCAGTATCAAGTGACTGTAGCTTACACTAAGGCTGGGAATAAAAGCATTATGAGCACTGTTACCAGAGACAGGAGCTCCTTTCACATCAATTAACCCCTTTTATTTTCTAGAAAATCTTCATATTGCCTTACACAGTAGGAAATAATGTGCACATCCATATCAACAGGTGCATAGGAGAGGAATGAGTCAGTTAGATATTCTCACAGACAGACTTTGCCACAACAATCTATCTGACGTATCACCAAACTGGAACAAATCAAGCTCTAGATGCAGAGCTTTTTACGGTGAAAGCGGCAAAAACGGCAAACATCAAATATTAAACAGATGCCCCCCGCTTGTGTCTTTGTCACTAACGCACACCGGGGGTTGAAAATCATCAATGAAAAGGAGGCTGGTTCACACACTACTCCTGCTGCAGGTAGAGACCAAGCTAACACTGCGCCCCTCAAATAATAACTCAGCCTGTCACAGGAATGCATTACTTTTTTTATAAAGATTAGATGCACAGCGGGAAAATATGAGTTGTTAATGTCCGATGGTCCCTAAAGTTTTCATCTTAGTTTGTATAATCAGTGATGCACTTTAGCTCATCATAGTCTTGTTTTCATCTTGAAAAAACGAGTTGTTGATGAACATTTATCGTATCATTGTGCTGTGATGTGTGTATGTGAGCACACGTGTTTGTGTGTCTGTGTGCACATCGGGGCGGAACTCTGCCATGAGATACAGAGAGCAGATGAGCATAATGACATCCTGTCATGTAAATAAGATAAATAACATAAGGATATTTAGTCTGTTTAATGAAAGAACAAGTTTAAGACCTGATCTATAAGAGAGGTAACCCTGAATTACTTCTGCTGTGATCTGCCGCTATATAGAAAATAAAATTAACTGAACTTCCAAGGGGGACGGGTGCCGCTGTATAATGGTGGGGGAAACACTGGAATATTTTTTTACAAAATATGCAGTTTGAACTGTTAAGATACAAATAATTGAGATTATTTCCTTGTATTGTATATATTTTATATATATTTTTTTAATTAACGTGTTAAAAATAAAGACATCAAATAAAAAAGAAATCCCAAATATATTGCTGATAGTCTTTTAGATTTAATGGCACATCTTAAATTTTCACTTCCAAAGGCTCTCTCCAACATCTGTTCAAATCTCATCTCTTCCCTCCTCCTCTACAGACAGCGTTGAAGATGAGCTTGAACTCTCTGCAGTCCGCCATCGCCCTGAGGGCCTGGAGAGCCTCGAAGCGCAGACCCGATTCTCCCGCAAAGAGCTACAGATCCTCTACCGCGGCTTCAAGAATGTAAGTGAGGAGGCCACCATGCATAATGTACGGCACAGTGGGCTTTGTTCTCTGCTGGACATCCCTTCCTAGACTCACATTTCATTTGATTTATTCTCTTTTATCACCTTCTGTAATAGGAAAGGGTGGTACAGTATCTATAGCTTCACTTTAGTCTGATCACATCGCTGTGTCACATTTATTCTGCTTTCATAATCATAAATGAAAATCAAGCTTTGGTATTAAACGCTGTTTTGCTGAATCATCTACATTGGCACGTATGGTTATCATGTCCAAGTGTGCTTACCTCAGAAAATTGAGATTTTATTCCTTATTCACTGTGCCAAAGATAATTAGGTCATATCTGGAACTCATTGTGGAGGATAACTGATGAGCAATCAGGTCAAAGTCCTCCAGAGCAGCTCATCGAAACCTCATTGTCACCTCTGGTGTGAGGCGTAATGAGATGACCCAGAATCAACTCAACCCAAATTGTCTGGCAGTGAAAGAGAGCAGGATAGCGAGAGTCCTGTGATGGTAGAAGTCCCATGAGGCTTTAGTTTCCTGTTGAGCCCGCACTATGCTCCTGCAAAGTCCCTACAAAGCCTGCCCATTAGTCCGCTTCCACTTGAGACAGAGGAAGAGGTAAGAAGTGCACTAATGAGGCTTTTAATTTGTGCCACACACTCTGCCTGACTTCCTCTGAGGGAGAGAAGACTGCATATGTTTATAGACACCCCCTCAATATTTTTTTGTTTTCACTCCAGAGATTTTGCGTTTTATCTTATGCCGCGTTCGAGGGATGGCATTGCCAATTACTTCCCCACTGGAAGCCTGAAATGTCCTATTAACTGTTGGATGGATTAACATTACATTATAATGGACTAGATGATGCGTCTTATTGATTTTAGTCCACCCTGAGTCCTTTTGAATAAGCATCCGCAGTCAGTCAGAGTTTCACTTATCTAGAAAATATGAAGAAGCATTGACAAAATATTTGTCTCCCCAGGTAATGCTAACCTAAGTGTCCCCTCAAGTCACTGCTGGCGTCAAAAAAAACTGTTGGATAGTTGGCCATGAAATTTGGTACATGGATTCTACTTCCCCATTTCTGTAATATATAAAACTTTTGTGGATGCCCCTGTTTTTGTCTAGAGCCAGATATCTGCAAAACTAAACTATCAACTCAACCTAAGCTGTACCTTGTGTTTGTGATTACAGGCAGGCTCTTAAACAGTCAACTTAGATAACAAACACTGTGAAGATCACACCTCGGGTGAGCAAGTGTGAGCATGTCCCCATGCTGACGTAAGCATGTGGTTTAGCCTCACAAAGCACATACACTCAGCTCTTAGGCTCACACTACAGGATCTATTTACTGGGCCTATCTGTGCCTACTCCACCCTTCCTGAAGGAAATATGATATGGGACCTTTGCTACCATGTTTAGCCTTTATCATCTTTTGATTTGAGGCGTTTTCTGATCTATTCTTAAACCTTGTTGGATGGTATGCTGACACATCTGAGACAATATATTCCATATGTGGAATTTATCTGGATTTAAACACCATTACTCTTCTAATACATCTTTTGGACAAACGCAAGCCGGGTTGTATTGTCAGGCTGGTGCTCGCTCTGGTTCGGAGCTGGATGAACTCGTTTGTTTTTCTGCACGCTGCAGCCCATAGAAGAGGCATGTCATGACGTCAGATTTACGTGACCGCTTTTCCCAACAGTGCTAGTGTGAACTTTCCCTCACAACAGCAACGATGGCGGACAATGGCAGCTTTTCTCCTCAGCCGATCAATGCTTTGCCTTGGAATCCATTAGTCTTCAAATTTTTTCACTACAGGAAAATGGCGGAAATACTTTGGTTCGTGTTTTTGATTACCGTAACCCCGCCCCCCGCCCTTGACGTAAGCAGTTTGCGGTTCTAGAACAGCAAAGAGTTGGAACCGCTCTGGAACCAGTTTTCCTGGAAAAAACGGTTCTCAATTGAGCGCTGGCTCCGAACCGGTCCTGAAACTGCCTCGGTTGAAAAGGGGTATAAGTGAACCACAACTGCCAATCAGGGACGCAACTTTACATGTTGACATAGGAGCTAACAGAGTCTCTAAAGCCAGCCAACATGTTCGCCCGTAAGACTGAAGTCCGCTAGCATTCTATTTCCAGACATGAAAAAATCTCTCCTGTGGCTTTCATAAAGCTCCTGTAACAAACATTGTCGACTTCTGTTGATTTTGGCGCCCCCTGTGGACATCTGATGACTTAACTTATCTTGTCTTGTGGATGTATAAATAGGCAATGATACCACTCACCATGAATCTTTTGCTCAGTAAAACAGGTTATTTTGAAAGTGTGTTTTGTCTGACACCTTCCCTGCGGCAGCATTAACAAGCATTAAAAACAACTCAATTAAAGTGAATCATCTCGCTGATGATCTCTTGTACTTTCATAGCTCATATAAAAGCATCTGTGCTCATTTCAGTCTGTTTCATGGCTAGCTAATGACTCCTCACAGGATCTTTAAGAACTGGCAGTCTCTGTTGAAATTGCCTCAACCATTTTCTCATTGTTTGGCCTTTATACATGTTTTTGCCCCTGTAAATTACATGAGGTCATGCATCTCGTAGTCCTCATGCACAGTTAAAGTGTGAGGTTAGGTGATTTTGTGCGGAGGACAACCATCTGTTCATTTTTATTTTCAAAGCTACCTCACTCTGCTGCGTCATTGGACAAATGTGGCAGAAATCCAAACTGCGCAAAAAGAAACAGTCCTGACACTTCACAGCCTTCACATTACAGCTTCTAAATAGCTTTGTCCATCACCGAGTCCTTACTTCCAGGGTCAAATAACTCATCTCTGTCTCACCCCAACCTGGTGACATTGGTAGGATAAAGTCAGGCTTTTAAGGCCAGCCAGACTAATAGAAACTGGCATGGTTCCCAAGATGTGAAATTTGGCCCTTTGTCCTTGTCGTCCAGGGTTTCAAAGCAAATCAAATACCTCCTAATACAGCCGAAGAAGGTCATTTATCTTGACAGCAAACTTGTCATTCACAATGAGAAGGTGCTCAAACACAGCCAGCAAAAATGTTCAGCAGATATAAAAACAAAGCCTCCGATTCTGGGATTTGCTCTTCAAAGAAATGAGAGGATTCATTTTTTCATAAGTCCCTTGACCCAAGACAACAAAAAATAACACAATATTGTCCTCACGTCTGCTTAAGTCTGCCGGGCTTTCACAGTTCACAGAGCAGGGCATTGCTTCAGGCGTAAGATTAAGATCTCACAGTTTGTATTCTATCAAAGATGATGCCTCTGTTCATGGGTTTATTATATTCCCCACAATGCTTATTGCTGTTTCGCTTCACTGGCCTAGAAAAGAAATTTCAAAGATTGTATTTATGTTATCATGGGCGGGCAAAGTTTAAAAGCATTTTCAATGAATATCAATGCATTTTTGACCACTCATGCTGACTGTGATGATGACACCTAGTGATACTAGATTAGTCACTAAAATTGCTGTTTTCATTTTATTGTAGTTTTGATTGAGAAGACAGGCAGATGCACAAATCGAACGCTCTTCCAACAAAAGAGAGCTAAGATGCAGGAAATGGACTTCTACAAATGCAACTTTAACATAGATTTGCATTTCAATAAGTGGGGGATGGGTTAGAAATGACAGAATCGCTTCAAGGAACAAAAAGGAAATTGAAATCTTCTCATTTTAATTCAATAACAACCATGTTTCCAGAGACGCAAAGCTAGATTGCTTAAATTCTCTAATGTTATGTCTCTAATGAGGAAATTAATTCATTGTTCAGTGCTTCCTGGTGCAGAGAAAATGTGCATTAGAAGTAAACAACATTCCCAAAAGCTCAATATTAAGGACTTCTATCAAGAACAGTGAGTGAATGAGGTCCTGACTTCATCAAAGTTGATCCTGACTGGAGCTTAAGGCAGTGCAGGCATCAACTGAGTTTAAGTCTTTCACTGAACTTTAAATTGAATTTGCAGGGGCACAGTGTTGTACGTGATGATAACTTGATAACACCCTGGCTTCATTCTCAGTTGAAAAACTACCTCTCTCACCAGTATCATCGTGAGGCTGGGAAGAAATGCGATATAATCCGATCAGTGGAATTTAGTATTTCTGTGTGAAACTTGGTTCAGCAATCACAAAGTTTTCTGAGTTTAAATTTCCCTTAGAGGGAGAGCCAGCAAGGTGAGAGGAAGAGGCTCACTTGGAACACAGCCGCACATATTACTGTCACATTTAATCAGTGTGTTTTTACTGTTGACAGCTGTAATTGCCCATCTGTGAACAAAACACACACACAAGCTCAGTCTGACTTTACACTGAGTCACATGTTTAAAAATCTCCCCCTCCTCACTTGAAATATTTAATTACATGACATTTCCCTGCACTGCCTCAACAAAAGGTTGACTGTTGACAAGCTTTTGCTGCAATGTTGTAGAACATAACAAAGCTCTAATTAACAGGAGCACTCCCAAACAACAAAGAAATACTGTCTGTTTTTTCAGGCGTGTAAAGATGCTGTGGAGCAACCTCACTGTTCAAGTGGATTTGTTTTATGTTCAAGGTTTTCTCCCAGCGCTGAAACATTCTGCAGTCTTAGCTGGAATATAGTTCAGAAATTGCTCAGTAAAGTGAGGCACTCAGTGGAACAGTTAGACATTGAGAGGAGTACTCTGTTCGCTTTCTTGCAAGAGTTTTAAAGATTGGAATCACTTAGCTTAGCAAACAACAAAGCCTGGTGAAAGCCATATTATCTAGCTAACAAACATATATATAGTTTTTGTGGTGATAAACAAAATGAGACACTATGATATGTTTCCATCAGCCTTGCCTGTACATTTGTCTACAGTGCTAATGAGCTTATTAACTAAGAGAGTATCAGACCCAGTTAGCAAAAGTGACGTGGAAAGGGGTCCGTGTACCTTCCGTTCGTTCTATTTCCAATTCTGAAACGCAAATCGGAAAACAAAAGAACACGCATTTTTCTTTTTCCAATATATGTAGCAGATTTCAAAACAAACAAACAAAAGCCGTTTTCCATTAAAATATAGCAGTACAATTGGATTTTGTGTTGTTTTCCTATTATGGATTTTTATAATCAAGAAGAATCCAATCTATGTTAATCCAAAATGCAAAAATGCAAGGATATCTGTATGATTACATGGTGAAGTTGGGTAAAGTTAGAAAGATATTCACAGATTCGACCTTCTCGGATTAAGAATTTGCTAACGAAAGGTGGTAAAAACACAAAATATACTTCTTTCCCATCAGTGTAAGACGGACAACGAGCTACAACCATAGACTGTATAAAATATGGACGTAGTATCCAGGACGTCACCCATCTGTTTCTTAAGAACTGTTTTGAGACCAATCATCGGTGGCACCCATATTGCTTCTGGCAAGTCAGTGTGACGTAAAGAGGCGGAGTTTGAGCCTCCTAGCCAACAGCTACAGTGTTCCCGCAGGCAGCTGTGCCTCTCATTGGAAGACTCGTAATCTCAATATCTTCGAAATTGCCACTTTAGAAAAAAATTCACCCCCCTCACAGTGAGAGCAGATCGAGAAATGAGCTATCCAGACTACACTCGTCTTTTGTACCAGGCTGTAAACATGTTTATTTCTGCTGTAAAGATCGTCTTTTTCCCATTCATGTTTATGTGACTTCTGGTACTTCCGGAGCCAGCCTCAAGCAGATCCTCGATGAACTGCAGCTTTTCACACTTCCGCATTGGACAATATTTTTAGACCGGCGGTTGCCGCTTGTCTACAACGTAATTTTCATCAATATAGGCCGTCTTTCGCTTTGGGCAATAAATAACGTTGGTCTCGAGGCGAGTGGGCAGGGACCGTCTACAAATTGTACTGCTGAAAAGATATGCTACTTAAAAAAAATCAATGACATCACTCCTAAACAGTGCAGTGTCCTGAAAATCATTGCAAACCTTCATCATGTCCTTCTGATTATACTACTACTGAGAAGTGTTGTAGTGTAGTGTAGTGTAGTGTATAATCAGAAGGACATGATGAAGGTTTGCATTGACTTTCAGGACACTACACTTTATTACAGTGAAGTTATTGAATATTATTTGCAATAAAAATTCCCTAAAATTCAGAAAAAACATGTATTTTCAAATCAAGTGTTGTATTGTAATCAGAAGGACATGCTGACGGAAACATAGCTTTTTCACTGTAATCATGTTAGCATGCTGAACATGACAGCCTCACAAACCTTCGAGTTTAACGTTTTCCCCATAAAGAGTTCTGACTAATCCAGTCCTGTGACAATGTGAATGGCTAGGCCTACTACTGTCCTCATTGTGTTCAAGGCTTTATCTGAGATGGACAGTTAAATGTTGGAGTATGTGCTCGAACATGCTGTTTTTTCCTTTTCAATGTTTTATCAGGTAGAGATAAACAACTTGTGGTCTCACATTGCATCCAGCTTTCAGGGTGGTGTCATTTAAAGCATGATTCAATGCAAACAAACTGGCTAAGCCAGGAGGTTACAGCCGGTGTGCCAGGTCTCAGTGATAGTTTCTTATTTCCGGGGGAGCAATACACAACACTCGACAAACTGCTGGAAAGTCAATGCAGAGGGATGTCCAAGACTGGCAAATTTGGCATGCCAGTATCTCTGCATACCAGCAACATTGGCGCCTCCTGAGTGAGTTTTCTGCCACCGGGCTGATTGTGTGACTCAGTTGACACTTTATAACTTGTTTGTGACAACAAGTAGGCAGAAAACTGGAGACTGTGAGTGCGATACATTTTTCTGTTCAGTTCTCTTGTTGCAGAAATTCCACTTCATCGTAGTTTGAGCCTCTCTCTGTATGACCATATGTCCATTGAGATTATTATTATTACAATTTGAATCCCTTGTGGGCCCCATATCGGAAATGTTGACTTAGCCTCATTTTCAATAAATGTAGAAATTGGCAGGCTTTTTTGCCTCCTGGCAAACAGCTACCACACACCCTCCTCTCCATTAAAGCTGCTGTTGGTAGGAATGATGTAAAAAACGTTATTATTCCTCTCGTTCCTGTTATGACGGACCAATCATAGCTAATCTTCAATCCTCTGATTAAGGATTGATTAAGGGGCGGCTCCTACTACTTCCTCCGATTGCTTATGAGTCCGGCACTATCATGACTGCGATCCGATCTGTGTTAGGGGGGCTAAGAGGAAATCTGGTTGGGAAGGATAGTGTTGACATTCGAAGTTCCTCTCTCTCAACAGATGTTTACTCTGTGTCTTCCAACAGCAGCTTTAATTTAACCCTACAAATGCATGTATAACTTTATGTATAACTCATTCACCTTTATATGACCATTATGCCCCCCCATGTGAAGATAATGAGCTACATAATGCACTCCTGCATTAGCATTATTTTCCAGCGCTAGTGACTGCAGTTCACCAAAGATCAGTTCAAGAAATGATTTCGCACCAAACTGTAATTCTGTTACAAACATTTTAAATTTGAATATCGGCTCTAGAGAAGTTTCGATGTTTTTTGGAGTGTGCATAACTCTAGGGAAACACAAAAGGAACTTTTGTTTTGAACTTCAGCATTGGCTTCAACTTTCCAGCACTGAAGGTTGCTGCCTGTGGGTGACCCATTTGCTTTTCATGCCAATCACAGCACAATAGTATAACCCAGTTAGTGAAGAATGAAAGGATTAGACATACAGTAGTTCTTTGGGGGGAAATCAGCCACAAACATGAGAGTTGTATGTATTATATCATCTTCATTTTTGCAAGAAAGCAAATAAGTTTATCCCCACAGTATCATGCTATTTCTAAAAGTGTTTGCATATTTCCTTGCTTTCCAGTCCTAAAGTTGTTTTAAAAGGCTCAGTTAAGATTTTCTAACAACTTAGAAAGTTACTTCAACCCTCTTCATGATGGTCTCTATAATTAAGAGGCTACTGAGTCAGTCCAGCATGGAGAGTTGTTTTTCACTGTCAACATTATCAGGATTTATAAGCTAGTTTACAAGAACAGCACCGCACACTCCACAAACTCTCAGGCTTCATTAAATCAGGTCGCACGCTGCCAAACCACAATATGGAGACGATTGTGTTCTCATTCTGTCTCCCTAGCTTCCCTAAAATTCTTGACCTCACCTTACCCAACAAGAAATAAAACTAGGTCTGTGCGACAACAGAAGAAGAGTGTCAGGGGACCCATGCTGACAACCTTGCAGCATCCTCTCCGCTTGAAGTACAAGAAGCACTCTTTGAAGCAAGACAACAAGGTTTCTTCTTTACTTTTCTCAGCCCTATAGTTTCCCAGAGAACTTGTTCAGAGATGGTCACTGGAAGGAGGAAACACAGCTTGATACTTACACAATTTTTCACACTGAGGGAAAACTGTTTCCTTTCCCATCATGTCAGAGAAATATCTGGCAGGAGCAAACTGTCAAGACTTTATTTTCTTGAATTAAAGTGAAAAAGATTTTAAGTCAAAAAGTTTTGAACACGAATTTTCCTGTAAAGCTGCAGAATATGTAGATTCAGAGATGCATGGCTAAATTTCATTACTTCTTTCTTTTCTTTATCAGATTGTTCATTTTCTTGTATCCACCTCAGGTGCAGTGCACTCCTTATCTATGGCTTCTTGGAGGCATGGTTATTTTCTTGTTTGTAAAAATGAAATTATCTATATAGGCTGAGCATTTCCTCCGCTCCGAAGATTCAATATCCTGCAAGTGTTCAGCCTTGCAGCAAACAGAAATTGAACCATGCAGCTGTGAGCAAGGTCATCCACCAAGTCTTTGGTTGGCTTTCTTCTGTGAAAAGACACAAAAGCATCCTTCAGGTGTTATGTAAGAGTATTCACTGTTGTCAACTGAATGCTTTCAGACAACCACAGGTGGGTCGTTTTGAATGGCCCTGGACAAGATTTCTTGTAAGACTTGAAAGGTTTGCAGTTTGAATAAGACCATGTTGAAGAAAAGTGTTTATCTGTTAGGTGCTGCCTGACTTTAAGGGGTGCAGGTTAAAAAAATGAAGCGCTAAATCCTTAATGGAACAGAATATCACTTTTCTTGAAGCATATTTCATCTGATGGATGAATAAAAAGATCAAGTGATGAATGTGAAGCTAATTTGTTAGTGTGCAGAGAACCTTTAGCTTAATGGAGGGTCTGTGCACATTAGAGTTAAGGCGTTTTTCGACCGCAGGAACTTTACCCCAGAAATAGGGACTTTACCCCTGAACTACGGAGGAACCAGGGTCTGAATTTAGTTCAGGGGTAGATAATCTCCCCCCTGAAAAGCCCCTGCTTGGGGGGTAGTACTTTTCAAAGGTCCTGGGACTTTCGGTTGAACATAACGGTGTTTGTGGAGTTTACACAGTTTTTGAAACACAGAAGGAGTTCCTGGGAATGCATACTAGTTTAGTTTTGTATTAAGATTTCAAAATATTCTTCAATATAATTTTTTTTTCTCCATACGTCACTGGCCTGATTTGCACAATCTACCAAGGACTTCAGCCCACGGTCGAAACGCAGACAACTAAGGGGGCAGAGGAACCTTCTGGGGGCTCAAAGACCCCGGAACTTTTTGTCGAAATGCACTTCTAGTATCCAAGTATCAAAAACCAAAATATTGCCATTGAGGTTTAGGTAAATTGTCATATTATTGGATTTTAAGTGGTCATGGTTACACTAGGGTATTTATCACAAAACAATATACAATTTACTCTCTAAACCAATCACAGGAAGACATCACAGCAGCTATTGGCGGTTAACACCCAGTTGCAGCTGTTGAGTGTCAGCCATAGTTGTCTCTCTTTGGCTGTCAACATGCTTCCCACTACTTTAAAATTGGTGCTAATGGTGTGTCCTTGGTTTTTGGAGCCAGCCTCAAGTGGACACTCCAGGAACTGCAGTTTTTTACACTGCTGCATTGGCTCCTCTTTTCAGCATTGGGGGTTGCTGTTTGAAAATAATCAAACTGTACAAAACAAAGACGTCCTCTCTGTGACAGCACCCATTGGATTCTGCGGAGGAGTTTTGAAGCTGAAAAATGGCTGTCACTGTATTAGAATTGCTGACTCATGCTAACTTTTTGGTCAACCTAGACACAGGCAAAGAGGTGGAGCTGAGGAGGACTTTTAGCTTCAATGCCAAACAGCTGTCTCAGGAGTGCCACTAATTATGTAAAATTATATTAACTTCTGAGCCTTTATATTGACAGAGATGAGTGACATAAATATCATCCCCCATACAGTGTGTATGATTAGAAAATTAGCTACATACCCCAAACCGTGTTGTGAACCAGGCTGTAAACATGTTTATCTCTGCTGTAAAGTTGTGCATTTTGAAGCGTGGGGGCTAGGCAGACCTAGGCACATAGGCTACGCTGTCGATTTGACGCAGAAGTATAAACCAGGCTTTAATGGGGATTCTTGGTTTCTGCAGCCAGCCTCACATGGACATTCAAGGAACTGCAGTTCTAAACACTTCCACACTGGCTCCACATTTCAACAGCAGAGGTTGGGCTAAGTGATTAATAGCACTAGCTAACTACAGAGTTCAAAGAGGGGCACCTCTGCTAATGTTGCAAGTGCATTCTTACTGCTAATTTTGATAGGGATTGCAAAGCAACCCACGATGCAGTGACTTGTCAAAATTATCTCCAGAGAGGATGACTTTTTTTTTGACCCAGCATCCCTAGGCATGCTACTCGTGTTGTGATTGTCAACACAATTAAGAGAAGTAGCTGTTTTTGAACAAGGGTTTGTACTAGATAGGAGCATTTGAATCACTCAGACCTATGTGAATGCTTTATGAGACTATCAGTTTGTAATCATGTGCACATTTCTACTTTTTCAACCCAAATTTCAAAAAGATATAGAGTTTGAGATTTACCTAACCTCAAAATGAAACACTGAGTTGCTGCCCTCTCTGCTTGAATATGTTGGGTCTGTTGCACCTTTAACCACACCTAAAGGTAATGTTACAGTACTCCACACTACCTCTAATTAAGAGGATACAGTGACAACACTGTACACAGGCAATGAGTTCAGAGACGGGGAGTGAAGCTGCTCATCAGCTGCTCTGTATAGTTTAAGATGATCTTTAGATGTTTTTCAGGGTTAAGGCATTGTTTTGACAGCTCTTCTTGTTGAAAAAGCTCCAAAAAATAAGTCAGCATTTAATGGAGCATGTATTCTTTTTGGGTCATTGAAGCCATGAATATTGAATATTGTTATTTTAAAAGTGGAACTGTTGGATGAAAAGTTTCTCCTCCATCAAAAAACTGACTTTTCAGTGCGGTATGTATCCTGACAGTTTCAATATTCAGTCAAACTGAGCCTATACATTTTGTCTTCCAGGAATGTCCCAGTGGAGTCGTCAACGAAGAAACTTTTAAAGACATCTACGCACAGTTCTTCCCACAAGGAGGTTTGTGTCATGTTCTTCTGCTTTGCTTTTTGCAGCTTCCTTTGTCTTTTGAGGCTGCTTCTTATCTCCTCTTTGAGCTGGACAGACACAAATTGACTTTCAGTCCTGTTTACTAAAGTGACACAAAGAGCTCTTTAAGTTAAACTTCCATCCAAGAAAAAGTGTTGGCGAGGAGAAAGGGACAAAGTATTAATGCAGCTGGAAATGCTCACTGCTGGCTCTCATCATTATGCAAAGATTGCACCCGAAGAACAAGAGAGAAAACATTAGGAGGCTTTGATTTATCTGTGCTGAGAAAAGAAAGGCGGTGCAGTAAATATAATGGCTTACCAAATAGGAAACAATGATAAAGCTCTAAGCTCTTAGTTTATTGTTCTCACTTATCAGGAAAGAAAACTTCCACGAAACTATCTGTCTTTGAGGTTGCTCAAAGAAACTACAAAAACTCTCTTTCAGACTTTCTCTACTTGAAGTATGTGAGGCTGCTGATGTTGATTGAGCTAAGGTAAATGTCTTTTTGATTTTATGTGTTTGTTCTCTCCATAGATGCTTCAACATACGCTCATTTCCTGTTCAACGCCTTTGACACAGATCACAACGGCTCCGTGAGTTTTGAGGTAAGAAAAGTGTTACCAGTCCTAAAAAACTACATCAATATGAGTCCTAATTCTTACACAGGAGCATTATATAACCTGCAACCCCAGTGTATTTTAATTTAGTCCAAACAAACCTAGTTGGAATTATTTCAAAGCTTGATTAATATTTATGATGTGCATACATTTGCTTATTAGGACAAAAAAGCTGTCTTTATGCCAATCCAGAGCTCCACTGGCTTACATGTAGTCCAGTCTGTGTAGAAGTACAGAAGTTCCTAAAGGGCTGACTCAGATTATGAGTCAGCAAATAATTTAGATAATGAGATACTTTTGATTTGTAGTGTATGTACTTTTCCTGTTTATGTCTGGCCTCATTGCAGGAAAGTTGATGTACAGAAGTGGGTGAAATTCTACCTCTATTTTATAGACATGGAAAGTATTGCTGTGACTTTCTGTGTTTATTTGTTGTTTCCCAAAGCAAGTATTTATACGACAAATTTTCTCAGTGATGCTTCTGTTCCCTGCAGGATTTTGTTATGGGCCTCTCTATTCTCCTGCGAGGAACAATCCAGGAAAAACTCAACTGGGCTTTCAATCTGTATGATATCAACAAAGATGGATATATCACCAAGGAGGTACGTCCTTTTTAACATATGTTATGAAATAGTCACTGAAAGAGACAAATATCCATCTTTTTATATGAAGTAGGTTTCAAGGTGAGAGGTTTTCTTAAAGGGCTAATGCAGAAAATTGTTAAAAAACTTTTTCTTGCAGATTTTGTTAATTTTTTTCAGTTATTTTCAGGTTTTTAAACACTAGTCTCTCAGATATAAATTCCATTCAAGTTGCAAGGCAAGGTCAGGCAACTTTATTTGTATAGCGCATTTCATACACGAGGGCAACTCAATGTGATTTACATTAAAACATTAAAGCATTGGAATCATTCAGACAAGCATAAAAGAACACAATTAAAATGACAAATATAATAAAACAGAAAAGAAAGGAAAATTAGAAATATGTTAAACATAAAATTAAAATTTGCATTTAAAGCTAGTTAAAATGAGCTAAGATAGGAAGGCGGTGGCAAATAGAAAAGTCTTAATCTTTGATTTAAAAGAGGTGAGAGTTGGAGTGGACCTACAGCTTTCAGGGAGTTTGTTCCAGATATGTGGTGCATAATGACTAAACGCTGCTTCACCATGTTTCATTCTGACTCTAGGGACTGAAAGCAGACCAGTACCTGATGACCTCAGAGGTCGAGGTGGTTCATAAAGTAGTAGCAGATCAGCAATGTATTTTGGGCCTAAACCATTCAGTGCTTTATAAACCATCAGCAGGATTTTAAAGTCTATTCTCTGACAGACATGAAGCCAGTGACAGACTACACCAAGGTTTCTGGCTTGGTTTGAACACAGCAGATTGGAGCTGAGCAGTAACCTTTAACCTTTCTTCCCTGGCTCCAAAAACAATCATTTCAGGTTTTTTTTTTGTTTAACTGAAGAAAATTCTGGCTCGTCCAGTCATTGATTTGTTTGATGCATTTACTCAGCGTTTGTATGGGACTATAATCCCCTTGTGATATGGTGATGTAAATGTGTGTGTCATCTGCATAGCTATGGTATTTTATTTTGTTATTTCTTATTATCTGACCTAATAAGGTCAGATAATAAGAACAAGAGACAGTTGAAGAAAAAAACAAATAACCTGCGTTTAAACCAAGAGGTTTTCAAGGCTAGAGTTTCTCTCATAGGGATGCTCACGCATATTATTAAACACAATATCGTGCAAGGTCTGATATTTCTTTACCTGTTTTTTTATTTCCACGTTTTAAAACACTAGTCTCTAAAATGCTTACCTTCAGCACTGTGTATTTAAGCTGAATGTGATGCTGTTTGTCATTTGTGCTCTGAGCTAAATACTAACAACAGAAGGCAAAAATGCTCACAAGAATTTCAAACATGCTAATATTTATCCTGTCTTATATGTCAACATAAAAACATACATACGTACACCATCTCAACACACAGAACAGCCTCAATGAATTATCATCAGATTAATGAGGAACATGAAAGACTGGACCAACTTTATTTCACACCAATCCACTAGTCGCAAGTAATTTTACACAAAAACAGTCTCCACCTCTTGGTGGCGCTAGAGGGACCATCAAGGGATTATTAAAGTTATGAGGAGTCAGCCTCTGAAGGACATTAATGTATGTACAGAACATTGTAGCAGTGTTGTTTGTTTGCTCTACCGTCACTCTGCTAGAGAAACTTCAGCCAGGAAAATCAATTTTATCTTTTAATTAAAAACCCATTTTTTTAAGAGGCTTTTCTGTGAATCATTTATTTAGGGTTGTTGTAGTGCTGCATCTCTTGTGTATTTTCCTGTTGTCCATTTTTTTAAGATTAAAGCCTAACCTGTGTTTAGACTTTTGATCTCTTGTTGAAATGTATTTTTACATTTCAAGTTTTAAGTTGAGCTTAACAAACTTTTTTAAATGACCAGTCATCCTTATTTTTTAATGTTGGTGTATTGTTGTTTTATGGAAAATAATGGGTTTTTTAAAAGGTTGTTTTTGTTATCAAAAAGTAACTGAGATACTTAAGTCTTGGATCAACATTTGACTTGACAAACAGCCATTGCCACATTGTTCACATGGCTAAAACCTCAAGAGTGACACTGTAGCAGTGTCGCTGTTGGCCTGGATAATCAACAGACCTCACTGTGAACACTTTGTACAGGGACTCCTTTCAGTGTTTAATTAAAATCCAGGAGCAGTCAGGTTGTGGATCAGAGTAACAGCTATATTACAGCAGAGGGAAAACTCAACATCTCTGCAACAAATGATCTACATCGCTTCCCCGTCGGTGTAACTGAAGAGGTGATTTTCTTGTACTTTGTGTGAACTGAGCCTTTTCTTTCTGACGCAGGAAATGCTCGACATCATGAAGGCCATCTACGACATGATGGGAAAATGTACATACCCCATGCTCAAAGAGGAGACGCCTCGCCAGCATGTAGAAGTCTTCTTCCAGGCGAGTGTGTCTGCTGCTCTCTCAGTCACAGAAAAGAGGCTTTAGAAAACCTCCTTTATTTATTTTTCCTTTCTCCTCCTCTCTGTCTCAACAGAAGATGGATAAAAATAAAGACGGAGTGGTTACCATAGACGAGTTCATCGACTGCTGCCAAAATGTAAGCTGGATGTCTCCTCCTTCACTTCTCTATGGGCACTCTTGGCACACTTTCACTTTCTCATTATGTTTGTTTTTTTTCTCTCTGTGCGCAGGATGAAAACATCATGCGATCAATGCACCTCTTTGAAAATGTTCTTTAACTTTTGGCTGACTGTGGAAGAGAACTTCATCTTTAGCTCTGACTTGGACTCATACTGTGTACAGTGTGCTATGCAGACATTTGACCATGGATAAAACATTGTTCATTACCTTGGGCCACACGTAGGAGTAGGCAATACAGTGCGAACACTCTGGGATGATCTGCCTTTTGAGGATTTTAGTGAATAAATATAATCAAATACAAAAAAGAAAGGAAGAGGGTGAAAGGTTTTTAAAGCTTGGTTGATTTTTTGAAGTAAAACACTTAAACTTCAAGGTTGACTCCCCCCCCCACCTGTCTTTGGAGCATCTCGCAATTTACCGAACGCTGCTTTCTGCGAGCAGTTCTCACCTTCGACATCACAAAAACACACAAATCGAGATTTCTGCAGCAGCCTTGACTCGTTGTATTTACTGCCGAGTGAAATCACTGTGACTTTTTACAGCCTGAAAACAAACTGAACAAAACAAATAGAGTCTCACATTCCAGACCGGCTCACAATCCCAGAGTGTTCTCACCCTGACTTATCATGGGGGTCCTTGAGGGAGGCATTTAGAGAAAACATGAGGATGTAACATTTTGAACTGTATATACTTATAGATAAAGCATTAGGTATTAACTCTGTGAGAACTTTTCAACTTTGTCCATGTTTACTTGCCAACTAGAAACAAGACAACACAAGGATTGTATTGATGTCAAATCGGACCATAATATCAATGGTTTGTCCACAGAAGCACACAGGTAGCTACATTTACCACAAGTATAACAACAGAAGATATCTTTGTCTTAATCAAATGCTGCTTTCAGTGTATTTCTGTTAACCTTATGTATGTATTCTCCCTGTAAAGTAGACCATGGATCTCTTTGTTTTGAAGCACTGTTTAGGGGTTTACACTGAGAGCAGTGCTGGAGGTTATTTATATGGTATTATGCTCATTGTACAAAAGATTGTCAGTTGTACAGTATTAAATCAAAGTTTGCTCTTGTGTGAATTTCAGCTCTGTATTTGTTCTCATAAGTCTCATAAGGATTGGGTTTGGTGGTGGAACTTTTAATCATACTCATTTGGTGATCAGCTAATACGCCTCCTGCTGTTTTCCTCCTCCTCTTCCTCCTGCGAGCTGCCCACACCCACTCAGCCTGATTGGTCCCAGCTGCCTGTGATTATAATGTGCGCAAACACAAAGCATGCTGGGTAGAAGTGTCTCTCACTGACTTCCTCTTCTCACAGTGGAAACCACTGCATCACTGGGAGGAGTTTCTGGATATCTTGTGAGTAAGTTCTGAGGTTTGCAACATCTACTTTTTCTTTTTCTTCTTCTTCTTCTTCTTCTTCTTCTTCTTCTTCTTCTTCTTCTTCTTCTTCTTCTTCTTCTTCTTCTTCTTCTTCTTCTTCTTCTTCTTCTTCTTCTTCTTCTTCTTCTTCTTCTTCTTCTTCTTCTTCTTCTTCTTCTTCTTCTTCTTCTTCTTCTTCTTCTTCTTCTTCTTCTTCTTCTTCTTCTTCTTCTTCTTCTTCTTCTTCTTTCATTCACAGAAAGTATCTTTTAATAAAGAATAAGAAAATCTGAGAATAATTGATTATTTGTTGTTTTTTGCAGAAGAAATTGTATCATAGTACATCATTTAATCTGTATTGAGCATTCACACTGTCTGATTACTCTGGGAATTATTGTCAGAGACAAAAAAGTCTCTTCAATAAAGCAGTTTTTCTTTTGGTTCTCTTGACCAATGGAGAAAAATATGTTTGTTTACATCAAGAAAAACATCAAATTCTCAATTTTTCCCTTGATTTGTTTTCCTTCCTCACAAAATAGTTTGTAACTCTTTGGTTGGCGACTAACTTTCTATTGTTAGAAATATTACACCAGACATTTCAAATAACTTGAAGACATTGCGGAGTCACAGTCATCAACATGTTGAACGTTGCTGATGTGACCGATTCAAGTGTTATAAAATACATTCAAGTGGATAAGAAACTTATTTCTAATAATAATAATAATAAGGCATGTTTACATTCCTTCTATCACATCTGAAGCCCAAAAAAAGTTCAGTTGACATTAATGAGCTATCAGAAATGTTGGTATTTGCTAGCAAAACCACTTAAATGTGCTAAGAATAGTGACTATATGAAAAAGCACAAGTATCTGAAAAAATGTCTTACCACTGTATATTGTAGATGTGATCACTGTCCTTTGTGTGTTTTTAAGTATATTGATTCTTTGATTTCCATAAGGCCTCTGCGAATAACATAAAAGTTGGGGACAAACTTACTTTTTTAAACTCTAAACAAACATGACAATCTAAGTTCTGTGAGTGTAAGTGATGAATAAGATATGCTGCTAAGACAGCTAACATCAAACATGAAATGATAGAATTTGTCCCAAAAGTCTGACAAGAAAAGCAACCTGCTCTGAATATTTTTTGGATGAACCATTAGCTTTCTAACATTATGTTTGGTGAAGAGGAATCATATGACTCCCCCTGATGGTGAAATAAAGACAGCACACACTAGGACATAATAGTTATTGTCACCTTAAATGTATCAGTGCTCTCTCTCTCTGTCTACACTGATTTGAATGTGAGAAAATGAAGAGTTCATTTGCAAAAACAGATAACTCACTTTTAAAAAATTAAAAAGATGTTTCAAAAAACCTACTTTTTCTATTACTAACTTTAGGTATTATCAATCAATTGAAGTTGGGTTGCTTTGACTACGTCAAAATGACATTACTAATCAGAGGTATCTTAAAAAATGTAACTATTAAAAATCTATATTAAAAACACATTTTTATTTTGAATATGTATAAAACAGAGATATCTGTCTTTGCAAAATTAACTCTTCAAATGTTTCTGGTTGAATCTTTCGCCTTTGTTGTCAGATCATAAGTAATCTACTTTGTGTTGTCTACGAGGTTAAAAGAAAAAAGGGCAACAGATGTTTTTTCAACAATTTAATACGGACAGATTTGTGAAGGGTTTGGAATGAAAAGTACATGAAACGTCCACATTGACTCACAAAACAACCGTTCATCCTTCCAGTTTAATTTAAATCACTTCCTCCAACTTCAAATAGTAAGGTACTCAAATAACCTGAGATAAGTTTGTGTACAAACCAAGAAGAATGAAATCAGCCACAGACCTCAAGGACATATATATTTAACATATTTTCAACAATTACAACATCAACTTAAGGCATATGGTCATAAGTGTTTCTTGTACAAAACAAACTTTTCATCGGGCACACTCACACAAATATTTCTTGAATGCGTACATGAATTATAATGAAGCCCTAAAAGCAAGCACTGCTATATGATATGATGCTGAAACTCAAGACTGGAATGTTGCGTCATCATTAGGCTACACATAATTTAGCAGATTACAGCTTCAGATTGTAACTGAACTGTGCGATTCGTTCACACTGAAGCACCGTCACGTTTAGCCTCGGCTGACAGTCATGTGCCAGTTTTGGAAAGTTTTACTTTTTGGTCCTCAAACTTTTTCCCTTTGATGCCTCTCAGCATCGTTAGCGGTCTGTTCCTATTCCTCATTACACATTTAAATAAGTTTCCCTTATGCATCCTTTTCATTTTCTGGCCACATTTGAATAATGCAGCGATGAAAAAAAAGACATATTTTATCAGGAGATGATTTGTTATCTATGCATAGCAGCAGAAGCATTCACTCTATTGTACCCTCAGAGGACCTTAACTCAATATTTCCTGCATCCCTGCACAGTGGAAATAAAATCTCAACCTAAAGTCAAACAATGAGATGTTTGAGAGAAGGAATGAGTGAATCAAACACTTAGAATCACTCATGGACAGGATTTGTGTCCCATTGGCAGCTGTTCCTTTCATTTTGGCATTTTTTCCTCTAAGTTCAGAAGAACCCGGTTTAGTAAATAGACTATGTGGATCTTCATCTTCATACCTGTTCCATTAGGGACAGCAAAAGTGTGATCAAATAGAGACGTCTTTAAATACTGTTACATATCTTTGAGGATTTCTTGCATCACAAAGCTGCTGCAACTCCTCATATATATATTTATATATATTTAGTCTACAATGGGAGAAAGTCGTGTTTAACAAAGACTGGCAACTTTATTGATTATTATTGAAAGCAAACATCTACAGCATCGCCCCCAAATAACCCCTTATCCTAACCACAAGAACTACAAAGTGAAATGTATACTGAGCGCACAGTGGAGATGTATGTTGTATTGCTTATGCCAGCAGGCTTTATGCCAAAATGCACTCAAGTTGCGGGTGCTGACGTCATCCCAGCTCCACGGCCCATCACGCAGAGTATTTTTTGAGAGAAATACCGGATGGGTTCATCGTTTGATTCTTCCAGAGGCCCTTTGAGTGACAAGCGGTTATTTGAGGAGACTGTAACGTGTGTGCACTAAACAATGTCAGAAAGGCAGCTTTGGACTCTTGCTGGTTAATCTCAAAAAAAGCTTTCTCTGGCTCCTCATTTCTTTCTCCTCAGTCTTTGTCAAACACGTGAAAAAGTTTCTTTCTGTGGATCGTCTCTTAAGATTAAAATGCAGCCAACTGAGACCGACCCTGTGAAGTTCATGCATGGTCAGTCAGACGCCAGGTTTCTCACAGGTGTTAACACGGAGGAGTTAAGTCAGCAGCTGCCTGATCTCTCGGTGAACGTAGGTAAGGAAGTCCATGTAGGAGGCTCCGCCGTGCAGGCTTTTATCCTCCACCAGGAACTGTCGGAAGAGCATCTCTGGTTTGTCCCGCTGCCTCACGATCTGGAGCTGAAAGGGGAGGAAAGTCAGTGGATATGATTTTACATTTACCAGCCATGTCCCATGTGTACCTGTTATTCTAATTCACCCAGTGAGATAGACCCATGTGGATGAACTGCACCAACTGGAGGTTAATCAGACTGAACTGTTTGTTTTTTTTAAATAAATTCTACGTTTTTGAACTGTTACACATTTCAGCCATATATTTAAAGAGTTATATGATATATTGTTGTTCTACAAGTAATAAAAAGTGGCTTGAAAAACCTTTACTTGTGTCTGGTGTTGCAGGGGTTGTAAGTACCAAAAAGCTCCACTAGAGGGAGACAAAGATCATTAAAAGCTACATGAACCTTCCCTCTGATTTCCATGTGTTCCCTCAGTCTAAATGTATCATTTTCTCCTAGTTGAAAATAAAAGAAAGTTTGGGGTTTTTGGGGACTGTTGTGTTTCTCAAGAGATCATACCTTCATAGAGTTTGGCCTCTTTTCGAGGAGCTCGTTGATGATGGATCGGACTTTCTTGGACAGTGGATTGTCAAGTTCTGGCAGTGAACACTGGAAAACACAATTAGAAGGTGTAAGAGAAGGGGGGTATAAGTCACCGGCACTAAAAGCATAGAAATCACATCTTTCTCATATTTTTCTCTTGCACATTTTGACGTGGTGTTAGTACCTTGTCTTGGAAATAAATGTCTAGCTCTGGACTTGTTATGACTTTTATACATATCATTACTCTGTCAGTTCAGCTTTATTCAAAGGTTACATCTGTTTAATCTTGCTTTGTGAAGAGGCATCTTTCACGCTAGACATTCTCTGACCATACTTCAGTACCTCCAGGTACCACAGAGGACAGAAAATGTTCCATCCTCCATCTCTAAACACAGATTCTGCCTCACAGCTTTGTAAATATGTTGAACATGTTTCGTTATTCTGACCATGTTTCCTTGCAGGTGGCCGAGGGAGGGCACATTAAAGATGTTCTGGACGAGGTCTGGCGGGCTCGCTTGGCCGAGCCACAGAAACATGGAGTGGCCGTTTTCCAGCAGGTACATGCCGGAGTCTGTCAGACCCTCCTCTGAGCAGCGTACCGGAGCGGGGAGGGCCTCGCTGCCAGTGTCCATATTGTGCTGAAAATAAAAACACAAAGTACCTGCAGTTATTGACAAACCTTACAGAAAAATTTCCCCGTCTAGTGTTCCCTTTAATGCCAATGCCAAGTATATTCATATGTATAGTATCTCTTGATTTCTGCTCCTTTTTTTCTACACTGAATGACTCACACCCTTATATGGGCATTGAGGGGGTGTGTACCAAGCTTCAAACTTACAAGGACACGGTATTCAATTGAAGAACACAGGTGCAAACAATTCTGCAGTTCAAGAACCTGGTCATGAATTTTTTCATCAGAACTTTCTCAAGAACACATTTCAAGACCGAACTGAGGAGGATGCTGGTGAATGAGGAGCAGAGTGTTTGGAGTTTGTTCCCTACCAGTGGGACAAGACGTGGGTAGAGCAGCAGCTGCGTGTCCTCCACCCCCATGGCCATGACTGACAGCCGCTGATGAGCTCTTTCGTCTGTTGAGAGCTCAGTGCTGCCAACCAAGGGGCCGCTTTTCATCAGGCTGTTCATGTAGACCGGTAGCACCTTCATGGCACTGGGCAGGATCAGCTTTATGTGGAGGTAGGTGTATATAGTTATTTTGTGTAAGTGATCTAATACATACATCATGTTCTTTTTAACTTAAAGTCAAAGCTGGAGTGCAACAGTGTTCCTTCAAGGTGTTGCACTACACTGACCTGGCTGGCAGCAGACGGGCTGGCACAGTTCTTCCTGTAGCAGGCCAGCATGTGGGCCGTCTGGTTGACCAGGATCTCCCTCACATTCTTCAGCGGCTGGTTCAATATGGCACGATAAGCTGAGTGGGCATGGGAAAAAAAGAAGTTTAAAGACGGAAGAGGACCGAGGGATGAGGAGGGGAATAAAACACAAAGGATGAAAGGTAAAAAAACAGGGGGGGGGTGCTAAAAGCGGGACCAGGGAAAGAGGTTACAAAGCTGTACTTGAGGCTTGCTATGTGCAGATTACAGACAGGCTCATCTGTGCTTTATGTGAAACATGTGGTCCTTATTTTATCAAGTCATATTTCTTTTTCTCATAAGTCTGTGAGCATGAGCAGATTATCAAGTGATGCATGGGGTAAATTCAGCTGAGGTCAGGATGAAACCTCACTAAATTACATCCCCTGATGCAGGGGGCTGACAGCATTGAGCGACTCCCTCATGAAATAAAGGACAGTTCATAGATAAGAGGAGATGAAATACATATTTTATGCATTTAGTTACATAATGCAACCTTCTATATTTAGAACGCACACTTTATATTCTAAATGATATTACCTGATTTGGAAAAGAAGTTGATGAGTGAGTCAGTCTCACAGCTCTTGAACAGCTCCATCAACTGTGAGCTGCAGTTCAGACTGAGGTTATGGATGCGGAGACGTCGCTGCCCGCTGATGGTGGTGTACAGCAAGGCACACTGGGAAACAGAGTCCAAACATTAGTTATAACCAAAGTTGTGGATTTGGCTCCTGATCAAGCGGCAACCTCCAGTCTAAAAATATGAATCCAATGCAGAAATCCTAGAAACTGCAGGTGATCGAAGATCTGCTTGAGGCTGGCTCCGGAAGTACCGGAAACCACATACACACCAATTCAAAAAAGCCGATCTTTACAGCAGAAATACACATGTTTACAGCCTGGTACAAAAGACAAGTGTAGTCTGGATAGCTCATTTCTTGACACACACTGTACAGGGAGTGAATTTTTTCTGATGCAGCAATTTCAAAGATATTTAGATTACAATTCTTCCAATGAGAGGCACAGCTGACTTGATTGACACTGGAACACTGTAGCTGTTGGCCAGGAGGCTCAAAGCCCGCCTCTTTGCCACATAATCGCTCAACAGCAGCAATATGGCTGCCACCGACGATTGGCCTCAAAACCGCGCTTCAGAAACAGATGTGTGACGTCACAGATACTACGTCCATATTTTATACAGTCTATGCTCCTGATAAGTATTTGGTTTTAACTTAAATAAAGCAAATGTATAAAAGATACCTGCATGTGTGCCCCCGTCTCCTCACTGAGCGTGTCATCATGCTTCAGCTCTACGGTCACAGCCTTGTCGCAATCTACGGCTGCCATCTCCACATCTGTGGTGTTGTTCATATGGATGGCACCAAAGAAGTCTGTGGCTCTGAAGCCTGACGGCACACACACGGAAAAAGAAAGCTTAAAGTAAATTGAATTCTGAGTTTCTAATTACCAAGCTTTACCAAGGCGTCAGTCTGTGCTTTACCTGTGCTGGTACGGACTCGCATGACTGCGTCAAATCCGATGTTCTTCTGCACGTCTTTCCTCAGGTCTCTCAGGAAGTGCTCTCCATCTGTCTCCACCTGGTAACATGTCAGTCAGTCAGAAACAAGTATTTTGCTCAGTTGAACCAGCAGATGGCAGTGTTGTCACACGTGGAAGAGCTACTCAATATACCTTAACTCAGATTTTAGTCAAATACTAAGAGATTACAGACTTTCAGTGTTTTAAAGAGAGATAAGAGCTGAAACTGCTGAAACGTTGTGGCTTTAAAGTGTTAAACATGTCTTATAAAATGCTTTAGGTTGTACCTGGAAGTTGTTGTACTTGTAGACGGAGCCTCCGGTGTGTGAGGGCACGTCACCCATAGTTGCCAAGTCCACATACTGGCTTGGGAAGATAAAGAGATCCACACAGCAGCCCTGTGCCACACAGTCCTTTGACAGCTGCTCGTACACTCCTTTCTGAGGCTGGAACAGAGTCTGAGGGAAAACCAGAGGGTGAGTGAGTGGTCAGTCACAGTTGGAGTATTTCATTTTACATTCAAGCACAAACAAGCTCCTCACTTTTTCTTTCTCTGTGTTGACCAGCTTTTTGTCATCCCTGTTCTTCAGTTTGCCGGGGGCCTCCGCTGTGGGCATGGAGGACTGGAAGATGAAGAGCTTCCCGCTGCACTCTGCTGCCTGCAGGGGAGACAGAAAGCACTCAATAACTCCAAGGTGTGTAGCATGTTCTTGACTTTGTTTTTGTAGCTTTACATTCAAATCACTAAGCCAGGCAGTTCTCTTTGGAATAATAAACTGTGTTGAGAAAGGTCTGCCCTGCTGGCCAAATAAACTAAAGAACAGATAAAGTTGTAAGCCATACCCTGAACAACAATATGAACACGAGCTGGCATGAATAAACAAATAAGTCTCAGGCTCATTGCTGTTGTGTAATACTACAACTGCTTCCAATTAAAAGCTGTGTGAACTTTTCCTCCAATGCATGCCAAGACACTGACCTCATATCAGTGGGAAAGTTTGTTGGACTTTAAAGTAAACACAAACATATCAGGAAGAGAGAAAAGAGGATCTCTGAGTTGGTGAGTTGAGTGAGTTTACACACCATCGGAGAGTGTTTAGATTGAGAAATGCAGCTTCTTATCAAACAAGAGGAGTCCAGTAGTGCTAACGATGTCTGATCTCGCACTTTCCGAAGACAACAGTCGAAAGCAGCCATACATGATTCCCCACTCCCCCCTTAGTGTTGACAGACGTCACACTGCAGCTAACCTTGAATGCCTCCACACCAGCCTGGATGACGGGGGCAAAGACTGTCTCGCTCTCGCTGGTGTCGGCAAACATGTCAGGGATCTGGTCCAGCAGGCTAGAGAAGAGAGGGCAGGATTATTGCTTAGTCATTTTATCTCAGCTTGTTTGTAGTGTACTGTATTTTAGTGCTTAATGATAAGTAGTTAAAAGTAAAAGCAATTTTTCACTTAAAAAAAACACCAAATCAAACAGTTCCTGACCCAGTGATACAAAAATAAATGAGTTTAAACTCCAGAGAAAATTCCCTCTCCTGAAGGAGATCAACACTATTAATTAAATTTTTGTGTCTTACTTGAAGATCACAGCCCTGGAGTCCTGGTAGTTGACGAGGAAACCATCGAGCAGCGGGACGAACATCTCGGCAGTGTCCGACACCACCATCATCTGGGGCTGGGCCAGAGCGCTCTTCACATTGTAGAAGTGGAGGACCTTGTTGTAGGTGACGAAGCCCACTTTGATGGCAGAGCTCTCCATACCGTCCTCTCTGGTGAGGGAACAAGAATCAGTGAGTTTCAGGATGTTGAACTTGACACCCCTGCTTTAAATTAAAAAAGGAAAGAAGCTCAGTGACACTCATTTAGATTCTTCTTTTGGAATAAAATCACAAAATAATAATCGGGTTATCTTTGGAACATCTCTGTCAAACAGAAAGGCTGTTTCCCAGTCGTTTTGGAGTGGACATCCAACATGGATGTGTTTATTATTGTTTAATCTAACGCCAGACATAGTGATCCAAAAGGAGGGAAGGAAAGAGCTGCTACTGGGTAACACAATCCAAGTCCATGTGAGTAAACAGAGAGGAAACAACAAACCCCTTTTACTTTTCATGATTAGTAAACCGCTACATATGTTCCTCATCAGATCTTAAGTTTTCTGGGAAGGAGTATATGATTCAGTTCTTTATTAAGGAATTTTCTTTGAAAGGTGGGTCATTCAAACTGTAGTCATTAATAATTAAAAGTACTTATATCCTCATTCTTTTTCCCAGATTCAGACTTGGTGTACAATGACTACAGTTTTGTTTTTACGTTAAGAAAGCAAATCCCTGGACTGCATTAAGTCTAACGACCGAGCACTTTTACCTCCTTTGATTCATGCAAAATTACAGACTGAACTTTGAGGAGATTATCCAGAACATTTAGACTTGTAAAACTTCCTGTTTGCCAAAACTGTCTTTTGATTGTAGTGGATAAATGGCACTTGAAAAATGAAGACGTTTAAACTGCTGACAAATACCAGAACACTCTCAGCTGGGGCGTGAACCTGGGACCAAAACCATACATTAAACCATGATCCTGATATAGACGCATTCTCTACTGACGCTTCTTAAATCATGCAGACACACTAAAGAACATGTAATGTGGTTTTTAACGGTTACTGAAAAAAATACACATGCCACAGGTGAACTCGCAGCTGCTCGAAGACTGTAAGTCACAAGTGCTTTTAAATCACATATTTTGTAAGTGATTAAAAATACATGTCTGTGTCTACAATGCCGACTTTTATCTTCACTGAATTAAAGATGCATTAAGCAAATACCTAATTACATGAACCATAAAATTCAGAGTGTCTGAATGCTTTAATGTGAGCGCCTGTTGAAACAAAAGTAAAGAGATTTAAACACAGCTGAAGAGGAGGCTTATCTAGTGCATGTTTTAAGGATGATGTCATGGTGGAGGACAGATCAGAGTGTATTGCTGCTGGCACTAATGAGATGGAGCGAAGAAAATAAAGTTATTCTAGGAGCAACAAGGTGAATGTTTCATCCTCTTCTGTGTGATACATCAAACTCATCCCTCTGGATTAATGTTTACCACAAAGTCAGATCTGTCTCTTACGCAGAGATTTTGTTTTGGATGCCTTTAGAGAGTCTGCACAATAATATCTCCATTTTTGGCGCCTTCACGAACAGATACCCACCATCGGCAAACCTTCATGCCAGGACCATCCAGCTGAGGAGAACAAATAGTTACCTTGGCTAGAAAACCTGGGTGAAGTCCTTTTGTGTGCATGTTTGATGAAAAGAATGGATTCTACATTTCAAACAGGTCCTCAAGCTCTCTAAACTTGTTTGTGGTATTCTGTATTTCTCTGATGTCTTGAGCGTACCTGGGCAGATTCTCCAGCAGAGTCTTAAGCTCTTCACATATCAGCTTGACCAGTCCGCTCTTAATGTTGTTGTAGGACACGTCAATCATGAAGATGTAGGCAGGAGGGTTTGGAGCCTTGTTGTTCTGTGTGGGAAGAAGGTGAAATCGGTCGCTGTTTGGACATTTTTTCAAGTTAACATGGCTTTAAATACCTGATGTTCACAGGAAATGAGGAAGAATGTTCCTTGTGCATACAAAAGCTCTTGAATAAGCTTGCTGAAAGCTCGAATCAGAGAGTTTCTTGAACTTGTTTATAAGTAAGGGTAGCTGTGAGGGAACCATGACAGTTGTAAATCCCTGGATGGAGAGCAGTAGTTTGTGTGTGTTTGTGTGTGTTTGTGTGTGTTTGTAGGGGGGATTGTCAGTACAACATTGTTATGTTTCCACAGCTACAACCCATGACAAGACACTCACCTTGCAGGCTTTTGTTTAATATCTGGCCTGCAGAGGCTGTTTATAAATCCTAATAAACAGAGAAAAAGTAGGACAGTGGAGTGACTCAGCTTTGCCCGCTCTCTCTGAACCCTCTCATGTCGTTCCCGAAAACCACAGCCTCCGTGGGGACACGCAGTCGTTTAGCTATTGCTATTGTTTTGTGTTTGGACATAGCTGAAAACTCTCTGTCCTGTGTAGTTTGGACGTAGTCAATAAGAGAGTGCCAAAAAGATGACTTGTTTGGAGCTGAATCATGATGCACACACCTTGCTTAAAGGTATAGCTCAGATTTTTTAGGATTTGGTTTTTAAGAGAGGGCACAGTGGGCTCTTTACTTTTGGACTACATCCTTAAACATGTAAGATCATGTTCCTTTATTTGATTTTGTGATAATCTTAATATGCACAATATATATGATTTAATAGCTGACAGATCTATCAGTAGCTGTATCTTACCTTGCAGTACTCCAGGGTGGCTGCAAACTCATAGGACCCCAGAGACAGCTCAGGTCTCTCATAGAAGTCCACCCTCCGGCCCATGTGGTCGAGATGTTGGAAATACTGGACGGGAACTAGTGTAAAACAAAACTGAACTTAGAACCAAGCACGATAAATTAAAAGTGAAATGTCTAGTCCTCAGAATTTGTAAAATACTGTTCCTTCATAGCATAGTATGAGGTGTCTTTTTCTTGCTGCTAAACAAGTTAAGGATGATACTGTACCTTCGTTGACACAAGTGCAGAAACCACACTGGTAGCGACGTCCTCCGTCAATAAACTGCATGTAGGGACACATGTAAGCCTTGCATCGATTGCAGCGGATCGGTCCTGTGTCACCATGGTTCACGATATAAAGAGGAGTCTACACAGGAGAACACAAGTTTTAAAAAGCCGAGTTCCTTATACGGAAACAAAAATCATAATGTATGGATGATTGTGTTTGTTTTTCCATGGGTTGTTAAGTATCTACATTCCCCATACTCAGCCCTGCAATATTTCCTGTACTTGGAGCATAGTCCAGCGCATACTGTCTTCCATCTGAAGCATCTGTGATTCCATGGCACCCAAACACACACTGCACTCTCATATACAAAACATTTGTCTATCTTCCGGCTTTTAAAGAAACACACCATGACACTGGAGATGACGGAGACTGTCAAAACCTGATTTATTTAAGAGACTCTGCAAGCTTTGGCACGACATTACTTCTAAATGAACTCATCTGCCATTTAGACACATGCAGACGAGCCAGGTTTATTTTTAGACCAGAGACTTCAAGGTGCAGAGTAAAAGTGTTTATGTTATCTTTTAGGTGGTTTACCCTCTGAAGAGAACCAAACCTTTTGGATCACCACACAAAACACCCCGAGCACAACAGCATGCTTTTAGAGAAAATCCTCATTTTAACAATTTCAGTCTAACTGCAGTGTGAATGTGCTCCCTGCTGCTCGAAAACACTCAAGTTTGACTCCTTTTGTTTAAACCTTCTGTCTTCTCCAGAGGTCCCAGCAGATCTCACATTAGCTAATTAGCCTCAGGCCACATGAGAGAAGGCTAACATTACCTAAAAAGGCTAACAGTGCCTCAAAAGGCCAACTGCTGTCTGGGACAAGTTGAGAGTGGAGGAAAAGGATCCAAGACAGGATTCTTGGACGGGTCAGAAACAGGATAAATTAACAGCAGAAGAGCAGCATCTTCACCCTCCTTAACTTAAGTCTTATCTCCAATAGTCCTTTAAATGTAAAACGGTATACAAACAGTACAAACTATACTGCATCCTTTATCGTATGAGAGGAAGCAGTCGTGTTAATGAAGGCCTTTTAGACAGAGGAAGTGCTTTAACATTTTAACATGTTTTTTTTTATGTGGAAGAATGTAGCTAAATTCTTCCACGTTAAAATGTTTATTTTCTCCTACAACAGAAATCCTGTAAGTTTTCCTTGTTTTTTTCATGAGTCAGTGTCCAGAGGACCAAGTAAAGACTTGCTTTTCTTGTGCGCTGAATGTTCTGTGCATGCAGCGTTTTCCGTATATAGAATCTAAGGCCCACCCTCGAAGATTTCGGCATTGTGTGATTTTCTTCCCTTTCAGGACTCTGAATGTGCAATGGGAGAGTGCAAACTGACCGAAAATATGTGTAAACATACACAGCGGGACAAAATTCATCAACAATCTGGGCGCAAAGCTGTATCACAGCCCACTCAAGTGATGAATGCTTCCCAACATAGCTAGAAATAAGCCTAAATCTGTTGGGGGCACTTGTGCAAATTATCATTAATAATTTCCTTTAAAAAATATTTCTCTCTGTCTTTTGTATCTCAGCCTCTGATTATCATTTTAACTCTCTGTTTCAGGCAGGACAACCAGAGATGTGTTACTTTAAGTTATGTATAACTTACCTCATTCTTTGGCAAACTGGCGAAGGGTTTCACAATGGCAGCCAGGGGTACTTGGCATTGTTTAGCCAAGTCGGCGGTACACGGGAGGGTGTAGGTGGTGCAGCGCATGAACCTGGGACTGGCATTGCCTAGGATATGAAAAAAGAAGGGTCGATAATGTGGATCTCATAACATCTGATACGACTCTCTTATAATTAATATGGATTTAAACACTGAATGTCGAATAATCATGACCACAAACAGCCAAAACCTTTGAATTACAACTCATACTATCACACAATTAGAATAATTAATCCGATTAATTACAGCCATAGTGATTAATTAATCCCAATTCATGATTCCTGTGTCCCGTTTTAACCTTATTATGTGTTCATCCCCAAACTAGCCCCCCCCACACACACACCCCTGCCCTCTACACACACTTGATTACCTCACCTATGTTTGTCTCTCCCTGTCCTCATCAGCAAAATATTCCATAAGTCACAAGTTTTTCTCCTTACAAATCAATTTCCACAGCATGTAAGACGTGTATGAGGTCGGGGAGTAGAGGTCAAAGGGTGACATACACTTAATCCGTTGTGGATTGTTATTCCTATATGGATACAACTTGTGGAAATGAAGGCCAGTTCTTTGTATAGCCTGTGTTTTCAGCATCAGCTGTGGATGCATGCACGATCAGTGATATACGACATCAGTGTCATTAATCTGTGTACTTTTTTAAAGATTTTATTAATTAATAGAAACCAGCATGTTAATTTGACAGGCCTAATAATGACAGCAGCTGATGTGGTAAACTGTACTGATGTGGTCGGGATCTACATCTATACATGCTAGATGTGGAAATTGTTGAAAAACAGCAGCTTTAATGGGGATGATAAGATAAGAGATTCCTTTACTCATCCCACAATGGGGAAATTCAAGTGTTACAGTAACAGAGTAGAAAGAGTGCAAAAGAAATATATTAAGCAAACAAGAGCCTATAAATTAACAATTATTAAAAAGTTATTAGCAATTAAAATTTAAATCAAAATTAAAGAGATAAAAGATAAACAGATCTTAAAATCACACACACATATATATATATATATATATATATTATTGATTATAGAGTCTGACCACTGCAGGAAGAAAAGACCTGCGGTATCGCTCCGTTAGACATGAGATGAGATGCTTACTAACAGTTGCTACAGAATAACAGCTACTATGGTGTTTTGTTCTTGAAGAGGAGTTTCAGAGTCTTCATATGACTTACCTTGATCCTGTACTGAGAAGTCTGTGGTGACCAGAGGAGGAACCTGTCCTCTGATGTTTGTGCTGTAGACTTGCCCTCCTTGTTTCCCCTGGTCTTCCTCGATGACTTGAGTCTGGAACAAACAAGTAATGCATAATTGTACAATCAGGCCTCTAGATGTGTCTAAAATAATCTAATTCATTTAATAATCTGCTAGTCCAGGACAGAAAATGTGGAATGACATATATAGTATGTTGGTATGTGAATGTATACAGTCCCACAGGGATTAGGAGTCCACTCACTGTGCTGGGAATGGAGTCAGCGTCCAGTTTCTTCTGAGGTGGTCCCGCCAGTCCACCTGGTGCTCCAGGAAAGCCCCCTGGCATTCCTGGCTGGGGCCCAGACATTGGTCCCCCAAATGGACCTGTGCATTAAGACACAATGAACGTTGGGTATTTTAGAACTGGGTGCAGCAGAGCTTGGTGTTTTTGACTGAATTTTAGCTGTATAATAAATACTAAAATAACTGCGGCAGTATTAGAACTGAGAACATCTTGTTTTCATGTTTATCAAACAGACAAAGACTGATGGTCCAGCCAGGCTCCTATTCAACTGACAAAAAAGCTCTATGACGCAGAGAAAGCTTAGAGTGGATTCAAGCTCTAAAGATGAACGGCATGAAAAGACGATCTAAAATAATTTAATTGAACCTCTCTGATGTGGTGTTTACAATTAACTATTACAATGTATGCTTAAGACAGGGTAGTCGCATCACTACCAGAATGTAACTCATTTTATTCTATGTTTAAAAAAATTCTTAAATCTCTTTCAGAACACTTCCTATGACTGATATAGTGACCTGCTTGCTGCTGGTATCCCAGTGGACTGGCAGCTCCAGGACCAGCCTGCTGGAAACCTCCAGGGCCTGTTGGAGGTGGTCCAGGAAAGGGTCTACCCATGCCTGCCATCGGTGGGCCTGCCATTGGTGGACCTGCCATCGGTGGGCCTGCCATTGGTGGACCTGCCATCGGTGGGCCTGCCATTGGTGGACCTGCCATCGCTGGGCCTGCCATCGCTGGGCCTCCCATCGCCATGCTCGCTGGGGGTGACTGTGGTGGAGACATCTGGGGGGACATGAGGGGCGACTGTGGACCTGGAGGCATTGGGGGCTGACCCATCGCTGGAGGAGGAGCTGTTTGGAATGGCTGCTGTGTTGGAGGAGGAGGGTTCAGCATGGGACCTGGAGCTGCAAGGAAAAGGTAAAACGATCTTGCAGTCAGTGTTTTGGTCTTTGTTTCGTCCCCTCTGCTGATATATGATAATGTACAAAAGCTGCTTTGTTGATTAAATATTTGTCACGCCCTGTTGTTATATCAATAGCAAGTAGAAAGCTAACAGTTGCAATCTTACCATAGTTGCCCAAGTTCATAGCACTCATCTGATTGGTGAGCTGCTGTGCTGGAGGCGGGGCCTGTGAGGCCACGCTGTTATATGGTGACTGTAGAGGTTGTCCATAAGCAGAGGAAGCAGGTGGAGCAGGGTATCTGGAGTAAGAAAATATGTTCATGTACACATGGCACAGTGAGGGTCATGATTTGAGGCATTTTCAACATGCATTCAAGATTATACTAACATGCTCCTGTGGCCTTTAATACTTCATAAACTGCAACTAACTGTGACTTGATCAATGAGTCATGTATTAACATCCTTCAGTTCGGTGTCAGACAGTGAAGATGCTACCTTTGTGGATGTGCGCCATTCTGCTGGATGTTTTGATTGTACTGACTGGATGCTGGAGGTGGAGGCATGCCAGCAGCAGTAGACACCGGGGGTTTCATCACACCTGCAGTGAGTAACAGACATTATTTGTGTACCATGTAGAAATCACAGGTATACACTGTTTGGTTTGTAAAGGTAGAGTCAGACAAAGTCATGCTTTTCAAGGCACCAGAAAGTGGCTTTAAAGGGGATAGCTTATCATCCAGTTTGCCCTATAATACTTGATTATAGACAGATTCTGATTTCAGTGCAGCTAATTGTGTCCACCCCACACATTAAGTCAGGGCAGTGTTGATGTTTTTAGGTACCTTCTTTTAAATAAAGCCACCAAAGTTTCTGAACCTTTCCTTTTGCTGCCTGTACTTGACGTACAAGCCATTCTGTTAATTCTGTTACATAAAACATATTTTACAACACAAGCTACAATTCAAGAATGAATGGTCCAATCTTGCTGGGAGGCAAGATCAAACTTGTTAAGTGACAGAAGCTACAACCTAGCAGTAGTGTTTTACCTGTGGGTGGAGCTGCAAATGCCTGAGGCTGTCCCCCATAGTGTCCGTAGAGGGGTTGAGCAGGACCAGCTCCAAATCCACCTTGATAGCCCCCCATCCCTGGCTGGGCTTGGGAGTAGGGGGGTGCAGCGACATAACCTTGTTGACTCATGATGATAGGATGACGGTTAGGGCCTTCTCATGCCAGGATGAATCCGTCTGACAACCTGTCAAGTTCAAAGGTATACATAAGTGTTTCTACTTCAGTTTTCTTTCTGTCTTTAGGTCATCTGTTTGTGTTAAAACCTTCCATTTGTCAGCACTGCATCCACAATATAAATGTCTTTCCTACCATGTATCTAGCATGTTAATAAAGCCACACCAACAGCAAGTGATATTTGCCCTCATACAGTCATCAACACTCTGTCACATGGACTTTTGACATTGCCTCTTGAGAGATAAGAGAGGTTTCTCCTTCCTTATATTATCTTAAACGCGAGTTGTCTGTTTCAGTATCTGAGTCATAGGTCTATGACAGTTTATAAGCTTATTTGCTATGTTTACATCCACGTTTGCTTAAATCTAGCATCATCAGAAGCTACTGGCTTGATGTAAGTGCTATTTTTAAAACACTTTCAGTCAACTACACATTTCACTTATCTAAGTTTTGGACTACAGGTGGTCAGTGTGCAAAGATAAGTCATCTGTAGTGAGCCAAGACTCAGGAAAGCAGTGGGCCTGTGGGGTTATTCTGGGTGTCAAAGCATCTAAAAGTTGAGCTCAGCTGGGTCAACAAAAATAACAGCTGCGTATTTACAACTAAGTGAAACCCCCTCTTTTACTACATAATACACTTGTGATAAAATGTATAACAGGAAAGAGATAAAACGGATGAATTGCTCAGTTCAATGGTTAATTGTGACTGCCACGTCAAAGACCGTTATGATGGCTACACATCCGAGCATCCCTGCCTTCCTTCAATTCACATCCAGATGTAATTACACACATAACAGTTCAATGTTTCTGCTGAAATGACAGCTGATAAACTTATCCAACATGACAGCACAGCAGCTCATCCACAGTTCATTGCATATTGATGGAAAACATCTTGCTAGCTACGCGGAAATTACTACAAAGTTTTCCCCAGCACCAGAAAAGGGTACATTTCAGACATGGAAAAAACCCTTACATCGTTATCAATCTTATATAAAAGTTTTCTTTCTTTCCTGCATGTGTAAATAGAGTCGTGGTGATATTTACCTGAATATTGGGCAGAGTCCTCTCTTCTGTCTACTAAGTGAAATCAGAGTGCCACGTCAAACTCCACTACAGCGCCGGTCGCTGTGTTGGTTACTAGCACCAGCTTCGACGTGTACAGGGAGGCACATAACTTCCGGTCTTATATTTCAAAATAAGAGTTTGATGCAGAGATAAACTGTCTTACACATGATTTTGGTCAAAGCCGCAATATCAATTTCTTCAAAATTATTATTTCACACCTTGTTAAAGTGATTCCAGTTTTCTATGCACCTTTACATTATTTTAATGACCATTAAGTTATACTCTTACGGTGAAAAGTAAACAACTGAACTTCCGGTTTTGCGTGACGTGCTTTGAGCGAACTTAACAAGGTTGAGTCGTGCCTGGAGCTGTGCGCATGCGTGAAATAGTGGGAACCCATACACGTCAGCAAATCAATGATGAGATATCGACCTGTGCTGAAACCATTCACTATCCTATTATATTATTATATCTACATTTAAAGCTTTCTTATCCTATAAAAATGTAACATACGCAGGTTATATTCATTAGTAGTGAGTTTGATCACTAATTTTACCTCCAGTGTTTCCTCATAAGATATCATGAGAGCGTTTCCTCAGTTCGTTCAGCAACTTCTTTTTTATTTCTTATTTATTTATTTTATTTTTATTGCTTTTATTACTATTGTTGCATATATTGTTTTCTTAACCTTAGGATTGTGGGGTGGGGTTGGGGCTGGGGTGGGATCTTTTAATTTATTCTATTTTAGGTTGGTTTTATCTCTTAGACCTACACAGTATGAAAAAAGTCAAAATATAAATAGAAAGAAGGAATAAAATAAGATACAATACGAATAAAACAATACAATTGGATTAATAATAAGTACAGAAACGCAGAATAAGAGTTAGCTATGTACAAAAGCACGAATGAAGGTATTATATATAGAATTTTGAAGTGGCAGGGATATTGCACAGTGTATTGCACAGTGTATAATCTATCCAATATATAAATGACTACTGATTGGGGATGGGATGGGAAAAGTGCTGACCCAATATGTTTATTACACGGGCTATAAACAAATACAGTCCTTAAACCATTGGGAGAAAGTAACAAGGAATTTTCATTCAACATTGATTGCTATCAGGAACAACGAAAATATCTTAACTATTTTAGCAGTGTTTTAAACGACCCTAAATCATAATATAGTTAGAAGTGTAAGCTACGAGAACATATTTTGCAATATTTGTAAACACAAGATTGGATTACTTAATACAGATGCATTGATACACTGATATTACTGATTGAAGGCTATTTTTGTTGTGAGTTATTCAAAGTCTTTAGGTCTCCAAAGCTTTCACCCAGGATATTTAGAGGATATTTAGTTATAAAAGCACCATTGGTCGTCCTCTCTTTATTAGGATGCTGTAGCTCGGGGATGTCAGAGCGTGAGATCCAAATCCACGAGCTCAACATGACAAACCACCAGTTGCATGCAACGACGGCTGCAGGCGGGTCCGTGCGTGGTGACGTCTCCTGAGCGGGCTGGACTCAGGGAGAGGAGCTCAGATGATGGGGATAATACAGCGGTGTGGTGGGGTGGAGGTGGTATCTGTTAAGTGCAGCTGGTGCGGCTGACAGCTCCATGATCGCGCTGTGGAGGTTTGGCTGAGGAGCTGTTCGCAGCATGGGCACCGGGGATTACATCTGCGTGACGCTGCGTGGTGGTGCACCCTGGGGATTCACCCTGCGGGAGGGAGAGGGGGACACCTATAGACCCCTAATACTCACCCAGGTATTTATCTGTATGTCTGTCTCTTATTTGTCCAAATAATGAGTGAGAATTACGCCAGAGTTTGTACTAAAAAAACATCTGAGATGAGTATTTCTGCAAAAAAAGATACAAGTTTAACCGATGTATTATTAAGTCTTAGTTTTGATGATATTCCCTAGTTTTGTAAAAGTTTTTAGGACTTATTCATCATAAGGAAAACACTAAAAAGTTGAACTATGTTTGGTGAGAGAGGACTCACTGGGAGCAGTGCGTGTGGCTGCATTTTTGTGCGCGTTGGCTGTGTTTTGGTTCTAGATTCCTCGGGACCCTTATATGGTCAAGGCCGAGAAGGAGTGTGAAGCTGAGGGCAGCTCGATCTGTTATCACTCACAGAGACTTCAGCAAGAAAGCGACGTATTACTGAGGCAACCTGGGGAGTGAGAGGGAGGTGTATCAATGCAAAACTATAGCAATAACAAACGTCATCCAAAGCTAAGATATGTGATGCAAGTATCGTTTCAATAGAATATAAAGTTAGGCTAAGCAAATTGTAGTTAACTCTATGGCCACTTTGGCTAAACATTTGAATTGCAAGATAATGTGATGATGAACATGACAGATCACACTCAAAGGTTTCATGATGTAGTCTCTTTACAAATTTTAATTACATGCAACAACACATTGAGATTTTTATGTTTTTTAAAATTGGTCTTTTATTTGTACATCATTATCTTCATGTCAACTCTTTATACTAATGTCTGCCATTCAGTGATTACATTCACTGTGTATTACCTTATGTTGAGGACTAAGGTGTCTTTAGTGTTTTACATGTTGCATATCACTAGATAGTGCAGTTCCAATAGTGTACAGTCACATTCTTAGTTTGTGTATGTATCATGAAAAATTCTAATAGATTTGGTTACATTCAGAAGTTAAATTGCAGCTTTATTCTCATAAACCCGGTCTTAAATGGCATATGTTGGTCCTTAAAATGTAACATTCAGTTACAAAAGATGTCACATAAATGCAGAAGTATGGGCAGCTGTTTCAGGTTAAGTTGAATCTTTTTGCTGTGCTCTGAAAAGTAAAGCCAGGAGTCTTTATTTTAAAGAGTTAAGAGACTCTATATTTGGCATGGCAGTTCACAGTCAAAAGTACTCAGGCCGCACAGATCTCTCATCAACTTGTAGTGAAAACGTAAATGTTTTTCCAAAGCTGCATTCCTGTGACTTCAGAACTCCACCAGAAGAAAGTCTTTGATGGAAGATGACGATGAAGATTTAAAGAAAAATGAAACTCAAGTTAAATATGTGATTTCTTATGATCAGTGTCATTTACTTTCACATATGTTGGCATGCAATAGACTGCAAGTTGATACGCAACCACTGACGCTTTAGATGAGCTCATAAACACTTGAGTTTAAGAGACTGATTTTTGAATACAAAACATGAAGTATATTATAATTGATATCATCTCTTATACCAGGGGTTTGTGTGGAAGAAGCTGCCATTAGGAAATGGCATAAGTCACAAATGTTCACTGCAGCCTCCCAAGCCTATTTTTCTATCTTGGAATAAGTACCCCCTAAAGTCTCGAGCATTGTTTGGAAAAGTAATTTTGCATGGTCCTATATAACCCTTGTAAAGTGCCATGCCAGAGCTTGGCAGCAACAGGTCTGCCTCTTTCTCTGTGAGAGGGAATGCCCTCCGCATTTTCTGTTCCAGTTTTCTGTCAAATATTTTCTGTCAAATTTAGAAATGTGATGAGATTGAGCCTCACTGTAAGACATCTGTGACTCTCAGTCCTCCTCATCTGGAGCTCCAAACATACCTCCAAACCCCTCTCATGGGAAACCAAGTCTGTTAGTTATAAGGCAAAAAAAAAGCAAACATACCAACACCATGACAAAAACTCTAAATCTAGAGGCTACCCTGCGTCTGATCAAATGTGATTTTTATTCTGGGTTCTTTTGAAAGTAGTGGAAACTGTTTTGTTTCTTGGGGGAAAGTGATTGTTCAGTGTACTGACAGGCAGTACAGAGTACGAGCACGGGGTATCCACTCTTAAAAGGTTCTTTCCTTATAAGGGAGGCAGTATTTTTCTTCTCATTTGGAGTCCTGGCTTCAGTACAAAGTTGATGAGGTCACTTCTTTTTAAAGCTACAGAAACTGCACAATACAGAATTACTACAAGACACGAGCCACAAATACATATTAAGAAAACTCAGAACAAATTACATTAGATCTATAGTCATGGTTTAATGCTTTTTATGAATGTTTTGCTGAACAAAAAAAAAACTTAAATTATATCTGAATAAAACCCCAATAGCTTAAATCCTTCCAACCTGAACAAGAGACATTTCACCTGCTAATTACAAAGGTATGCCATGCTGGTATGTGGAATGTCAACATGCATCAGATCAGTTATGGAGCTCTGCATGACAAAGCAAATATCTTAACGCAAGTCAGACACTCTCCAGACTATAAAATAATAAGAACTAATCTTAAACTTATCTGTGTTCTGTTTAATTATATTCAAGTTTGAAGAAAACGTCCTGTTTGCCTGGGTGAACTTGACCTTACAGAGAGAAATGGGCTCCTGTTGCAGATGCTTGGCTCCTAATTGTGCGCCATAGGAATCTTATTATGCTGCCAAGCAATCAGCACAATATATGCTGTCACTGCAGTCATTCAGTGCACATTTTTTCAGAGTAAACAAAGTGCTTCACAGCTCCCTCTCAAGCTGAGGTATTGGCATTATGCTATTTAGCAAAACAGAGACATTTTTTCCCCTTTTCTGTTCCTGTTTCACATCATTTGAACTACTTAAGATCAGGGCTTCAACTTTATCATTTTCATGATATGAGTTGCAGTGTTCCTGGATGTGGCAGCTCTTTTTTTTTTGACCCAAAGTAAGGCCCAGTTAGATGTTGATATGACTCACTAGATTATGTAAATGAAAAAACAGATCATCTTAAATATAGTGTGGAGGGCTGCACAGAGGTGCAATGGTTAGTGCTGGTGCCTCACGGGATCTTGGTTAGATCCCTGGGGTAGGAGTCTTTCTGTGTGGAGTTTGCATGCGTGGGTTCCTTCCAGGTACTTGGCTTCCTTCCAAAGTTCAAACACATGCTCGTTGGGTTAACTGGTCACTCTAAATCGTCCATAGCTGAGTGTGTGAATGGTTGGTTGTCTCTAAGTGTCAGTCTTGTGATTGACTGGTGACCTGGGTGCAACCCGCCCAGCCTCTCGCCCAATGACTGCTGGATTTGGCTGCAGCCTCTTGCTTATCCAGCATTATAGATAATGGATGGATGTATGAAGTGTTTTGATAGAGCTTGTATTTTTGTTTGTACAACATTGAATGGGGTCCAGTGAATGCAACACCTCTTTACTGTTTACACATGTAAGAACCATGTGATAGCTATGACCACATTGTGAGTTTAAGCATACCACCAGTATTTCACTTTTACATAGGATTGTGATTTGATAAATATCTACACCTATAAAAACACCTTTCTACAAAATGTTATCATCCATTCATGAGTGACAAAGGAAGCTGTTTTTGTGTTTATTTTATGCAGTCTATGGTTTTAACACGTTATCTCTCAGTTTATATTTAAGTTTGCCAATTTGGAGGAACAGTTCCCTCTCTTGGCAGTCACAGAAATTATTTAATATTGCAGAAATGAGTTGTCGCTGCTGGCTAGGAGGCTAAAAGCCTGCCTGAGCTTCACTTATTTGCTTGTTTTTAGATTCATGGAATGATTGGGCCTCAAAAAGCCTCTTCAGAAAACAATGAGTGAAGACACAGAGACCATGTCGGTGTTTTATAAGGTCTAGGGTTTTGACTAAGTTTGAATTGTTGGCATAGGAAGCAGCCTCCATTGTTATGAGGATTGATATTGCATAGTATTTTGTGTAATGACTGATATACATTTGCATATTCCTTTAGTTTCTTTGTCTTTGTGTTTACATGCATCTGCAATCAGATGGCAGTTAGCCCATTTAGATTAATTTGATAAAGTCCACCACTGTTTTATGTAAATGAATCAAAAACATTTGTACATTGGGCCTGTAAAACACAGCTTAGTACAAGTCCTTCGCCCTGAAAATGCTTCTGCACTTCTTCTCTGAGGGGAAAAAGGAGAAGATGGTTGAACAAGGACAATAACTCCAACTATCCCCCCACATGGTGCAGCGTCTACCTGTACTGCAGCTGGAAAATGTTTGCCTGAAATGTAAAAACATAATTACTTAAAGCTGTGAGGGTCAGGAAATGCTGGGAGCTACGTGAACACGTTATGCAGTCCTGTGTTTCCTGTGATTTTCTGTTCTGTTTAAACCCATTAAATAGATAATTTGAAAATGAGCAACCCAGGATAAAACCTGCATATAAGGCTGTGTAATTGAGGCCCCACACAATGCCAGTTGTAAATTCTGACGATCAGGGGAATGGTATTTTTTTGGGGAAGCACTATGTTTGAAATGGTTCTCCTCTTACGTATGCAGCAGCTTTTTTTCTTACCTCTGTTTGCAGTGTGTTTGGTGGTATCTCTCTCCTCTGAACAGTGTCTCACTGTGTATGTTTCTGTTGTGAGGAGAGACAACGACAAATGTTTCCCCTCCTTTTTTGGAGCATGAGCCCGTTGCTGTGGCGTTCAACACAAACCGTCCTCCCTGTAGTGAAGAGGGAGTCCCTGAAGACAGAGACACAGGCTGCCTTATAGGGCCTGTTTGCACTCTGTTAACTCTTAAAATCTCACAGGGGTTTTATCTGAAAGCTGCCAGCTCTATAAAGTTACCCATAAAATGTTTGTGTATATATATGTAGCATATAGGTGACTCTTTTGTTGCACTTAGTCATGTTAGAATCAGACATGTACATTTAAGGTTTGGCATGAAGTGCAGGTATAATAGAGCTCCTTGTATGTACTTGTTTTTGATGCATCATAAAAAAGGGCATCTTAATTATGCATCTGCATTTAAAATACATGATAAACTATGGATGAACTGTTTAATCTGGATGGGTCTGACTCTGTCACTGACATAGAGCATAACAAAATCTGGGCTGTTTTATGTGCTTCAAGATTTTTTTTTGTTTTTGCATGCAAACTTAAAAAAATGTTCCCCACTTTAATGCATAAATATGCATGCTTCCACTTTTTCTTTCCTTTTTGAAGATGCCTTTCCACTGCCATCTAGTGGCAGGGTTATTTTACTGCACAGGGTAATTTTACTGTAAGGATCCCCAGTTCAGATGCTTGCTGAAGGAGCTGTTGTTGCTGGTGTTGTTGGGTTTATTGTCCCCATAATTCAGCATTCTTTATTTTTTATGTGTCTGTTGCCTCTCATTAATGACCATGAAGAGATCCACCAAGGTTTGAGGAAAGAATCATAAACTTTCTGTGATGTACTGTTAAAGATAAAAAAAAAATGATGACAGTTGTTTTGAAGTTTTGAAAAAATCCTGAGCTTTGAGCTGCCGCCTCGTATGAATGCTTTCAGCTTCAGTTTATAAGAAACTTTAAAGGCTATTTTGTGTAAAAGCATTGTCATAGTTTAAATCACCTGGAAGAGAGCGCTGCTGTGATGGCAGAAGGACATGAGCATGATCAATGGTACGACAGTGCAGTCATTTAGTCATCTTTAGTGTCATTCTATGTTAGCTACATTGATTCTGATGCATGTGGCCATTACTGCGTTAATTTGTGAATTAATCCCGTTGGAGAATTAGCTGTGGCAAATATTAAGACTCATGACCTTGTTATGTGGAAGGAATTGAGTTTTAGAGCATTGACTTTTCAAGTCTATTTTAGATGAGTATTAATTTGACTGCATTTTGCTTTAATTTGACAGTGGCTGAACAGAAGAAACACAAGTAAAGAGCGATCATCTCCAACAAGAACTGTAAGATTAAAGATTCTAAAGTGGTTTCCAATCAAAGCAAACCATGCAGATTATATTTTCCCAAAGCTGTTTGCTCTGTTCAATATGCAGAATATCTTCTTTATTTCCTGAGAGTGTATCCTCTAATTGCACAGTTCTGAAGTAATCATTTTTGCCTGCTAACTGTATAAGTGGCCTTTTGTGCAAAATTTATGGGCTCTTTCTCCTTATTAAATCCTCTTATTAATGAACCGTTTTATAGGCCTCAGGAACCAATTACAAGGGAATGAAACCATCAGTCATTAGTGTAACTGTGTAAAGAGGTGCCCTTTAAATGAGTCTGCACAGAGCCGGATCACAGCAATAACAAGGAGCTGCACAGTTTTAATACAAAGTAAACCCAGCTTATGTCTTTGATATAACTGGTTGTACAGAGTTATGTGAATTGGACAAATTGTTGCTAATCCTTGCTAAGAGTTGTTGATCTTCTGAAACTTTTTAACAGCAATTTGATATGTTTTGATTTGGCTAGGTGTGGCTAACATTACCAGTGCTAGCACCAGCCTTTGGTCCTTCTTCAGCTTAACATTCACATGCCTGAGCTGGTTACACAGGGCTCCAGTCAAGTGGCTATGTGCCAATTTGACCAGATACAGCCATCTGTCATCTTTGCTTGTTTACATCCAGGGAGAGGAGCATTACAGCATTATGGCTGTAGCCATATGTTGGAGCTGCTGCCCCAGCTTTGTTTAACTTGTACCATAAAATCAGGAATATAGTACCAGTATATAAGACGCAGTCTGTTTTGAGGGGCTCCCAGAGGAGAAAAGGTTTAATCTGTCTTCCTTCCGTTGCGTTCAGCAGCGTGCAGTTTCTGTGCAGCTGTGTAGCTCTTGCTGCAACCCACTCTGTTGGTCACTTGTTATCTGAAGTTGTAATATATGCACATAATATGCTGTTGCAACCTTTAAGCATTCCTCAAAAGGCCTTATATTAAGTACAGAGGTAAGCACTTAGCTTGGTACTAACAAAAACTGTTTCCAATATCATTTTTGTGTTTTGCTTACAGAACTTTAATTTGTAAGGTGTAAGGTATGCATGTATTAAGGAAAATACTTCTCTCCTAACATTTCCATTAGAATCCATTCTGTATTTCTGGTAATGCATTAATGTATTGGTTGAACTTTGGTATTGGCTGATGTTTGCCTTGTTTACACACATCGGCCCATCAGAAAATAATGCACCATGCACGCAAGTGTTGATCTGTTGTTTCGTTCGGTTTAATGCTGGCAAGCTCATACACCTAACTGCTGATTCAGAGAAGAGGGTATTTAGAGGACAGAAGAAGTAACCTGTTGGACAAACTCTGATTAGTTTTCATGTTCAAATGTTGAAAGAAAAAATAGGAAGTGTGGAGGTACAACACGGTCTGTACAAGATCTGCCATACTGTATGTAAGACACGTTCAAGAGGCATTTTCAGAGGAGGGACTGCCAGCAAGAATTCAAATACATAAAGTGTGATTGCTCATTTTAAAATAAGACAGAAAGTAATCTGTGTCTGAATCTATCTAATTGTTATTTTAAACAATTGGCTTTATCATTAGTATTGGTATTAATATCAGTATCAGCTGTGATTTTCAAAATTGGTGCATCTGGATGTATTTCTGCTCCTTTTTATGACCAAAAAGTATTACGAAGATACCATTGTCCTCATGCTTTCCTTGTAAAAGTGGATTTACAACACTGACCTGGAGGAGAAGTCTCTGTATTACGACCTTAGAAGATACTGACAGCATTTTTGAAGTGATTTATTGTGACCACCTGTAACCAGCAGTGTTGGACAGGTTACAGAGCAATTCTCACACTTGGAGTATCTCCTCTGTACAGCCAGTCAACATTTTTATCTGTGGGAGTACATTTCTGTTTATTGGGTCACAGCTGAGGGGGCTGCGTTGACATTGCATGTTGAAAGGTTACCACACTGACCTGGTATGTGAAAGGCTTGTTTTTTTATTTCTTCTGCCTCTTTAATAAAAGGATCTTTTCTTCCACAGGTAGAAGAAGACGGACGTGCCTTTCAGGCCGGAGTTCGGGATGATGATGAGGCGGTGTCACTTAATGGCGAACCATGTGCTGACCTCACCCTCATGCAAGCCTTGGAGCTCATTGACGCATCCATTGACTGTGTGCAGCTGCTTGTGAAAAGGTAGAACTGCAAATAAATACACATGAAATGACTGACATTGAATTGGCATTACAGCAAACCTATGAGTAAACACAAACGTCTGTGCATTCTTCAAAGGTATGATATTTGTGTATCATTGCAGCATTACAGCACTCTTAGACCTTGGTGTTCACAACAGCATTGCAAATTATTATTCCCCCTCTGTATTAGCATTTAGATAGCATGTTGGTTTATGACCTATTCCCTTTGGCATAGTTCAGTGAGCTTCTGACTGCGTAAATATGTGCGTCCATGTCTGTGTGTGTCTTAGTGAGTTTATGTGAGTTGCCTATGCATGCTGACCTTCCAACTGTTAGGCCAGTGTGTCAGTGTGTTACAGCTTTGTGAGTCTGATGAAGTGCAGCTGCTCAGCTGTTGCTCAGTGTGCTTTGCTCATGAGCTTAGGAGAGTGACATGTCCTCAAATGCTGCTGCAAATGCTATATATGTCTGCATTAAAAAAGCAGAGGGTTATGCAGTTATAGCTTGATTGCTGTCTTTGTCAGGTCCTTTCATTTAACTTGTGAAGAAGTGGGTGAAGATGAAAACATTGGCAATGCGATACAAGCTTTATCGCTACATTCATCAGTGATTATATTTTTCTAATTCAAAGTGTATTCATATTATCCGCTATATATCCAGAGGAGGCACTATCCTTAAATTCATATATATGAACAGCAGTTTGTATGTGTTAAATAAAACACACTTGTCCCTTTCACTTTTCCTGTCTCTCCTCTTAAAGATACAGTGCCATCCCTTCAGATGACAATAAATCAGAAGAGGCATCCTGTAGTGAAAGGGACTCATCTGGTGAGGTTCTTGAGAGCACCACCCTCCACATCGTCTCTCCAAAGCACAGGTCCCAGAGCCCAAATGAACTCTACATATCTGAGTCCCAGGATGATGCCTTCAATGTAGAGTTGGACATCCAGTTCCCCAAGAGACCCCAGCTGCTTTGCACACAGCTCCATACTCTCTCGCTTGGTGATCAGAAAGTCCAGGAGGAAAATGATGAAGGAACACAGCGGTGTCTCTCTCCTGGGGACATGGTGGAGCTCCAGGTGTCTCTTTCCGAGCAAACCTTGGATGACATAGGGAGAACATCTCTTGGGAGTGCTCTTGGTATTGAGGGGGAACTTTCAAACAGAGAGGCCATCATCACAATCCCGATCATCACCGCCACCACATCTCATGATGGGCCAAGCTCCTTCAGAGAGCCGCTTGGCCAGCGTGGAGTGGTGCTCAGCTCCCCTTCCATGCTGGGGCAGGTGGAGGTCATTTTGCAGAAGCAGCCAGCAGCATCAGGAGCAGGGAGGGGCATCCTGAATGTGGGTGGAAGTGTTGGATCCCAAAGCGAGGGAGAAGAAGGAGGAGGGTGTTGTGAGGGAGTCCCTGGGTCATTTACTGTCTCATTTGGAATTCCCTCAGAAGAGGGGACTGCCACAGAAGAGCAGGACTCTGACTCAGAAGGGGATCAAGACAAACCCAACAAACACCGGGCCAGGCATGCCAGTGAGTACCTCTGATCCCATTCTTATTTATTTGTTCTTATGTACATTATGTTTCTCTTTATTTGTGTCATTGTGTGTGTGTCATAAGAATCTGTTCATTTAAGGGAAAATCTGCAAGGTAATAGGCTGACACTAGAATGCATTTGTCAACAGCATGTGTGCATTCCTAAGCCTGATGTCCGGTGTGTGAACTCCTCAAAATAGTATCCGTCACTGCAGTTGGAGGAGGGTGCTGAGTCCTTCAAACGAGAGCAGACACATCCGGGTCTAACCTGGAATACAACATAATCAAAGTTATAGCAGATAAGAGGGTACAAGTCAACAAAAGTCTCCATAAATGTAAAGAATCAACTGAAAAAGAGAGAAAAGGACCTTGAATGTGTCATATTTGGAAAGCACCTTATAAAATACCTCAAGTATCCATTTGAAGAGGCTTGATGATTAATATGGATACTGAGGCGTTCCTTCAGAGCTGTGTTGAAGACATAAATATAACACGAGCACGCTGATGATGCCTGCAGAAGTGGCCCTTTGACAGACACCAGCATGTGCTCCCCCAGCCCTGTTACCTGATCCTTTCAAACTGGGTGCTTTAACTGAGCTAAAAAAGTGAGCCCATTGCTCACTCCCGCTGTCTCCTCCACCTTCAGGTTAGTCTTGCAGGAATATAAAAAATAACCTTCTCATTTCTATGTAGCAGCCGTGCTTTGTTAGATCTTTTGAGGGGAATTGTCATCTGGTGAATGTTATCTGATTGGCCTCTATATCAGAGAATTTGGTAGTAAAGAGGAACAGAAGGTTTTAAGTGGATTTACACATAAGGACTGGTAAAGAGGCTTGGATCGCTCTGGATTTATTGCATGCAGGCTATCTATAATCCTTGTCAGATCCTATTCCTGGCAACATTAGGGGGATTTACTTATGTAGTTGATTGTCCGTGAACAACTCAGTATATGACATGGGTCAGAGATTTTCAATACTTGCTAAATAGGTTGGTTTTTAATGTTGAGCAGTGTGAACAAACTTAGAATGATGCAATCAAAAAAGAGGAAAGGAATATTGCTTTAGTTGGATAACTTGTGTGGACTAGAATGTATGGGAAATGGAAATGATCTTGTGAAAGTGTCCGTTTATAAGTTAAATTTACATTACATTCATTGTTTACAGTACAAATGGGTTATTCTGTTGTCATTTCTCCTTTTGTTTTTACTTTAAACATTGGCTGTAGTTCGAAAAATTGTATTCAACACAGGGTTGATATCAATGTAATGCAAATAATCTGGATAGCTTTGCACCTAATTTTGCCTCTGTTGTTATTTTATATGCATGAGCTTCATTTTAAAAACTAAATTATATGAGATTTTTTTTCTTCCAATTTTTGCATTGGGTTATACATATTTTGCATTTAAAGTAGCATTCTAAATACAGAATCAATTAAATTTGGTTAGGCTATAGTACCTGAGCTAGCAGCCCAGGTTCAGTTCTGACATGCAGCCACTTTGTATGTCACTCTTCTCCCCTGGCTTCCTGTTCTATTCTCTCTGAGTAAAGGCTTGAATCCCCCAAATTTTACCAAAATAAAATAGATTGTTACTCATTGGGAGACAGGAAGCTAGCCTATCTAGATTTTTTTTCCCTTGCTCCATCATTTGATAATAATGTCTTTGGTTTCCAGTGCAATCCTTCCAAGAGAAGCTTTTCTTCAGGTTTCCCCATATGAAGACCCTTCTATCTTAACACCCAACTCTCTTTTCCCTTGTCTCTTCAGGGCTCAGGCGAGGCGAGAGTCAGTCAGAGAAGCAGCTGAAGGAGGCCAAGTCCAAATGTAAACGAATTGCTCTTCTTCTTACGGCTGCACCGCCCAACCCTAACAACAAGGGGGTGTTGATGTTCAAGAAACATCGGCAGAGGGCCAAGAAATACACACTTGTGAGCTACGGTACAGGAGAAGACGAACCTGACTACAGTGACGAAGAAGACGAGGAAAACGAGGACAACAAGCAAGGGACCCACACTGTTGAATTTACCCTTCTGGCCCCAAACAAATCTGAATCAGACAAGCAGTTTCTTGCTAATGCCCAAAGTGGAAAAGGTGTGCTGACAATCAACTTGGACAAGGGTCTGCTTGAGATTGAAAGGAACTTGAGTAACCAAGAAGAGATGGAGTGTTTGCCCGAAACCAAGGGAAAGGGCGCCTTGATGTTTGCCCAACGACGTCTAAGGATGGATGAGATTACTGCTGAACATGAGGAGCTAAGGCGCCAAGGGATTCCTGTAGAAGGAGTGGTGGAGGCAGAAAAAAAGATAGAAGAGCACTCCTACATGCAGTCCACAACAGAGAGCAATGCTTATATGGATGTAAATATACACCAACAAAGCCAGCAGCAACAACAGTACCAGCAATATCAGGAGCAGCAGTACTATGAACAACAACAAAGCTATCAACAGCAACAACAGAGCTACCAACAGCAACAAAACTACCAGCAGCAGCAGGAACAACAACAACAACAACAACAACAACAGTATCAGCAGCAGCAGCAGCAGTATGAACAACAGCATTATCAACAGCAGCAGATGTATCAGCAGCGGCAGCAAGAATATCATCAAGAGCAACAGCAAATGCAGCACTATTCTACAAACATCAATGGCACTGTCCAACACCAAACCAATGAAATGCAGAGCTCTTTCAGCAATCGTTCTGCAAAGCCGTTCTCAGCAGAAAGCATGGTAAATACCACTTATTCTCCTGCAATGAGTGGGACCAATCAAGATTCTATGGGCCAAGGAGAGCAGATAGCTTCTCGAGATGAGCGTATTTCTACCCCTGCAATCAAGACTGGCATTTTGGCGGATACGAAAAGAAGAAATGCAGGCAAGCCGATGTTCACATTTAAGGAAGCACCAAAGGTATCACCTAACCCTGTACTGCTAAACCTTCTTAACAGGGGTGATAAGAAGTTAGGCTTTGAGTCAGGACCTGAGGAGGACTACCTCAGCCTTGGCGCTGAGGCATGTAATTTCCTCCAGTCTTCAAGAGGTAAACCCAAGGTTCCTCCACCAGTGGCTCCAAAGCCTATGATCAACCCCAACTCTCCTCCTTGGTCCCCACAGATAGAAATGACCAACCAGGACATGCCTCAACAGGCTGAAAATAGTATGTCAACACCTGCTGTAGCCCCCACCGCTGAGACTGCCCTTGCTCCAGAACCAGAGCCAACCTCTGCACCTGCCCCCGAGCCCTCCCCTCCTCCTGCCCCCCAGGAGGCTCCTGCCACTATCACAACAGAGGAACGGCACATATGGACTCACCAGCCAGAATCTCAACAACAACCTTTGCAAGTGCCGACCCAAGAGGAAAACAGTCACATCAATGCTACCCAGCAGGCTGAGCATGCTCCTGTGACAAGCTGGTCTGCAGCACAAGCCCAAGCCCAAGCCCTAGCCCAAGCCAAAGCCCAAGCCCAGGCACAAGCACTAGCACTAGCACAGGCCCAAGCCCAAGCCCAAGCCCAAGCTGAAGCCCAGGCCCAAGCCCAAGCCCAAGCCCAAGCCCAAGCCCAAGCCCAAGCCCAAGCCCAAGCTCAAGCTCAAGCCCTGGCCCAAGCCCAACAACAGCCATCTACTAATTCATGGCACCCATCTCAAGTGCAGCCACAGGAACCACCTCCAAGTCAGTCACCACCACAGCCACCTTGGGTGACACGTCAGCCTCTGCAGACCCAAGCACAGGTTCAGCCACCCACAAATACTTGGACCCCTCAAATTCAGCCATCCTGGAGTCAGCCTCAAGAGCAACCACATCCTCAGCAACAGTCTCAGCCACCCTGGACAAACCCTCATGAGCATCCAAATCAGCAGCAAATGCAAGCAAGTTGGAGTCAGTCTCAAGAACCAACGCGACAGCAGCCCCAGCCCCCATGGGCACAGCCATCATTAACAGAGAGTCAACAACAACCACCATGGGTGACACAACCACAGCAACAAACCCAGCTTCCTTGGGTTCAACAAGTTCAGCCAGAATCCCAACCACAACCTCCATGGGTTCAGCAACCACAGCATCAGGCTCCTCAACAAGCATGGCCGCAGGCCCAAGCCCCAGGCCAGCCTCAACCACCTTGGGTTTCAGCACAGCCTCAGCAGCAACAGCAACCTTCAATGAATCCATGGCCTCCATCACAAGCTCAAGCCCAAGTTCAGCCACCCTGGGCCCAAGCAGCCCAAGCACAGCCTCCAGCTCAACCCCAAGCCAATTTGAATCCATGGGCACCAGTACCTGCACAGCCTGAGTCCCAACCGTCATGGGCCCAGCAGCCGCCAGAACATGGACAGCATCCAATGAATACTTGGGCCCAAGATCAAAACCCTGCTCAACATCAACCACCTTGGGCTCAACCTGCTCCACCCCAGCCAGCAACAAATACATGGCCTTCAGCTCAGACACAGCCTCAGGCACCTGTGAATACCTGGGCACCACAGGCACAACAGACACCTGTGAATGCTTCTATGTCAATATTGAACCCCCATCCTTCTCCAAAACCTTGGAATCCACCACAGAGTTCCCCCCAAAGCCGGACCCCTCCACCCCCACCACAGCGAATGCACTCATTCACCATTGGTCAAAGAGTTTCATCACCCATCAACCCAATGGCCACTGTCTTAAATCCATCATCCCAAGGTTCAGCTTTTGAGATGCCAGCGGTTAAAGGAAAAGGAGCTGATATGTTTGCAAAGAGGCAGTCTCGCATGGAGAAGTTTGTTGTGGACTCTGAGACTGTGCAAGCAAACAAGGCATGCCGGGCAACATCGCCAGTTGCTTCCTTACCTACTGAGTGGAAGTATACACCCAATGTACGTGCTCCACCCTCACGGTCTTTTAATCCTATTCAGTCACCTTCCTATCCCCCAGCAGCAACTAAGCAGCCCCCACCAAGTAGTCCTTCCACCAAAGCCAAGAAAAAAGGCAAAGAGAAGCAAAAACCTGCCCCTAAACCTCTCAATGTTATAGATGTTATGAAACATCAACCATATCAACTTGATGCTTCTCTCTTTCTCTTTGGCCCAGCAGCAGAGGCTGCCAAGCAAGCTGCAGCTAAACCTGAATGCCCACCTTCTAACCCACCGGTTGAAAACCAACCAACTCAATATGAGCAATTGGCTCCTGTCCAGCAAACTGGACCATACAATGCTCCATACCCCCAGCAAGCCTATGGGATGCCAATGCAGCCTATGATGCATGAGGGCCATTATCAGCAAAACCCACTTAATGTTTATCCTACCCCCAATCCATATCAGCAACCTCCAGGTGTTCCATACCAGCAAGCCTATAACCAACAGTATCAGCAGCCTGTCCCACCTCCTTATCAACCCCAGGCACCTCAATCTCCCAACCATCCCTACCAGCAGGCCACATACCAACAAGCCAATAACACCCCTTACCAGCAGGCACAGCAGCCCCCTTACCAGCCAGCAAATAGCCCTCCTTACCTTGCTGCTCCCTCAGTACCTTACCAGCCACAGCCTCCCTCTAGCTATGTTACTCCTAGTTTTACTGTAGCAGCAAGGCCAGATTCTGCATCAGGTGGCAACCCTGCAGCTGCTCCTAAACCAAAGTTCACAGCTAAAAAGAGCTCAGCTCAGGTGTGGAAGCCTACAGCAGTGGAAACAGAATGATTCTGATTGAATCATGATATGCTTAATGTCTGCATAAGTCAAATGGGTGGAGCTCTTGCAGTCCAAAGCCAAGGGGACTACTTTGAGATAGACTTGCTTTAGCAATAATCATCTTCACCTTCACTTGCACTTGTTATTGTAATAAGTCATGTATATGATGGGTTTAAAGTTGAGGGATAGCGTGAATGGCATCCAGAACAAATTAAGAATGTAAGAAGAGAATTGAGATGTATGTCTATATTTTAAAACAAAAACAGCCAAAACTGAACTTGTAAACCACTTGTTTAAAGAGCATGTACATTTAGGCAGGTTCACAGAAAATAATGCAAATGATAATTCAGAAGTAACTGTAAATAAATGCAGTTTTGTGCTTAAGCATCTAAAGTGATGGCAATGTAAGAATGAAGGACTTAGTAAGAACTGAAAGAAAGAACTGATAGAAAAAAATCAGTGAATTGTGATTGGTACCAGACAGTGATAACAGAAAGCTTATTTTTTTAAAGGCGAAAGTGCCAAATGTGCCTTTTGTAAATTAGATGAACAAGCCAAGAAAAAAACAGAAATACTGTTAATTATGAGTGTTTAAATAATAAAGTGAGTTAAATTAAGATGAAAATAAAGTTGTGAAGGGAAGGGTGTGGTCATGGAGTGTTATGATACCAAACTAAAGGCTAAATTTGTAATGTCAGTGAAGTCATAAGTACAGAGATTATGTAACAACTTATTGGAGTTGAAGTTAAAACCAGTACACCCTTTTGAACAAGAGAAAACAATTACGCCACCTTAACTTCAAATGGTGAAATTGTAAACAATTGATTCTTCAACAGCTTCCCCCGTGTCTGTTCCATTGCACCACGTATGTGGGTTAATTTTATTTTAAGCTTTTTTACCAGCTGTTGCATCATGTTAGGAACTATATTTAAACTGCCTCATGAGGGGGGCTAAGGTCCAGAGATAGTAGGCTTAAATTTCAACTTAAGCCATTGAAAGCTACTAAATGTCAGAGCCTCGTAGTATTTTTTCTGATAACAGAGAATCTTAACTATTTAACTATCCTCAATCTTCTTGCAACTTCTGCTTTTGTTTTATATGATTAGATGTTAAATGGAGAATAATTAGGAGGATGATCAGCCTTTTAATGTAAACAAATCTATTTTTGGAACAGGGCTGCTTTTGTTCTTCATGTTCTTTTCTTTTTCCTCCACTTTTGTGTGTTTCTCTTCATAGTGCACTTTTCTGTATGATTCACTGCAGTGCTATTAAAATGTCTTTTATCCTTGTTTGGCTTTCCTTTTCTTTGTTCCTTGGGCATGCTTTAGGGTTTCTCCTGTTTCTCATCTGTTTTCCTTTTATCTTGCCACATTTCACCTCTTTTTCACCTGTGCTAAAAATACTGTCCACATTATTCTGTCACCACTGAAACACTCTCGTCATCAATCAGTCGAAATTAAGACTTTCACCCATGATCTTCTTGCAAAATCAGTGTTGCAAAATGAATTCCTTTTTTGCACAATAAAATGGAATACATGAACTCTGTAGCCTGTAAGAATCAGCCAGAACCACCTTATTATCCAAATCACCTTGGTTTACAGCTCTTGAGGTAAATGCTGGAGCAGCACATTCCTGCAGAATGACTACCGAGTGATGCATTTACAAGGGGTATTATTAGATTGGTGACTTCACTGAATGCAAGCAACCTCACTGGGTAAATTTGGAGGTGAAGTGAATGGGTCACTGTTGAAATGAATATCCGTGCTCTGTCATGCATTTTCCAGAAGGGCAGTAACTTGTTAAGCGGAAATTTCAATATCAAATGTTGTCTTCAATAGGCAGTTATATGTGGAGGAGCTTGCATCTTACTCAGATGGCAAGGGTTGACCTCTACTGCCACCATGATTGGATATATTTCGGGGGGGATTTTTGCCTTTATTGATAGGACAGCTGAGGAGAGACAGGAAATGTGGGGAGTAGAGAGTGGGGGAAGACATACAGCAAAGGATCATGGCCAGGAGTCAAACCAGTGACCTCTGCGACCAGGACTATAGCCTCTGTACATTGGGCATGCGCTTAAACCACTAGGCCAAATGGTGCCTCGATGTTTCTCAGTATTCTATGATCACGTTTTCATTTTAGATCAGATTCATGGAAGAGTTATTTGACAATTATGTGACAGGCCAAACTGGCATCCCAATCTTTACACAAATCCTAAGGATTAAATAACGCTCTGTGTACAGAGGCTGTCCTCGAAATTGGGCAGCCCTGGTCGAATTCAAGCCCTGGTTCTATCATCTCAGCTAAGGCATAGGTTACAATTAAGGCAGGGTCTTCAATAGCCACAAAGCTTAGAAACCACACATTTATAATGAAGTTCCAGAATGAATTTACACTGATACAGTCTAACATTTTATCCGAATCCTGTGTATTTTTAAGCTTTCTTCAAGACAGTAGGACAATTTGATCGAACCACATACGATTTTGATCTTGCATGAATGAAACCCTCCACTCAAATCTATTTTTCTTGTACACCTGCATTGACAAAGAAAACTTTATCATATAAGTGGACTGTTTTTATAAAATAGAAGCCTCTACATGCATACCATCATGAATTCCCACTCTTAAGACATGCTCAAATACAATTTTTGAGATATACGTTGAATTCTGAATAAAAGCTGCTGCACAACAGACCAAATAAACAAACATATATAGTTATCTCTGCAATCTTTCCCAGTGGAATGAAAACAAGACATGACGTTGTCCACTAATCTACTCAGATTTGTTTGTGCCCTAATCCAGGAAGGCACTGCCACAGGCACTTTGGGACTACCAGATACCTGAACAACAGATAATTTAGTCCCTCTTGACTCGTTCATCCATGTTTTTTCTTTTTTTATGACGGCTCTCTCCTCTTCTCTGCTTTTTTCCCTCTATTTTCTTGCTAGTTGTCTAGCTTATCATTCACACATTCCACCAGATGAGGGCAGCACTGCCTTTTTCTGCATGTCAACCATATGCATCAGAGAATGATTTCAGCGACCATAAAACGCCACAGAGGCTTCATCACCCCATATAACCTTTGGCCTCCTGAGCTTCTTGCTGGTTATTTTTATTTGAGGCATTGAGCAGTTTTGCCATGTGGTTGCCATACTTTTAGAGGGTTACTGTCAAACAAAACAACCCTTACTCTGGGGATGCCATTCACACTTCCAAGCCAATTGTTCTACAAAATAATGATGCAGTTTACTTTAAAATTGAAATTATTTTTGCCTGGTAATTTGTGTTTTCCCATATTTATGCTAAAAGACTAAAACAGAAAACATTTTTAGACATAAAATACAATAATAGTGTATTACATCACTCGAAAGAAATGTGTTGACAAAGACCTACTCTCCTGTCCAACATTTTCAAAGCTGCTTTGATTTGGCCAGAAGGCCAGTCAGCCAAACAAAAATGAACCCTTACTAAAATAAGCATGTCTGGATCTTTCTTTACAGGCACTTGGCAGGAGCTACTCCCTCTCTCCATTAGCCAGAGTGCCAACCACCACAGGCCAGAGGTCAGCCTCTTCCTCCCCCAAGCCTCCTTCTTGGGCCTCCTCAACTCCCCAAGCAAGGCAGACACACTGGCCAGAGAAGGGTCACAAAGCCCCAACGCCCTGGGAGGCAGCCTCCCGTCACCCCTTCGGCATGGTGGATGAAGCCTTCTCTCACCAGAACCTCCAGCAAACCCTCGCCTCGAACATCCGCATGGCAGCCCAGCGTAAGATTCTGCCTGAGCCACCGGCAGAGTGGAAGGCCAGGGTTTCTTACCAAGCCCCGCAGAAAACAGGCAGCCAGACTTGGAGCCAGAGTCAAAGCTGCAGCCCACGTCGAGCTCCACTTCCATCATTTGTGCCCCTGACGAGGAGCACCATCTCCAGTCCTGGAGGGGGTGCTGGATACAGGTCTCTGCCCAGACAGTGGCAGCCTAAGAGGTCTTCGACAGAGGGGAACCTGGGGCCATCAGTGTCCTACTCTGAGCATAAGAGGCCCTTAGGGAACCAAACTTACAAGCCTATGTACAGCAGCAACACTTGGAGTTGGAAGCGGTAGGATACAATTCAAACTCTGTGACTTGACATCTATAACACATTCAAGTGCATGTAGACATTTTACTTTTCAACATCTAAACAAGCAATAATACAGCATGTGAGAATAATGAGTAGACATAATGAAGTTAATATTCTGAATCATTACTAGATTTCTCCTGATTTTGATATATTTGTTCAAAAATGCTTTTTGTTTTTTGTTGTCAAATCTTTGGGACTACTTATGTTTGACAAAATTGTGCATGCTTTAAAAATAGAGATCAGATACGGTTGTTTGGTGTAAGTTGGCATGTAGTGCATCAAGTGAGGCAATGGGTGTGTTGTTTAAAATAGATTTGAAGAATACTGATGGCGAAACAAGAGGAAAGGTTTACTTGGAACAAAATGTCTTATAGCACATCGTAGGTTGCAATCAAGTATTTCCTCCTGAAATGTTTAGTTTTTTTTCATGCAGAGTTCATTGTCTGCTGTAACTGTACGTATCTAGCATGCTGGTTCTTGCAGTGGTAATGCACTCTTAATTTGGATAGTCTTGGTTGATTTTAAATCCATAAAACTTGAGGATGCTGTGTTCAGATCATGCAGTCATTTCACAGGCAGAACACAATTAGAGATGCATCAGATGTGTGAGGCTTGAAACTTTGAGAAAGGTTAGTGCTATAACTCAGAATGTTGTGGGCGGACATGTTGTTATGTAAGCTCTAATAAGTGAGATTAATTCACTTATTTGCCGGGGGAGATTTAATTAGTGCATTAGCATGTGGCCACTAACTCTAGAGAGAGGGAGAGTGAGGATGAGAAGCTGGGAATGAGGCATCCTTTCTGTCATTGATGTTGAATATTTCTCTGGGCGCCAGGCAGACTAATGCATCGTCACATTTCAGCCCAATTTGTCTGAAAATGTGAAGAATGGAGGTTTATTTGGGAGTAAAAGTTGAATTTGGGAATCTAAATGACTGTCAATAGTTGACTGGCACTTTGAGATTTTCTTATAGAATGATATGAGACTGAGGCTTGTGTTTGGTTTATGTTTTTGCTTTGACTATTAATCATCTCCAAAGACTTTTACTAGGTTGGTGTTTCCACAGAGTGTACATAATGCCTTAATGTGATTCTCACCAAGCACTCTCATAAACATAAATTAATTTGATCACACTGCATTGTTTCTTTTTTGGACTGATTTTAAGAACATACAGACATGTATCTTTTATTCTAACACTATCTCTGCAATTGAATCAACTCTGGTCATAATTGAATACCAGAAATAACTTCTGATCCAGACCAATTCATATATCGATTCACATAAAGCAAAATAAATACAACCAAGTGGCACTTAGTCACATATTGCACTGTGTGTTTGTGCTCTTTGCTCTCGATTCTGAACATGAAACACTTGGCTCTGGGCCATTTGTTGCTCACCGTACCATCCCATGAAGCTTTTTGTATGATGCGTTGTCTGGACTAGTCACTCGTTTCCGGGGGGGTTGGGGGTGGGGGGCCATGGTAGGGTTGGTAGGGACTTGTTCCCATAGTGACCACCAGTTACATAATAACAGCGGGTGCCTACTGAGGCTGACCCATTACAGAATGAGAGATAAGGAGACAGGGGGGGATGATAGACAGACACTATTTCTGTACCAATTTAGATCTGGAAATGCTGTGCAGAATTGAAATGCTATTTTAAATTGGGGAAGCTTCAATGAGGGTATGAGCAATCAAAAAGCATAATGCAGACATCTCACTTTGTGTATTGGATCCTTGCACTTCAGTATGTCAATGAACTTGCTGTTTTATCATCCAACCTTAAATTTCCTTCTCCTCCGAGTTCAAACTCAAACTCCTTTGATTCTTTAACCAAGTTCAGAAAAATGTAGCAAGTAATTTGATTCAGCAAGGTTTAATTAAAGCTTAGTGACTTGATTACAAGGTAAGTGGGCTCTATTAGACCTTGGTCCCACTGTATTATATGATGGCATTTAAAACTGATAGAATCTGATCAGTCAGCAGGCCCTGAGGGAGCAATGTTTCTATGCTAGATGTTACTGAATATATTTGTTGTGCAATGAAATTCTACAGCTCTCATAAAGAGAACTGCTGCTGACACAAGTTTATTTTTGCTGTGATAGCTGTGTCCAGGGTTTCTAATTGAGCTTTTATCTTTTTTGTGCTTTCCAATGAAAAGTTGCCCTTTGTATTGGTAATTTAGATCACTAATTCCTCATCCATCATAGCTATTTGTTTCAATAAATGCTTCTCTTTTTAGCTAACGCTTAAGACCATTTATCATTATCTTAACTAATTTTTTCAGCCATCATGTAAAACATTTCTTTGCACTTTAAACCAACTAGAAGGATTTTTATTGTATAGCTCTTAGTTGTACTACTAATTGATACATTATTTGAACCAAATATTTTAGCTGTTTATAGACAACCCTTTATTTGTAGCTAACAATTTTAACCCTTTACTTTTTTTCGGTTCAAGCTATTTAAGCCTTGTTTTGAACTCATGATGTTATGCATTACTTTCAATCACAGACATTCTTCAATTCTTCAAAACGAATTATTACAACCATGTATTTACAAGCCTAGCCTGTATTTAGCTAGCTATTTCATTGTTAATTAAACTGTTAATTCCAATCATGCCATGCTTTATAATTATAAAGTTATGGACACAATAATAAATGTGTCCATAGCTTTTAACTTTCTCAATCATGAACTTGTAAGTTCAAGCTATCTACTGTTATCAAACATCCCATTTTTTTTTGCTGGCTGTTTATCCATTGTGTTTAGCTATTGCTTTAGTGGTTTCTATTTGAGGCTTTCTCTTTTTTATCCAGTCAGCTGTTAACTTGCTTTTAACCTTTGCCAAGGGTTCATTATTCACTTACATTGGTTTAATTTAACTCATTTTCTTAGCTAACATTTACAACCATTTATCCATTTGCCTAGCCCAATGGTAGCTAACGGTTTCACCTTATGCCTTTTGCTAATTTTTAATTGTTTATACACCTTACCTATTCCAATCATGTTGTACTTCTTTACAGCTAGTTATTAATTTAGGGAATAAATTACAAAAGGAACCCACTAGTTGTGCCAGTTATTAGCTAACCATTTCTGTGTCTTGAATAATTTAAAAACTAAATATCCACTCAAACTATTAAGACTTTTGGAACTTCTCTATAAGCTAGTTCAAGCATTTATGCATTGTTTTAACCGACACTAATTCCAACCATTGAATCAATAACTTCTTACGGTGATTACTGTTCAACCATAATGCTGAACGATTTAATGTAGTTATAATTTCAAGCCAATAGTAACAACCAATAATCCCCTACTTTAGCTCACTGTTCATGGATCAGTAGATATATGTGTTAACTGTGTATTTCAACTCTTCAAACTTTTAAGCTGTAAACTTACATTGAGCCAAGTTAAAGTGATTATATATCAATTCAATCTTGCTTTCTTTTTCAACCATTATCCGTACATTGTGCTCTCTTACCAACAAATTTAAACATACGTATACTGGAATAACTGATATATAATCCTGAGCCTACTGTACTAACAGTAGCAGAGAAAGAGAGAGAGAGAGAGAGAGAGAGAGAGAGAGAGAGAGACATAGGGCAATGCAAGCGTTGTGGCAGTGCTCTATATTTAGTATACCCACTGCTTGTGCACTAAACACCAATGACAACACACAACATGCAGTCACTCTGTCAGTGTGGTCAGGCTTCAGCCCCCTCTGCCCACACGCCCATCCAATGACAAGTCCCAGTGCTGGGGAGTACCCGCACCCACACAGGTCGCTCTGCCTAGTCTGACCCTCTTGCCTCTCACCTTTCTAACTTCCTACCCTGTGGAGAGAGGCAGAGATTACAACTCCCCCCTGAGGGACCTTCAGGACAGGTAAGCCATCACTTGGACTCCCCACAGTTGTGTTGTCAAAGTCTAACATGAGACTTACACTTTAGATGAAGCATGATTCTCACTAACACCAACTGTTCTCTCTACATAGCATCTCAATCAGGCTTGTGGATTTTTTAAATAAGTTTATGTATGTGATTTTGATTAATTTATATTATTTTTTGTCTTATTGCTTGACTGTTTTATGTAATATTCTGACAGCTGCAAGCATAGAATAATTGCATAACATGTCTCCTAGTTTTCCGACAATAAGATCCTGGAGTCAATTTTCTGTTTCTAAAATTAAACTCTGCAAACTTGAAATTCATCTTCAGGGCTGAAACCAATCCTTTCCAAATGATGCTGGAGTGATTTGCATGCTGAACACGCTTTGTAACTTGCTGTGAAACACTCCTTTGTTCCATCAAAACTCTTTTGTAGTGGGATGAAACATTTGTGTTGTGCTCCATTACAAAACTTTCCACTGGAGCTGTTTCATCCTCTGTCTCACGTGTGTGCTGTGACAACACCATGTTCTCTATCTGTGTCCTTTCAGCCCACTTGTGTAATTTCAAACATATTGATTCCCAGACCCCTGACACAGCCGGTTGCCATGTCTGAAGAGCATGTGCTTGGCTTTAACAGCCCAAGGTTATTTAAAGGGATGTGCTAACTTTGCCCTTTTCATTGCCCCTATAAATTCTGTCTACTTCGGTGGGTCTTTGTGTGAGGTGTGTGTGGTCAATGTTGGCCAATCGATGGTGAACATGCTGCTATGTTGTCTTGCTTTTGTGTCTTGCTGTATGTTTGAACAGGCTGTACTGATGTAAGCTGTCTCCTGTGACTTCTTGCCTCACCCGGTCTCCCCAGGGGCAGCCATGTCACAATTCTCCACCATGACGACCAGAGAGAGGAAAATGCAGGCTGCAGCAATCTGCAGGGAGATCCAAGCTCAGGAAGGTAGCCGTATCAATTCCTCTCCACTTTCTTGCATCCAAATCCCTGTGTGCTCTCCGTTTCTCTCTCTTTCTCTTGTTGCATCCTCTCTTTGCTCCCGTTTCTATCTCACCTTCTTCTCACATCCTGCTACTTTCATCCCTTTGATTTAACACCATAACTTAGCGCACATTAAATCCTCTGACAGATATATTTTACTGTAAACGCCAGCTCACCCTGTTTGACATACACGTGCACTAGACCCTGCCAGATTCATTTTAAAGAAGGTATGAGCACACCATTTCCCAGGGCAGCAGTTGCCAACCCTCCCCTCCAGGAAGCTGACTATAAATACCCAATTGAATACATTTATGGGCCAAAGTAACTAATCCCTTTGTCGTTGTCCTTTAAACAAGCTATTTCAGGGTAAGGCCAACTGCGTGGCATAGGATAGGGAGGGTCTGAAGGCTACTGACAGCTGAGAGATATTCTGGCAAATTATGTGTCTCACACTTGGATATAGACCTGTGACATCTCCATGATCAGCATGCAGTTGCTAGCACGCAGCGCTAACCACAAAACAAGCACCAGGCATGAGTGGATTACAAGGGGAGATAATTCCTCGTTCATCATATTGGCAGGAATACCAAGTCAGCAATACATGTAGAGGGCGTTTTTTTTTTTTTTTTTTACTGCAGCAGGGTTGTTTTTGTCTGTCTGAATATTAGATGAGGTTTAATTGGAGGGAGAATAGGTAATCAGATCATTTTTTTAAATTCATTGTACACAAGCTCTTTAGTTGCAGGGGTCCTGTAAGCATTACATGAAATTGATGAATGGAAGCTCTTTTGTTTTTTGTCTCCTGTGTCCAGATGTAGAAATGGATCTTGGGAAGAAAGTCAGTATGCCTAAGGACATCATGCTGGATGAGCTATCCTTTGCCTCAAACCGGGGCTCCAGACTCTTCAAACAGCGCCAGAGACGATCAGAAAAGTACACGTTTGAAAGCATCCAGAACCAAAACAACAAACAGCAGATCCCTGTAAGCAAAAACTCTGATGCACAGCTTTACATTTTGCAATGCATACACTGTATTGAGTAAAATCTGTACTTGTTATTCATCACAGGGGTAAAACATTGAATCACTGTACCAACTAGAGTTGGAATAAAAGATCAAAACCACATACAATTTCTGTGCGTTAACCACAGAGCTAGAGCGTGAAGGTAGTTAGCGTAGCTTAGCATAAAGACTGATACATCTGGCTTGGCTTGGACAATTCATAGATAGAAAGTAAATCATATTTCCCAATATGGCTACATGCATTAAAAACGTACTTATCCTTACAGTATGTTGACCACAAAGCTAGAGCCAGGAGGCAACAGTTAGCTTAGCTTAGCATAAAGACTGGATGGGGAAAGAGCTAAAGCATGGCTCTGTCATTTCACAACTATATGGTGAATGATCATTGTCCCAATATAGCTATAGACATAAAGTAACTAATAATCAGTATTTGAAGTATAACGCTAGAGTAAGGAGTCAGTGTTAAGCATAGCTTAGCATAAAGATTGGTTTCAGAGGGAAAAAGTTGTCCGCGCTCTGTCAGTTCTGAGAGAGAGAGAGAGAGAGAGAGAGAGAGAGAGAGAGAGAGAGAGAGAGAGAATTACTATAGCTATGGACCTACAAGTCATCCGTCACCATGTTAATTATAAAGCTAGAGCCAGGAAGCAACAGTCTGAGGTCTAAAATTGGGCAATGGTAGATTTCCTCTCTCAGCTACAAAGTATAAAATCATATTTCCCAATTCCAAATATGTATAAATGGAGAGATACAGACATAACTCACTGGATATATTTGCAGCAAAACTAGTGTCTGGAGGCTAGCTTAGCTGACTAGCATGTTAGTTTAGCACAGCATGAAGACTGAAAGCAGGAAAAGGACCCCTAGCCTGGTTCTGTGAGTTTTGAGCAAGAAAGTAAATAACAGACTTAAATAAACACACAAGTTGTTATGTTAACTACAAAGCTGGAGCCAGAGTGCAACAGTCAGTTCAAAGAGAAAAAGGAAGTGAATAATAATTTTCCCCAACATGGCTATAGGCATCATTTGAAAAAAGGAGTTATTGTAGCCTTGTCACAGTGCCTGAGCGTGTTTTTCTTCACACAGCCGTCCATTTGAACCACGAACCACCACATCCCATTAAAAACATTAGCACAATACTTTACATCCTGACAGGGTATATGTGGAATAGATTAAGTACTTGAAGTGTTTATTTGACTCGTGTTGCAAACCTGGAGTGGTACAGTTGTTTGAGCCATCGCACTGGTCATAAGTAGCTTTATTGATGTCCCTTTTGTGTGTGAATTGGCAGTGTGCCAAGCCAGCATTTTCTTTTCCCAGCAGCACTTATCTAAACTTGATCTGGTCATACATGAAACAATTAATGTACCAAAGCCCCCAGTAAATTCAAATAAAGATAAAATAACCAAGTTTGTCTTTGTTATATCTCATTAATTAACAACACTGGTGACTTCCTCTTTCATTTAGCTGTGTGGCGCCCTTGTGTACTTTTCATAGCACTTTTTAAGTCCACAGATAAAATAATTATTACGCTCCAGGGAAGTTTTTTCTCCTCATCTTTGAAGTGAGTGGGACTCACATATCTCTGGTTTGTTTATTGCTTGAGGCAATGGAGGGATTTTGTTTCAAGTTGTCAACATTTCCTGAGGAAGTCCTGGAGTAAGTCATCATAAATATCTTTCAGAGGGATGAAAGCTTGCTGCTTGGGCTGCAGTTTTATGTCTTCCCGGCTTTACAAAACAATGTCTCTAATGTTAAGGAAAAGTGTACACACAGATGATTCTTCAGCTTGTTACTGTGGGAAAACACGTAAAAAGGCAATCAAGGTGATCTGCTTTAACTTCACATGGAAAAACAGCACTCTGCAACTCTACTTTACCATAGTTTAATGAGCAAGCTGATCACATTTTCCTTTCTAAATCAATAAATATAGATACCTCAGACAAAGATAAGATAAAGCTTTTATCTGACAAAATCTGTCTAAACAAATCTGATATGCATACTTAATTGTTCATAATCAGTTTCACCATATGGTCCACTTAATTGCTGTAGCTGGAACTTTTTTATCATATCACGTGATCTTCCTGAGTAGTTTCAGTTTGCACAGTTGTCAATGGATATTAATTTCTCCTATTTTTTTCACTCGTCAATGACTTCTCTTTTCCAAATTGGAATCAGATCTTTGGTTTTTGTCACACAGTCTTCTGCAGCAGATGGAGTTAGACATATTTGGGTGTTTTTAAACCATTATGGACGTAACTATTATGAAATGAATATAATAACGTTGTGTTAATGACAGATGATGATTGCTGATGGGTTCCAAGTTTACCAGGTGACCAAACACATGACTCCAAACAGTTGCTTTTATAGCTGCAAGTCAGAAACAACAAATGTGATAATGTGTCACTATTGTCCAGCAACTTCTGCCATCTGCTCCCTAGTGGACAAAATGTGTCAATGAAGGACTTTTGTAGAACTTTTCTTTTAAGGTCAACTCACCACCATGATCTCTTTCTTTTAGGACACAGTGGTCTCTCAAATCGAGAACGGGAATGACACGGACCACCAGACAGCCGACAACAACTTGGAAGCCACACAAACACCAGATATAACAGTTGTGCCAAATCCAGATAGTATCGCCCCGGGTAGGTGACAATGGTGATACAATGTACCAGTGTACTGGAACACCAATACATTTAAGAGAGCCAAACCCATTACAGTGGTGATATAATGTAGCTAAAGCTGCAATAACAGACCAGTTGGCCTCTGTTTAACTCAGTGACCTTACTTTGTCTCTGTTTCAGAACATTAGTTTCTATTCTGACACAATCTAGCCCTGGGCGGTGTTTTTTATCTGGAGTTTTTGCTGATATATCTCACAAAGTTTTACTTCTACACTTTTTTTCTTCTTTGGTACACTGATAGATTTCATGTACCTTACAGCTCATAAGACATGCTCCTGGTGGATGTGCTGTGTTTTGATAAGGATTCAACCGAATCTCATTGTTTGTACTCACGCAGGCTTTGATCATGTAGGGGAACATTTGCCTGGAATCTGCTGGCCTCAGGCAGAAAATGATTACACGTTGTTCCTAAACCTTCTCTTTGCCTGTCGTCTTTCCCTCTCTGTCTTTCTATCTTCTTCCCACTCCCTTTTTCACATCTACTCCTCCACATTCATTTGTTTCTCTCATTCCACACCTGTTTTTTTTTTTTTTTTTCACCCCCTTTGTCATTACAATCAGCTCTGACCATCTCTCCCAAAAATTGTTGAGTTTTACCCACAGGAAGAATTTCCTGTTTGCCTCTCGTGCCACTGATACCATCAGGTTTGCACTCACATCCTCCCCTCATGTCCCAATTTTTGCCTGGTTGACACAAAACCAATACTGATTTAGGAATGAGTACATGTCTGCACAGGGGTGGGGTGATATTTCTGGATCTCAGGACCAGACATCACCCTTCAGTGTCTGAATGAAGTCACTCCAGCTGTAAGGGGAATCAGGCCAAAGTGCGTTAGGTATCAAATGGTAAGAAGTCTTAAAATAGCACACTCATCCACCCGGGGCTGCGTGTTGGACGTCCCTCCACTTGGAGCAAATTATTTTTGCCAGGCTGCATCGAAACTTTTTGATCCTATCAGAGCTTTAACAACAATAATTTGCAGATTTTATGCCTAGGTATGAAGAGCTTACGGCTAAAGGGCTTTCATATTATGTAAGTGTGATAGCTTCAAAAACTTTTTGAACATGTAAGAGCATTTTGTGCCATTTTCAAATCAAAGCATAGGAAACATCAAATATATCTTTCTTTATGACACTATGTTTTTAAATGTTGCCACATTTTAGTGTTTAAGAAGACTAGAAAAACCCTGAATGTGCAAAAATCCATTTCACTGGCTCTCCTCCTATCCTTTTTATCGCTTTTTAGGATCCTTCCTTCATCTCCGTACAGACCTGGGTGTGTGACAGTCCTCTCCCACAAAAATATAAACTCAGCCAAACGTCCAGTCTCACAAACAACATCACACCGACCTTAGAAAATCATTTACACAATGTTTTGTAATAGATTCTCTCCCCCCAAAAATCTGTAAACTTCCCCCGCAGGTCTGTTTGGTCTCTCCTGCTTCCTCCTCAGAGCAAAGTATAAACTCAGGAAGGGGGATTGTTCATTGTGAGAGGTTAGGACGTGACACAACGCCCTGTGTTATGCAATGCCTGAGCGAGCAAGCCCCCCTGAGTGAAGCGCTGGGTTTGAAGGATAGTGCTTTGGAAAGGCCTCTGCCATCAACACACATAGAGTACACAGGGAGACGTACATGTAGGCGTGCACATGCACATTCTCAGAAACACAGGGAAGCTGTCCCTTAATTTGCTTAGCTGTGAACATTAATAAGGGAAAAGTGCTGAGGGGAAAACAAGTGGGAGGTCATGCAGATTTGACCACTCAGACTGCTGTTAATGAGTTACACATTGCCGGAATTACAAAATGTTTTTAGATATGTTATCTAAATCTGTTCTCTGTGGACAGCCTGTCTACTTTTTGCTCTCTTGCCAAAAAGATTCAAATTTTGGCTCTTAGGTTTCATGTCATCACCAGTTAAATGATGGAAAACTCCAAACCCTTACACCAGAATATTTTAAGATAAAAAAGGTAACAGATTTGTGTTGACACCAAAAAGCCTCACTTTCAATCACTGTCTGTGTTGTAAACCCTCCCAGGGTACGGAGGTCCTCTGAAAGACATCCCTCCAGAGAAGTTCAACAGCACAGCTGTGCCAAAGTCCTACCACTCACCCTGGGAGCAGGCCATCAGCAACAGCCCAGGCTTGGCTGATACTCTTGCCACCTGCATGTCGGTGCCAGAGCCAAAAGCAGAGATTCCCGGGTACAAAAGCTTCAACAGGTACTTGTACAGTTGAACAGAAAGCCAATCATAGAGTAAAGCCAAGTACAACTTACCAGATTAATAGAAAAATCCTAACTAAAGTGTAAATAATTGTAATATGATGTGGTACATGTGGAACAAAAGTGAAGCAAAATGTTTCCTGCCATCTTGTGCTGGTGACATAATTTGGAGTCAGGGATCAGCTGATGGATCCACGGTATTGACATCCTGCCCTTTTCACCACAACCCACATTTCACTTAGCGATGAATTGCAAAAGATCTCTCAGTTCTGCACAGTCCACAGAGGAACTGATTATTGTGTTGTTCTGAAGCAAGCACTCACAGTTAGAGATTCAATGATGTTTGTGTTGGTATTTGTAACCTCTTCTCTCAATGATCTTCCTCTACACTTAAAATCTGCTGGGCTGTCAAGCATGATTTTAAAGGCCTTTTATAACATCAAATGGCTAATTAAAACTAAACGTCTTTATAAAATGCACACATTGACATAAAACTAGATGATAAGAGCTAACTATAATTACAGGAACGGTGTTTGAGAAAAACTTATTGGGCCTGTACTTTTATTTTAAAATTTGACCCATGTTCCATCTGTTAACCTTGAAGAGGTAGGCTTCATGACCTATACTTAAGCCAGTCTGTCAGGAGAGCTCCAAACTTTTGGCTTCCCTTTTGAGGACTTTTCAGGATGTTGTTGAATTTGGTTTCTTCCATATTAAAGCTAGCAGGAGAAAATTTGTAATATTTTGGTTTTAAATGACATCCTCTGTCTTTGGTTTGTAATGTATAGACCTGATGAGTTAGCAAAACAAGTAGTGTCCTTCATATAACTCACAATGAAACGCTATCTCTTTACATTTTCCCCTAATGTCTTTATTTTTCTTGTCTTTCCTTGTCCTTGTCACAGGGTGGCAACTCCATTTGGTGGCTTCAGCAGGGGACCAAAACCTGCACTCATCAAGCCCCTCACGGTGGAACCCCTCCCTGACTGTCCAGAGCTCCAGGCAGACACTCCAATCGATCGACCTTCCTTCAACAGAGCAGCCCTGGGGTGGGTGTCGGCGGGCAATCCTGTCTCCCTCCCTACAGCTTCAGTTGAGCCTGTGCTCATCCCTGAGTCAGATGACCTTTGAACCCTTAATGTGGTCACTTGGAGATGCTTTCCTGTTAGTTGAGACAACAGAGGTTATTGTGAGTGAGGTGACGTATCAGTATGAGCAAAGTCAGGGTCAGAGAAAGCATCATGTTTGGCCTTGCAGGTCAAAGTTACCATGTTTGCAGATGAGACCTTAGTTTTCAAGGAAGTTAAATAAAAAAAATAATGGTTACCATGTACAGTAGATAGAGACACCAATCAAATATGAAATCTGTTGTATATTGATGTGTATAAGAATATTTTATCTCACAGACAGAAGTTTTTGCTCAATAAAGTGGTGTGTAATGCACAAAGTTCAAGTTATTCTTCCAATTTGTATGCATGAATTTCATATTCTGCCTCTAGAATTGTTGCTAAAATTCAAGATGCTTCTGTTTTGGGACATGGATGCAAATCTGTAATGTATTCCATAACAAGTCCTCCAGTCATAATTTCACAGTTAGTTGGTCTGAAGGCTCATATGAGTGAGTGATGCTTCCCTACATGTTCTAGTCATATGCAAAGCATAGCATCGTGTGAGAGGCCAAAGATACATGTGAGCCACTGTTATGCGCCTCAAGGTTACACTGCCTGACAAATCAAATCTGCTTCACTGACATGAGCCGCTTGACTGATGTGTCTCTCACCTTTTGGCGATGCCCGGGCGACAGGATGGGATTGATGGCAGAGCGGCATGATGAGCTGTGCCCACTCCTTATCTGTCTGTGTGTTTACTGCTACAGCACTTAGGAATTTATGTCAGAGATAACAGGCTAAGGCAAGGAGACTTGACTGATTAACAGTTACCAGCGGGCTTTAGAGTTGCATGGGGATGGTACGGCTGGTTAGCCATGTTTAAATAAAAGCAAAGCCAAGCCCACTATGCTATTTAGCCTATTTCATCAACTTTACATTTCTGAGTGGACGATTAGCCAAATTTTGAATTTGCATCATTTGAACTTGAACTAAGTGAATTGGGATGGAGTGAAATTTGTATCAACAAAGCTGTTGTAACAAATCACTGCAGCTCATATTCTCAATCTAACATGCTAGCTTGTACGCTAGTTGATTCTTGTTAAAACATGTTTTCTTTATGTATTCACAAACTTATTTATTTCCCGCAACGAAATACGTGCCAGATATAACAGATTGTGAACATGTACTGTTATACAACATATTCCTGAATAGAATAGAGCCTGCTGTGAGTTTGTTAAATCAAGGTGTTTATCTAATTGTGGGTAAGTTATTACAATTTCACTTTAAAAAAATCCAGATTTTTCCTGTGTTTTTGATACGAGGACAGTGACACATTAAATATCACCATTAATAAAGCTTTAAAATCAGAAGGTAAGTCTAAGGTGTTTTCAACTACCTGAACCGACTGTGTTGTATTTGGAATAAATAGAAACTTTAGCTTAAAGAGGATCAAAAAATTGGGGCACTGGTGGTGAAATTGTTCTCGAAATGTGTTGTGCATTCGTAGGTTATATATGTTTGAACACAAGGAGGTATTTTTTTTTTTGTATTTTTTGAGGTTTGGCCAGTCTTTTCACCAAATTCACATGGTTACCAGATATCTGTGTTGCTTGTTGCTCAGGATGGGAAGCTCAGGCACTGTTATCAGAACAATACTGCTTCTGCTGTATTTTAGGTTTTGAAAAGTTTATGAGGGTGATTCTTCATCATTTGCAAGACATCAGTGAGTAATCATGATGGACATTGGGCTATTTTTTTTCATATAAAACAACATATTGATACCTATTAGCTACCCTTAGCTACCATTAGCCAAGGGGCGAATATTAGCATCCAGTTCTAGCCAGTTCCTAGGTACAGTTATAGTTTGATAAAACAACACTCGAAATCCTAGCTAACCAGGTTGCTAGCCATTGTTAGCTGCTTCATAATGACCATTAGTTGTTGCCAGCTAATATTAGCAGTTGTGTAACAGCAGCATGTAGTTATCAAATACTGTTTTACCTTGAATTACAGCCCAGTTTCCCACATTCATAGGACTGGTGACCTGATACAGAGCAGTAAAACGTTAACAGCATATTCCATCCTGAACATGACTTCAGGGATACATGGCCACTGTTTGAATTTTATGTGTTACATCTATGTCTGAACAAGGGATGTGTTTGATTATGTAAAAGTTATTGATGCCTTCTCTTGTCTCCAAAAACAATGAAATTCCTTCCAGATTTCCTTCGTCCATGTGTCTCCATCCAGCATCAGCATTCCTCAGCTCTGTTGGAGATACTTTGGTATGTGCAGCACTTGGTACCACTCCCTTTTTTTTGGGTCCTATTGAGCTGCCTGTACAGGAAAACTGTGTGTGCAGCACAGCAACCAGCATCCAACAGTGCCAGTAGCTCTGCCAAGCACCACAGTAAATATTGAGCAGTGTTTATCAAGGGCAGGCATGAACTCTCTTTGAACTTTGATTGTAGCCATTATCAAAATGCAGCAACGGAAATATTATTGGCAGCAGACCGCAAGCTCAGAGGGGGGTGGGGAAGCCAGACGATTCGATTATTAGTCTCTAAATGTAACCAGTTTCCCCTCAGGCGTGTTAGCTTTGGCACAAGATGGCACAGCAGGCACTGGGCACTGGATAATAGACGGTTTGGTCTACAGTATGCTCGAGACAATATGGTGGCCTAGTGGTTCCAGTCACTGTCCCATGCTTAAAGTTATTTACAGAGATGGACTCATAGCAGTTTTGTGGAAGATGCTGAACCTGTCATGCTTAGTTTATCCGAAGCACTCTGCATAAGTGCATCAGGGAGTTCAAATATCACTCTAGGAGAGGAAGAAATGGCACACAAACTCTTGATAGTAATCTACAACTTGAGTGACATTTGTTAAGATGAGGATATGCCATTTTTTGTGTCAAACAGGTGCAGGAAGGGGAGACAAACCTCATATATGCTTTCACCCTGACCAAGCGTGGGCAAACAGAGCATCTGGCCTTCAGCATCTTTATCAGCACTTAACAATGGACTCTGCTGCTGTTGCATTCCCCGTCATGTTTTAAAGCTAAAATTCCCTCGGGTTTCCATCTGCACACACAGCACTGAGTAGTGAGTGTGCAGCATGCTGCTGACACAGACAACTGCTAAAAGGTTGAGCCACATGACCGGCCAATAGCCCTGAAGGATTTCTTTAAATGTGCACGCTTCATGTGTTGTGAAGGAAAAAGTGCAAGGGCACGGAGTTGTACCGTGAGGGAGACATATGGTTCTCACACAGGAACACTTCTGAGGAGTTAAATCATACGTGGAGTCAAATTGTGTTTTTCCATGGTCAACATTTAAGTTCATGTGTCTCGTACCAGGCGACAAAATGCTTGATGGATGAGCACAGCAGGTGTTCATTTTCACAGGAAAGTGCAAAGCCAAATGGGATATTTAAAAATATGGGTGCAAATAAAGCATCCCAGGGGTCAATGGGGGGGTGTTGGGTTGCGATGAGGTGGGGCAGAAGGGGGACGAGGCCACATACCACTCATTCAATGAGGTGAAGTGACGCATTGGGGGTGAAGTACGCTGAGAAAATGTATCATCCATCAAATGTCAGGAGGGTGGATGCCGATGTTCATTCACAAACTATGACACACTTTAACTATGTTTTCAATCCTTCTGTAAAAACAGTAAATGAGCCATGTACTCTTTTTTTAAGTTCAAAGTGGTTAACAACCTAAAAAACAACGCTGTAGAAACTACTTTCTGCAAGGATGCTCAGCACCAGGCTAGTAATTAGCTTGTTTGGATAAATGAACATCCAAGTCTGTGTTCTGTTTACTTGCGAAAGCCCCCGAGACTAATTAGAGCCGTGTTTTCTCACAGTAATCCAGCCTCTGACTTTAGCCTCAGGGGATTCATCCATACTCCTCACTGGTCAATATATGTTAACCCTATGTCTTTGGTTGATAGCATGTAACAAATTATTAACTTACAGAACTGCTTGGTAAACAAACTGGAGCACTGAGGCCTTTATGTGTGTACAACAAAATGCTATTTTCTCATCTAAAAGAGGAGACATAAGAGCTTTAAATGTGGGAAAACTGAGAGGAGATAGTCCACTCTGGATGATGTAGCTGCAGAGAGAATAATTAATGTGCCTTATCTTGGTCAATAAAGGGTATTAGTTTCCCTTACAGACAGCACTGAGGGTAGCAAAGCATGCTTTCTCTGTGCGCTGCAGCTACCGCGGATACGGCAAACACAGCAGTGGAATATATCACAGTCACCCCGTTGGCTGCACTCCAGAGTTAATGTAACATGGTCAACTGCCAAAAAATGATGCTTATGTCATCCACTTTTCTGCAGTAAAACAATGAGTGCAGTGCTACTCCGGGGGTTATAGAGGGGAGGTAAATTACTACAAATGGATAGAGAGTCAAATAGATGCACATAGAAGGGTCTTTCCTCTTGGGTGGACATAATTTCCAACTTTCTCCCATGCTGTATTATGAAATAGATCCATGAAATAGAGCTGGGACATCATGCTGTGTTTGTGGTAATGCAAAGTCATCATGATAGCACACAAAGTCCTATCCAGTGCATAATATATAAAACGCAGGGAGAATACTTTGCTGTGTTTTATCTTTGAATCTCTTGAGCTAGGAAGTGCATTGAATTGTGGTTTGAACATGAAGTCCTCACAAAGTATCACTGACTTCATTGTTCCAGAGAAACTTGAGGAGAGGTTTCATTCAAAAAACCCTCATTATCACCGGATTTTAATCCTGGGTTAAATATAGCACAGGTTGCTTTGGAGGCGTTGCCCTCTGTGGCCCCAATTGTGGCATTCGAGCATGTCTAATCTCTTACGTAACAACAGGGCATTCACTACTGTGTGGGTCCTCATTAGTAGTAATTCAATAGCAACACAACAAGCCATGTTCACAGAAAACATGACAAGTTTTGCTTTGTTCAGTCGATCCACTTTGTGCAGAAAGTGACAAAAAGGCGTTAAAAGTAAAGTTTAGCAGCCTTGATTGACAATCTCACAGTTTGAACTCACACACAAAGGAATTCATTGGAAATATGTTATATTTTTTTGTGTACTCATATTACTTTTTATTCGTGCAAGCTGTTTCAGTTTGAATTATTTGTATTTCCCATGATAGCACACACATCAAGGTTTGTGTGCACACAAGGCACACAAACTAGGGCATTTATTATTACCCAGACGGAGACAGGAGCAGATTAAGTTCATATTTTAATGAGACTTTTGAACTTTGCTTTATTAAACCAGCACCAAAAGAAGGAGTAGCTTTGTTAGTGCAACTTTAAATATACGCCTAATATCATCAGATAATGTTAAAGGAATGGATTCATACTTTTTGATTTACCAGATAACTTTTGTGTTGATGTTGACTGTTTACGTGTGCCCTGGTCTTAAAAAAACACCCCTGAGGCATTAACTTTTAACAAATTGGCTTTTTGAATTGCTGCCCCCTTTCCCCAGCGTATCTCGGGGCAGTAGAGTACAGTAAGTATGGATTGAAAAGCCAGACAACTGTGCTAAAAATACCCCCCTTCAAATGAATGGAATTTAGCTGCCCAGTGACCCAATTTAGGTCATCAATGAATCCATCAATCATGCAAAAACAAGGCATCAGCAATCTGATGTTTAGCAAAATCAAACATTTGGAATGTTTAAAGTAAAACGTGGTGAAGTGTATCTGTATTGTTGCTGAAATGATAAAAGAGGTCACACAGGCCAATGGAGAGGACGCAGGTGTGTCATCTCAGCTCTGTTTATTTACTGTGTTCAGCAAATCCCGTGCTGTTCATCAGGGCTTTCTCAAGGTGAGAAGTCAGGGCAGTGGCACCAGTTCTCTGCGGGACGTTTACTGTGTTCATTGTCTTCTTGCAGAGTTGGCAAAGTCTCGCTAATTAATCTTAAATTAAAAACGCCCTTCACAGTTGGATCTAACTTGTGAAGGGATGTCGGGCTGTTTGTTGGAGCTTGATAGCACACAAGCAGAAGTGACATGTCAAAAGAAGTGGACATATCAAAAGGAAAAAATGAATAAAGCATGTATCAGAAAAGAAACAAGATGCATTCAAAGTGCATGTCAGCCAGGCAACCAAGTGTCAGTGCAATGATACAGTCAGATTTAGACTTTTGGCTCAGAGTGAGGCAGCAGTAGCAGCAGATGTGCTGACAGGGCACATATTCAGCGGCTGGATCGCAAGCTGTCCACCAAGGTCAGGAAAGAGAAAGTTTACATCTGTGGAACTTGTTAAAGACCTGATCTGTTTGAGATGTCTGATCCATAATTTATAGGGGGTGTAAGATATGCAGTGGCAACACTTCAAAGCCAGGAGGCCTGCAGCCAGGGTGGGAATGTCCAACATTATAAAGGGAATATTCTCTATCTATCTGAAGAAGTCCAAAAAATCTGTCTAAAAAGTTACAAAAAGAGAAAAATCTCAACATCAAACAGTGAAGATGCCTTAAAGTTGGCATGGTTGTTTAATATCCTGTATTAAAAATGCACATTAAGGGGTTGGAAGGTAATTTAAGGACTTCCACACCAATCATTACAGAGCACATCACTCACACTGATTATTACTGCACTCTTGAACTTTTTTATATTTTAAAAGGAAGCATTACATGTCCCTCAAGGAAATGTGGAGAGAGGGAAAGGCATTGTCTCCTCGATGGGGCCTTTCAAGTACTTCCTGGGGAAAGGCTGGACCACGCTGATACATTGTGACCCCTCACCGCACACTTGATCACTGCTAATTATTTCCTCTGAAGCAAGGAGTGACTGTACTGATTTATTCAAAAGCAAAGACGTTGTTCTCCCTCTGAAAGCTTATTTGACATATGATCTTGTTCAAATACTTTTCTGGTTTGATGCTGTTTACTGATTTGACATTAATCACAATCAAACAAAACAGTAATTACTAAAGTTATACATATTTGCATGTGCAGCCATCCCTCACAATCTCAACTCAACTTTAAAGCTCCCGAGAGGAATTTGAAGTTTGTTTTGATTTTGGCACCCTCTATGGACAAAGCAGTTTGATTTTTTTTGATGATCTTGCCTGTTACATGCATGAGTGGTATTTACCGATGAAAAGTCTCACCCTGGTTTCTTATAACAGTCAAATGTCTCACTCAACATTAGTCTGTGCTGTTGAAAAAATTATTAAAAAAAGCTCTTTTTGCTACATGCTATTAATTGTCTCACCTGACACCAACCCTGCAGCAGTGGCTTCAGACACTTAAGATAACTAAATAGAAATAATACTTTGTTTTGCTTATGATCTTGCTTCTATATGTCACAAAGAGTCATGAATATCAATTTCAGCCTGTTTCATAAACAGCAAAAGAAAGCCTCACAAGAGCTTTAACTGTAAAGCTGAAAATGTTAAAAAAAAAGAGACACATATAGATACATTTCTGACAGAATTAAAAAACTGAATAAATGTGAATAAAACTGAAGAAACTTTAAGTAAATAAGGCAAATTCATTCAATCTCTGATCAGGTTATAAAACTACTCGAAATAATAACATACAGCCTATTTCTGCATGAGTACAAACGCAGAGCGTGTCATTTCCCACAGCTGAGGTGCTTTCAGAAATAAATCAACAGCCTGTATTATATTGCATGCTCCCATAATTATATATCCCATATAATATGCCCTCTTGTGGCGGCAATCCAAAGTACTTATTTTGATTGTGATAATTTTTCAAGCTAAAAACCCGTCTCTGCTCTCTGGTAGCCTTAAAACCTAACAGGGCTGTTCCGCTCAGTTCTCTTCCTGCTTCAAAACAAGCGGAGAAAAGATTTAATTGTACAACTCTCTCATTGGTTTCTTTATATAACAGGATCAGGCAGATGGTGTTTGGGTAACAAGAACCTTACATCACTTTCCGCTGCTCTCAGTTGTTCATAATCACCACTGGTGTAATTGTCGGTATATTGTTGAGGTGTAACTATGCTGGTGTATGTTTATCATCCTCAAACAAGCACGTGTGATCTTTGCCAACTTCACTACTGCAATGCACACTTTATTTGCAAATGTATGCATGCAGAAAATGTAGAGGTGGTAGCTGGTAGTTTGCCATTTTTGCACCCTGGATGCAGACAACAATTTAAAATATGTGTGACTGCTATTTAAATGCGTTTTAATTGATTTGACAGCTTACTCTACATGAGAAAAGCCACTTTTACAGTTTTTCAAGTGCGTAAAAGGAGCGGAATCGCCATTGTACAGTTACAAATATTCAGTACGCACTGTAGTGGGCTGCAAACCCCCTGCACCATGAGGCAACATTAACCAGCCAGCCAGGAGAGTTGGCGCTCTGCAAATGTTGGAGTGTGTGTCTGCGCGCCTCTGTGTGTGCGCTCTCGCTGGAGCTGTGGCAGCGGTGTACAGTAGCATGGCAGACTGCAGTAAATACACAGTTGAAGAGGCGGGGTTTGACATCTCAGCTCTGAAAACATCTCTAATCCAGTATTTCAGGTGCCGAAGTCGACCGAGCGACCATTGCTCACTACCGCCGCGCGTGAGCGAACTGCGGCAGAAACGCACACCTCGTTAAACAAAACGGAATACATCGCAAGTGGACGGAGACCGGCTGCTTGGGGTCCGGGTGGGATTTCAAAGAAACAAAGAAACACAACTACACCCTGAGTGAGGGAAGTTTCAGCGGCGGCTCCGACAACACTTTGTTCCTGGTTGGTGTTGTAGTTTCCGACGTCTGTTTCTGTCCCTGAAGTAGATTTTAACAAGCGACTCCAACAACGACTCCTCAGCACCTCCCCCCGAAACTCAACACAAATACTTCAACTCTTCTCCCCACAGGAGGATATTACAGCACTCGGAGTTATTATTGTCTGCAAGGTGAGTTGGAATTTAGGGAAGTTTTAAAAGTAGAGTTATTAAAACGTGTGTTTTAGCAGCAGCAGTACGTGGGGCGGAAAACGTAGACTCACCTGGAAACTCAGGTAAGTCGGAAACCAGGTAGGCCCAGCGTTAGCAGCCTGTAGTCGGTCATGTAGCTTCAGATTGCACTCTTGCTGAGTTAAAATGATGATTTTACATATTTGAAACATTTAAAGACTCAAAGAGGGTGTTGTTGTTTTGTTTTACGTTTAGATCTCGTCATAACTTTATTTTTAAAGCCGTCCTCTGCCTTCTTGTTGTTGACAGGCAGCAGGATATGTCTCGGTTGTCATGCATTATTTAAAATATGAGACGTTATGACAACTTCATTAGTTTTTAATTCCTATGTTGACACAATATTTATTTTATCAGACTTATCAAATACATTTGAACTCCCTATGTGTTTCAGGTGACTTTCAAACTTATAATGATAGTTTTTGCTCCTTTTTATAGTGTAGTGTCACCTCAGGATAAACAAGCACAGTCTGAGCTTACTGCCAAGTCTGCTGTCATGCTTTACTGTGGACTGTTCACATTGCGTCATTTTTGCACACTTTCCAACATTTAGACAAAAACATTCAGGAGCTTCTAGGTGTCCATTTGCTAATAGGACTTCCCATGTGCACCCCTTAAAGAACAGGTTTCTCTCACTTGAATCAATCCCCGTGATATAAGAGCCCTAAGCAGAGTGATGATGAAGCAGTGAGATCATCAGCCCTATTAACATCATGCACACTCATCCTTTATGTTGGTGGCTGAGGAAGACTTTCCTTCAGGACAGAGATCCGAGTCAATATGGAGGCATGCAGGAGAACCAGTTTTGACTGCAAGTCTTGTGTCACGTCTTTGTTTAAGAGCGTGTAGAGCTGGAGGACTTGGAGCAGGCCTTTGTATGTTTTTATGAGGATCTTTTTCTTCATAAACTATTGCAACATTGTGGCAGGTGATCAAAATTGTGACCTAGTTTCTTTACCAAAATATGTTTGGTTTAAAAGTCAGTAGGAAAAGTTGGGGACAAAAGTCAGGTTCATCACACTTCATATTTTTTGGCACTGGCAAGCTGCTTTGAAAAGTGCATCCATTAAGGAAGCAATCATAAGAACACAGAGGAAGGATGTTATATTTCAATCAGGTTGTGTTCAGGATGGGAATGTGGAACATGTGCTTTTGTTCTCTCTCTTCCTCCCTTGGACACAGCAAGGAGTAATGGGTGAGTCAGCCAGCATGGTGTGGGTGACCTGTTCAGTTTCACAGGCTTGAACGCAGTGACCGTGCGCTGGAAGGTGGCGAGCCTTTGAGCAGGAAGCCCACGCAGGAAACGACCCGCTGCATTGTTGCCTGAAGGCTTTAACCATGTCTGCAGTCCGGGGAGAGTTTTACAGTCCAGTTTCTCTGTTATTTTAGGGTTGGAAGCATGCAGGGTCACATTTTACTGCTTCTTCTCCTTCATGCGGTGACCACTTTTGCCAAGGCTTTGGTATACTTGCAGGGGTTTGTGTGTTTTACCCGTCCCAGCCTCTAATTAAAATAAACCGTCTGACAGGAGAATTGTGGGTGTTAAACTAGAAAACTAGAACATGCTGTCCAGAGTGGAGAGGAAATAGAGAGTTCATGTCTTAAATGTTAGACATCAGTTTATAAAAAGCAGATGAAGTGGAAGTACAGGTCTGAGTGGGCAATGTCAGACGTGATTAAAAGATGTGACTTCATTCCTACGTTTCCCATGAGTCAGAGTTCTTAGAGCTTTTCATGAGTAAAAAAACCAAAATAGGAGTTTTTTCCCCCTTGAGGGGGATTTGTTGCGAGGAAAGTGTCAGCATTACTCCACTTGTTAAGTGTCGTAATGAATGATTTTCGATTAAGAAAGGCATGATTCCACACTAGTCAAACTTGGGCAGGTACACTTGTTAATAGAAGTTGTGTAGCCTTTGAAAATGCATTTTGGAACCACAAAATCATGCAAATCTGTTATCCTGCTCAGCAATTTTTAAACCATTCTTTAGGTTTCCCCTTCCCAAAATGTTAGCATAACCATACTGAGGTCATTTTAGGAGTACTTAATGAATCATCATGTGTTTAAAACAAGCAGCAACCTCCGGTCTCAAAATATGAAGCCCATACAGAAGTGTTATAAATTGCAGTTCATTGAGCGTCTGCTTGAGGCTGGCTGCAGAACACCCGAAACCACATGCACATCAATTCAAAAAAGTTGATCTTTGCAGCAGAAATAAACATGTTTACAGCCTGGTTAAAAAAATGGCTTCGGTCTGAAGAGCTAATTTTCTCTATCGGCACACACTGTACAGGGTGAATTTTTTTCTAATGTGACAGTTCAGAAGATATTAAGATTACGAGTTTTGCCCATTTAAGGACATGACTGACTTGATTGACAGGCAGGAACACTGAAGCTGTTGGCGAGGAGGCTCAAAGACCGCCTCTTTACCTCACACTAGCTCTCCAGCAATTAGGTTTAGTTCAGCAGTTTCAATAAATTGTCCTGCCGACGATTGGCTTTAAAACAGGGCTTCAGAAACAGATGGGTGATGTCACGGAAACTACGTCCATTAATAACACAGCCTACGGTTTAAAATTGAATCAAATCAAATTTGTATGCCTAAAAGTTTGTCTTTATTATAGGAGCAGAAGCCTACTCAGTTTTAAGTAGAAACTCATTATGCTTTCAGACAGCTTGTTGAGTGCATGTTTGTTTTACATTAACAGTGTTTCTATGGAGGCTGTAAGTGTAGGTGTGGAGAGTGGGAGATATTTTTTTGCTACCATAAGTCACAAACTTTGACTCATCTTAGCCCCCATATTCACATTATTCTTGCAAAAAAAGATGATTCATAAAATTATCTCACTGAAAGAAGGGAAGAATATGCACTGCTCTGTTTTTTTTATAGAAGCTGTACTTTCTGTTGCACATAATCATTCATTACAGACCGTAATTCATCAACAGTGAGTCAGAGATGTGTTGTAACCGGGGAAATCACACGCTGTTGTCATATAGGTGGATGATGCACAAGCATGACTTAAAGATGTGTTAATCTACTCTTAAGGTAGACTGACCTTTTACAAGTGCTTAACTTCACACTGTGCTGTGATGTAAGTTGTGTTTTTTTTAAAGGAAAAGGTGGTTTGTGTTATTCAAGGGCTGCGCAAGATCTGGCACCACGTGTTTGGGAGTTTCAGAGAGCTCTGATGTAAGAGAGAGTCGTCTCCCTTCATTATTGGTGTTTGTAGGAGAACCTGTAAGCCCAACAGTCCCAACAAAGACCTCTTTATATATACGTTGGATTCTTCCTCCTTCTGTCTTCTGCTCCCACGCTGCACTTCTATCCACACATCTTTTAGACATTGAATTAGCGTGACTCAATTTCCCACAGATTGATTCATCAGGGGCTCCTGGCATCACCACATAGAGAGGAGATCAATTGAATCATTCTTAATGAGGCTATCCATCAACAGATCGCTAATAGATAAATTAAAGCATCCCACTCCCCGTGCCTTCACACCAGCATGCCCACATCTCACCGACTCCTGAGGCTTGTCGGAGGTACTGATGCACAACACACTCTGTGGCTGGTTGTGCCGGGGATGCTAGCCTTAGCATTTCCCACATGACGAGGAGGGGAAGAGAGTCGATCCTGGACTGTGCTTGACAAGTCTGAGAAAGGCTTTGTTTAGAGAGGAAGAGTGGAGTTCCTGTATCGTGCTCCTGAGCCTAAAAGTGAAATGACTTCTTTTGTTTGGCTTCTGCTCACCTCACATCTAGAATACACTTTCAGAAAGATAATAATCCTGCAGTGAGAAAGGTGTTAGTTATGCGTTTTGTTTTCCTCTAAAATTCGGTTCCACCTTTTTAAATATTAACATCAGAAATGATCGAAGACTGTCACAGAGAGAAATGACACCAGGAAAGGTCATGATGTATCAGTTTAAAGCTGGGTCAATTTTTTGGAAATTATTAAACTTGTATTCAATTAATAATATTTTTCAGGGTGTTGTTGAAAAACTTCTTGTAAACTAACTTCAGGAAAGTTCAAGCAGAGTTCAGAACTGACACCAAACCTGCAGGGAGCATTGTCTTTGCTCAGAGTTACAAAATAAATAACTGCGTAGAAAGGATGTAACTTTCCATAATGATTTGCTAGAAGTGTAATGGATGTCTCTACTACTGGCATGCCAATCCACTGGCTTGTGACCCTATTTGGCCGTGATGGTTGACCGGCCAGGCTTCTTAAATGTAGCTGATCCTGTGCCGATCTCAGATTCACACACACAAGCTGCATATTTCATGCCATGGGCACAGCAACAGTTCTACTCACAAGCTAAGATATCATGAGGTGAGCATCAGCAGCAGAATAAAGCAGTGAAATCATTTCTCTGCACAGTTAGTTGTCCTGGAATTAAACTAAAGCGCAGCTGATCAGAAACACTGAACCTGCGCAGGAGTCGTTCATATGAGACAGCTGTCACTCTGTGCTCCTCCACGGTCGGAGGAGAGCAGTGCGTTAGAATATGAATTCAAACATTCTCCCCCGTAATATTCTTTGGTTACAGAGGGACATGGTAAGGAAGAGGCCGTGAGGGAGAGACGGAGACGGGGAGAATTCAGTCGAGGAGAGTGAAGCAGTATACGTCTCTGTTTTTATTATTTGATTTAATGAGTAACAATAAACCACAAAGGAATACAGACATTGTTGATAATTAATAATATACTTTCACAATTTTTACTCTCTTTATTCTTTTAAAATATTTTAACATATTATATTACTGATCTTTTAATTGTTTTAATCTTTTATTTTTTGTTGTTATTAGTACTAAAACATTGTTTAGTCTCAAACTCTTGTCTTAAACTTTGTCTTTAACTTCCTTTCTGTCATTTATTTTTGCTGTCAGGTTATTGTTTTTTATTCTTTTTATTTTTATCTTTTTTATTCTCTTTTATTGTCTTTTAGTTTCTTTCCTATTTGTAAAGCACTTTAAATTCCTGTTTTGAAATGTGCTATATAAATGAATAATATTATTATTGATCATCGCATGGACATGCATGAGAATACAGTCAAAATGTTGTGCAAGGGAACAGTTTGTTTAATTTAAATAAAATAATTTAATTTCCATGGAAAAAATTAAACAAAATAAGTATGATTTTTTTTTTCAGTTTCAGTCCTTTAAAGAAAGAAAATCTGAATCAGTTAAAATTGAAATAAGCAGGTCAGACCATGAAAAAATCTGAAATCAGAATCTGCCAAACAAATTGCGATCCAGTCATCTGGAGTCTGGAGGAGTTTTCCTCCTTTTGTTAAAAAAAAACAAGTCCACTCATCTGTCGCTCCTGTGTATATTTTTGAAGTGTCTGTCGTGAAGAAAATAATCAATGCTTTCACGTATTTTATGTATCATGTTACACCGTGCAGCCTGTTGATCTCCAGCTCCGTCACTGCAGGCTCAGAGATTACAATGAGAAAATTAATATTTCACTAAATCAATACAAACTGTTCCTTCTCTTCTCTTGTTACATTTAGAATTAAATCAATACATGAGTTTTATTCACCAGAACGTTAGCACTTGTAAACTTTAATTGAGTCTCATTAACTTCACAACAAAAATAGACTAAAATAATACTACAAAAGTCATATTCTTTGTCATCGTTGAGTTTCTTTTTCACTCCAGGGTACATCGTGTGTAAAACAGAAACTGCATGTTAAAGCATGGTCAATTTTCACACTTTTATGACATTCTTTTGAGCTTCTGTTTACCTTTTTACTACTATTTAAAGTCCAACTCTTCATGTTGAAGCTGTTTGTTATGATTTAGTGTCTCCTCTCTCACTGAATGACTCTTTGCTCAGGTTGTGACCTAGTTTCTCCGTACTGGAATCAATGATTTCATCTTATCTCTTATCAAAAGCGCTGCTCCTAATCTGTTCACGTGACAGATAATTGAACCTTGCATTCTTTAGCTCAGGTCATTTGAATGGTGTTATCAAAGGATGGCAATGTTAGGTGTTTTAATACCAGACAACACTAAGAGAGCTTGAACAAGTCGGCCTGAGGGTACAACAACACGAGACGTATGAGCTTACAGCGGATGGTGACATAAACCTGGCTTCAGGTCAATATTGTGACCAGGCGGTTGAGTCATGTTCTCCACCTTTAGTTTATAAAGATGGAGTCAGGTTTTTAGCCTGGATGCACTCAATTGAGGGATCTGTTCAGATTTGTTTTGCTAATTGTTTAATAAAAATAGTAAGAACGTTCATATCTAGCACAGTAACCCGTGCAGACACAGAACCATTTGTTTCCCTGCTCATAGATTAGATGTTCTTTGTGGCATTTTAACCTCTCTGGATTGTGACTCAGCCAGTCCATGTCTAAAAATGTGCGCCTGTCCTGCAGTTTGATCACAACATGGTGTCAGTCACATGATGTTGTCAGACGAAAGGTGTCACACCTAATCTGATAAGCCTAGATATTTTTTTTTTCATTTGTTGTTTGTGGGAACAAGGAGGAGACACAAATGTTTGCTGCACGTTCATTTTCTACACTTTAAAGCTAAAAAAAAAAAGGAGTATATCCCCCTGAAAAGTGATTCTCTTTGCACTAAAGCAACATAGCAGAATCTTTTAAAATGATATCATTGAACTGCAGTCAGCATGTGCCAATTTCTGCTCACACTAAAATATCGCTGGACATAAGTGAGGCTGGCAGTTTTTCAAGTGGACCTCTGTAATGTAATAAAACCTCCAGGAGCAGAAAGGCAGAGCCGTATTTACTCTCACTGTTGTCAGCAGCGCCTCAATAGAAAACATGCGTTGGCTTCATTCTGAATGCCGTCAAACTGACATTGAATGATGTGGACATGGGGATGTGTGTTGCTGTTTTTGCCTGCTGGCACGGTGATATGGAAGAGATGCTAAAGGGCCAATTTGAACGTGTTATCACTAAAAATAGAGGTAAGAATAATGTCTACGGTGGCCCTGAAGGACAAAACAAATTTACAAAAGATGAAACACTTTTACAAAGTTGGAGTTGAAGTTGGAGACAAATCTACATATTGGAAGACATTTTTACATTTTATAAAAAAAAAAGATTACATTAGCAAAACACTTTTACCAAGGCCAAAACAAATTTACATTTAGGAAAACAAATAAAACAAATAAAAAAACCACATTTACAAGCAGTGAGTCAGTTTTACAAACGACAGAACACTTTTACCATTTCTGAAACTAATTTACATTTATTTTTAACGGAAAGGGAATGTTCCAAACACCAGAAGTGATCCGGCACCAGACCATTCAAACAAACTAAATGACCCCTCACTCGATCACTCCCGGATCACTTCTGGTATTTCGTACATTCCCCTTTCGTTAAAAATAAATGTGCATTTGTTTCAGAAATGGTAAAAGTGTTTGTTAAATTGTCTCACCGCTTGTAAAATTGCTTTTTGATTTTGTAATTTTGTTTTCTTAAATGTAAATTTGTTTTAGCCTTAAGTGTTTTGATTTTGTAATTTTGTTTTGTCATTCAACTTTTTATTGCATTTTTTTCAGTATTTCTTTGTTTGCCAAAAGTTGAGAAATTATATTTAAGTTATACAAAACCAACAAAAAGAAAATAGAATTAAAAAATACATGTAATAATAATAATAATAATAATAATAATAATAATAATAAAATAAATACAAAAATAATAATAAAGATAATAATGAAATAGCATTCATAATTTTCTTGTTGATGTTTAGAGGTAGTGTTGTAATATTGTTCATATGTAGTATTTCATGTCACAATGTTACATTTCATAATCATCCATTGATGAATGTCATTTTGTTTTCTTAAATATAAATTTGTTTTCCAAAATGTACGTTTTTCTCCAACTTTGTAAAAGTGTTTCATCTTTTGTAAATTTGTTTTGTCCTTCAGGGCCACTTTAAATGTCTGATAGGAACATGGTCCATCCATTTGATCACATGCTAACATTTGTGTGTTAATGGATGTCCTTGCATGTTTTTTATCAGAGGTAATGATGAAATGTGAATCTAGATCCAACATGTCAGGGGTGTGTGTTGTTTTTGGTAAAGGTGTAGAGGTGAAGGAGTGCACGCTTTTTCCAGCTGCCCCACCACTGCTGGAACTAATCCGAAAACATTTGATCTTTAGCAACTCTGCAGCTTAAAGTGATTGCAACTTCATAACGACAGCATTCCAAAGCACGGAGGCAGCAACATTAACATGTTTGGTTTAGCGACTGTACACGTGAATACTAAAGCTGTGGTTGCTCCATTAACCTGCTTTAAGGTCTCATTGTTTCAACATTTCACCTTCCACTGGAGATTCCTGAAATGCAAGGATGGAAATGTTGTCCGACCTGTTTTGGCTGAAACTTACCGAGCTTCTGGAGACTGTCACAAGGGGAAACTTTCATTGTTGGTGCAAAGTAGGGCAGTATTTTGTGTGCTCATTTTGAATAACAAAGGGTTTGTGGTTTACTCTTTGAGGTAATTTTTTTAAGGTGTTAATATGAGTCACTACGCATTGCACAAGCGCTTTGTTTTTGCTATGTGCTTTTTAGCACTGGAGAAAGATCTGCTTTACTTTTCTGCACAATACTGAAAAAAACAAATTAGTCTGACATAAAAGAATAACTCCCCTTGACTAGCGGCACTTGCTCTTGTTGTAACCTAGACACAGCTTTCATCAGCTCACTCAATATGTTTCTCACAATGTTGTTTAAGATGCAACTTTCAAAGAATGAAGAATGAACTTGTTACATTGTCCTGAGCTGCTCCTCTCGTGTTAGAATTAGGTCATGCCAGCACTCTTCTGTAGTTGAGTTTAGAAAAGAATGACAGTGCCGGGAAAACTGAGAACACAAGAGAAATTTGAGGCGATATATTTTCATAGTTGAGTTTTAAGATTGCTGACCAGTGATTTAATCTCTTGTGCGACTGCAGGCTTGATTGTTTAAAGGATATTAAAACGACACTGTGGATTCAGACTATAATGTTTCAAAATAGGGAAAAAGCATAGACTGTATAATTAATGGACGTAGTATCCTTGACATCACCCACCTGTTCTTGAGAGCTGTTTTGAAGCCAATCATCGGTGGGTGTCAAGCTAGTAATAATAATACCTTTATTAATGTAGCATCTTTTAAAAAACACGGTTTACAAAGTGCTTCACACAGGGCACATCAAAACAAACAAAAAGAGTACTTTACAGCAAACAGACTTTAGACAAAATAAAAATTGTACATTAGGAAAATGGACACAAAAGACCCGAAAAACGATTCAACACAGGCAACACAAGAACCCAAGGATAAGAATTAAGACCAAGGGACCAAGAAAATAAGACATTTTGAAATATAAAAGGAAAGAATGAAAAGGAGTAAAGCATTAAAAGAGGGGTAAAAGCAATAAGGTGAAATACAAGCTAAACAGAGATAAAATCATTAATACAGAAAGTAAAATGATGATAAAAGCAGTAAGAAGACGACGACATCACATAAAAAGAAGTCTACAAAAGTTTTAAGAAGAGACTTAAAAGAGGTAAAGAGGCGGGCTTTGAGCGTCCTTGCCAACAGCTACAGTGTTCCCTCCTGTCAGTCAAGTCAGCCATGTCCTTATTTGGGCAAAACTTGTAATATCAATATTATCTGAACTGACGCGTTATAAAAAATAAAATGGGCGCCCCCCCCCCCCCCCCATACAGTGTTTGCTGTTAGTGAAATAAGCTCTTCAGACCAAAGCTGTTTTTTGAACAAGGCTGTAAACATGTTTATTAATGCTGCAAAGATCGTCTTTTTTGATTGGGTGTGTATGTGGTTTCCGGCCTCAAGCGGACTCTCAATGAACTGCGGTTTCTAACACTTCCGCATGGGCTTCATATTTTGAGACCGGAGGACACCACTTGGGAAAAAGCTGCACAATCAATGCATGGGTAAATTGGTCGTTCAAGAGAAGATTCATCAATGGCAAAAACATTGATAGTTTCATTGGCATTTAACCAATGAATGAAGCTTTGGATGCAGATGTTTTTGTGCTGAAACAAACCTTATAGGTCAAATACTTAGTTTAAATTTGAAGTGCCATGCCCTGTTCTGTGGTTTGTATATTTTCCTCCTTTTTTTTTCTTTGCCAGTCACACCCTTGCTGGTTGGATCCGATATGTTCCTCTCTCTATTTTTGATAGATCACGGGTCTTTTGATCAGCCAAAAAATACCAGGTCAATCAATAATGTAAATATGCTGAATTGTGCTCTCAAGATGAAGTGAGTATTAAAAGCTTGGGAAGAGTTTGGTAAGCAGTTATCAATATTCAGAGCTGGAAAAGACTTGTCTGTAAAGTCAATAGATTTTCTGCAGAATGTGTTAGATGTTGAGTCCTCCTTAGCATAACGTGAGTGGAATTAAAAAGGTAAATCTGCACCCAATTTGTCAAGTTTTCTGTAGGTTTTGTTTTCTGTGTTTTTTTCTTCATACTTTATAATTCTAGTAGCTCTTAAATACAAACTCTGCTTTAGGTAATTTCCTTAACTTTTCCTGTCTGTTTGCTGCCTGTTAGTGAAGAAGTTGGAATAAGTCATTCTGAATGTTAATGTGCAACTGGAGCAAGGGGCCAGCTTTATTTTGACACACCTCCAGTGCAAAGGGTGCTGGGCCAAGTTAATGTATAAGCTTTGTTTGCATGTCTTAAAAGTCCAGTGTGACATCTGAACTAGATCAAGCACAGAAATGAGGACTTGATTTTCAGATTATTGCTCTGCTTTCATCAATACTAATTTCATGATATTTTATAAAGCTACTAAAAGTGTAAAATGCTTTATACAACAGTCTTAAATGACAGTGCTTACATAGTGCTGACTGATTATAAGCTCTGTAATGACATCTTTAATCTAATTTAGTGTCTTTCTCTTTCTCTCCAGCTTTCTGCCCCTCCTGGAAAAGTCTTTACAATGGATGAACGTCTCAAAGTGGCGTTTGACTGCAGCTGAATTTCTTATTTCATCAGGACCATGTGGCGACATTTGCTCACAGGGGTCTGTGTTCCCTTCTGAAGATGTTGTGAAGCCGAGCCTTCAAGACCAAAGGATGACAGAGGCGTGCTACTTCGAAACCAAATCACATTTTATCACAAGTGTCAGAACGCTGATCATCAAAGGCTCCCCCATACAAAGACTTGGATTGTAACTTCTTTTTTTTTGTGTTAGCTTTTAATTCTTTTTTTGAGAAGCAGATTGAATATAAGGAGCTTCTACATGTGCTGCAGAAATGGACTAGAAGCCCATGTGTAGCAGGGCAGCTGCTGCAGCTCGTGGAATTACTTAGCCCCCATCTCCCTCATCCCCCTTCCTGTCGTCTTCTGACTAACCCACCTGTCCAAAAGCAGACCCCACTATCCAATGGCATGGGTCAAGTTCTTCAGGAAGCCGGGGGGCAATCTGGGGAAATCATACCAGCCGGGGAGCATGCTGTCTCTGGCCCCCACCAAAGGACTGCTGAACGAGCCGGGCCAGAACAGCTGCTTCCTCAACAGCGCAGTGCAGGTTAGTCCATCTGTCTGTCTGTCTGTCTGTCTGTCTGTCTGTCTGCTGTTTTGCTTGTATGTGGCTGAACTTAATTGAACTTTTCCTGCAGTTATTGACCTCTCCATGGTGTTTCCCTGACAGACATACAAACCTTTAAGATGTTGTAATGCTGAAGGACTGACAGAGACGTGCAAAAGCTATTTAGGTTAAATGTTGACTTGCTTACATTGATAACACTATTTCCAACAAGCTTATATTTAGCATGTAAGTATAGTGTGTGAAGTGAGGGATGATGTATAGTGAGCGATTGGTCAGGCAAATTAGAATCCCAACAGGGTGAGCCAGAGGGGAATCTAATTTGCATAACCACCTGCTCACAATATTTGCCTCTTATTACCCTGCGACCAACTACAGACAACAAGCTTAAACAAAATGTTGATTTGAAGATGATATTGATGTTTTGATGTCCTCTGAATCCCCGGCAGGTAATGTTCCATGGCAACAGTTTCTGTTTTTGCCTCCTTGTGGGACGATTTACCCTTAAAGTGAATGTCCATTTCAAAGTCAAGTGAAAGCATTAGCTTGATTATTTAAGGTAAAATGAGATAAGGTGAACAAGACTGCTACAGGAATGGTAACCTGGACATTTTTGTCCTCATTCAGCTATCCTTCTTCTCACCTCTTAATGAATCAAATGTCACAACTTGAATCACTGCTGCCACAATCACTACCGCTGATGGTTTAACTAACTTTGTGGGGATCAACAACTTTTGCCATTGCCTGGATTGCTGGACAAACGTTTTGTCCACTTTTCCCTATAAGAAATGGTTGGGGCCTAGTAGCTCCTCAGGCTGCTCTCACATATTTGCTTGGTAACTGTCCTTATTACTTAACTCAAGACCAGCCTGACACGGGACTTCCACCAGATCCGTGAACGGTCCGTCTCCAATCCACTGCGGTCCGGTGAGGTTTTCCCACGACAATCCCTGAATCAAGGGTTATCCTCCTCCTCTCCTCATCCATGTTGTCTTTATTGTCCTCTGAAACCTCTGACCTGTTGACTCCAGGCCTACCTCCACCCTAAATGATTTTTTGTTGTCATAGTTAAGTTAAAAACTATCTAACGATAACACAGAGTGTATTATTCTGAAAATTAACCAGGTTTTTATTTTGTTTTGGAGCCTGACTTCCTGTCCCGCTCCATCTGCTCTGTGCTGAATTGATGCGTCGTGCTCCGGCATCCAGCAAAAATAGAAGTCTTGCGTACCTAACCTGTTGCGTTGCGACCGTCCGAATCAGAGATGCAGCTGTAACGCAATGGAGCGGATCCAGTGTGGGTTTACAGATTGACTAGAATAGAAACCTATCAGAACCAGTGCCTTGACGGATCGGAGATCTGATGGAATTTGGCCTTGAGATGGAGACTAATGTTTTTGCCACAGTGTCAACAGGCAGAGATGAAATGTGCCAGTCTCCTTTAGGCTAATTGATTTATTACGGTGTGTGTGATCAGGTTTTCCTTGGCATCACTTTTGCTGTTGAGAATGAATCCCCATTGTTTTACCAATCAATTAGTTTTTGAATCAATCAGAATATACCTGTATGAACAGTCTGTACATAGTGGCAGACTAACTACATTGCCAGAAGCAGAACAATTATTTGTCGTTGAAATCGTTCTACTTGCTGGTGCTCTCAACTTAACCAACCTGTCTTTTGTTTGGGCATCTTGAGCAACATTTTTTGTTCACTTGTTGCTGTCTTCCTCCAGAGCTACAAACCATGACTCCTCTTAAAATATGTCCACCTAAGCAGGGATTCCTAAGATTAGTCAGTGTCTAAATTTGTCAGACCTTCCCAGCAATTTGGTAATGTACTTGAAGGTTGGGTTTGACTCTTGGGAAACTGGGGGGCGAGTTGGCTCCTTGCAGCCAGCCACACAGTGAGGTCACTCTCTGAGACTGTGACTCACAGGGTGAGCCAACCGATGAGCTGGTTGAAGATGATCATTACCTTGGGCTTTGTTTCTGTGAGGGGAATTATTCCTGTCGTTATTTCTCATCCTCATGACCTTGGAGACTTTGTCCTAGTGCCATAATACCTTATGTAACAAAAGACCTAAGGATGTTGACGTTTTAGTGCATAATAGGAGGCCTCCCACTGAAAACAATGTACTCTTATGTGAGCCTCATTTATTGAGGCTGTATGCAAGCTATGCTCTGATATCGAGCTGTAAAGGGTAAACACTCCCTCTCTTTGTGTAGGTACTATGGCAGCTGGACATCTTCAGACGCAGCTTGAGGCAGCTACCTGGACACTTCTGTCTGGGAGAATCCTGCATCTTCTGTGCATTGAAGGTAAGATACAATAAGGGGCATATTTTTGAAAAAAGTAGCAATACAAGCTCGAATCTGACTTTATATACTGAGCTTAGTTATCATTTATTTAATTGAGTTTGTCGTGCGTTACTTTAAAAGTGGACCGAGCTTCTCAAATTCCTGTTTAAAGCAAAATTTAAAGCAATGCCTGTCTTTGACTCAGTGAGACCTCTATTTATTTATTGACGCTTACATTTTCAAGTTTATTCAAACATGATAGTTAAAGCAGAATTTAACCAGGCACAAAAATGTCACACTTACAGATAGATATATATTTATCTACCCTTTTCACATTTCATTCCTAAAAACACTTTTTAATTGGCAAAACTGGTAAATAACAGAAATATTAAAGACTTCTCCAGAATTTTCAACTCCAAAGTAACAATGAGATGCTATGGCATAGCTTACATTTTCTTCATACAAAGGCCTGATGCTTTATGATATTAAGTGTTTTATTTTCAAACAGTTGTGAGTGAATACAGATGATTCAATGTGTATGTCATGTTAATGGAACACACAGAGCTTCCAGTGCGCTTTTTATTCTTGCAGCCATCAGTGTTTCTACAGTGACTCGTCTAATGAGAACGTCTGTCTGACAGATACCAGCAAAATAATGTATTACAGAACACATGGAGAATTTACACTGATTGCACAAACACTGAAGGTGACTGTGTGCGTGACTGGACATAACCTCTCAGCACACGTTCATATAGAGCACGAGGGCGGGGCTCATACAGACTGATAGGAATGTTGCTGTATGTGTGGGTCATTTTAAAACGGAAGCTGTAAAACTCACCTGCATGGTACATAAAAAAACGACAACAAATAAATTGACTTGAAAATAAACTTAAAGATCAGATAATTTTTTTTTTATAGTTTTAAGTTATATTTTTGGGGGCTTTTTCGACTTTATTCAATAGGACAGCTGAAGAGAGACAGGAAATGTGGGGAGTAGAGAGTGGGCGACGACATGCAGGAAATGGTCTGGGCCGGGAATTGACTGGCGACCCCTGCGATGAGGACTGTAGCCTCTGTATGTGGGGCGCTTGGACTGCTAGGCCACCAGCGCCCCAGATCTAATATTTTTAAACTATTTCTACATATTTAAGATTTGGTACTATAGGTTATCCTTGCAGCATATTTGCCCAAGATCACTTCGGGGGGCCATTGGCCTAGCGGCCTAAGCTGGCACCCCATATACAGAGGCTATAGTCCTTGTCACAGTGGTCTCATGTTAGATGCCAGCCTGGATCATCTGCATGTCCTCCCCCACATTCCCTGTGTCTCTTCGGCTGTCCTATCAAATAAAGGCAAAAATGACCAAAAATATAACTTTAAAAACAAAAAGTACAATCACTTCAATTACTGTACCAGCCACTTATATCATATTTCCACATGGTACAATCTCAATTTCCAAAAGGTTGCAAGGCTGTGTGAATTTTTATTTAAAAAAAAATATGGCTTGCAAATCAGTCAAACCCAAACTTAATTGAAAGTAGTGAAAAGAAAACGTATCAAATGTTGAAACTGGAAAATTAATTTGTTATAAACAAATAAATGCTCATTTTAAATTTGATGCTGGCAACATATTTCCAAAAACATTGGGACAGGGAAAACAAAACACTGAAAGAAATGTGTAATGGTAAAAACAGCTGGAGGAACATCGCATCACTTATAAGGTTAATTAGCAACAGGTTTGTAACATGACTAGGTATAAAAAGGACATTCTGGAGAGGCTCTAGAAATTTCTGTACACAAGGGACAAGGCCCAAACCAACACTGGATGGCCATCATCTTCATGCACTCACTCACTCACACAACACTGCATTAAAAACAGACATGAAAGATGAAGGATGCCGCCACCTCCACTCTGAAGGAGAGAGGAAAGCCACCTAGCTTGTTATCAGAGTAAAGTTCAGAAGCCAGACAACATACCAACTTGTTTGAATTTAAGGTTGTAATTTAGGGCTCAGGTTAAAATACTGAAATTCCCCTTTGAATGACTCCACAGTTTTTTGCCTGGCTAATGAGTCTCATCAAAGATCTGGTCTGTTTGTCATCATACATTTTGGCGACTGTCACATAACCAGACTGGATGGAGTAATGAGAGTGGCACATGTGCTTTTAATACACTCAATGTCTCATTGTCCAAGAGCAATCACAAACCTTGTTCTCCTCTTCAGGGAATTTTCTCCCAGTTCCAGCACAGTCGGGAGCGCGCCCTGCCCTCCGACAACCTGCGTGTCGCCTTGGCAGAGACCTTTAAGGACGAGCAGCGCTTCCAGCTGGGCTTCATGGATGACGCCGCAGAATGCTTTGTAAGTTCCCGTGGCAACTCAACCGTCCTGAGGGAGGGAGGCTAGCGTTGTGTGTGTATGTGTGTGTGTTTCTTTTTGTGAGTGTTATCCTGCTGCCTCAGTTTGGGTATTGCACAGCAACAAACTGTTTGGCGAGGTCACTGAAAGAGCTTCTGTCCCTCCCTTCCCCTCCCATCAACCCCTGCCACATTGCCGCTAAATATCATCATGACAGGTTATATAAGGGCCACAGCTCTCTTTGAACCTCTCTGTTTTGTGCCACCATATTATGTTGCGGTGTCCAAGTGGCTTTTAAAGTAGATTTCATGCGTCCTCCTTCATTTTTCACATCCGTTCCGTTTTTTCTGCTTTTTGGTGGAACAACAAAGCATTGTTTGGTTGTAAAGGTTTTTTCTTCCAAAAGTATAATTTACAAGCTTTACTTCAGTTTTATTATAAACTCAAACCATTTAATAAAAAATACATCCTGCAGCATTTCAAACACTCTTTTGTTTTTATCTTTTTTTGTCACTAGCTTTTCTCTCCTTAGATCTGTAACAGTATTCCTTAAAACTTAACTGCTGCTTTTCACTTTTTTCATCTACTCTTACTTTTCCCAACTTCGACTGAAGCTTACGTGCCAAAGTTGCTATCTTTTATAGACAATCTTAATTCTTAATCCCACATAGATCTTTGCCCTTGAGCATCCACTATGTCATGCATTGGCAGCAGCATGTCGCTGCAGAATTTATGTGAGGAGTAAGCCAGTGTCAGATTAACGGGCTGTGAAGTTGTGCCTGCAACCTTTGCAGGCCTACCTTGCAGCCTTAATATTTTATAAACTCACAAGCACTCCATAGAAACAGGTGGGAGCTTAAGGGGAGAAAAGCTGCACGTTAAATATGTCCCTTCTGCTGCCAGGTTTACAACAATACTCCTCAAAATGAGCTCTTGGTATGTGATGGTGCTTTGCAATGTGCTGCAGTGTTTTGCCCTTGGAAATACCTTTATCTGTGTCAAAAAATAAGTAGCCTGTGGTGCTTGTAAACAGGTGTCTTTACAACTCACAGAGTTCGAAACATTTTTTCAAATTCCTGATAAATGATCCGCTTGTGTTTCAGGAGAACATTCTGGAGAGGATCCATCTGCACATTGTGCCGGAGGAGACAGACGCCTGCACTTCAAAGTCTTGCATCACGCATCAGAAGTTTGCTATGACGCTTTATGAGCAGGTGAGCAGGGATGTAGAAAACCAAAGAGCTGTGATGTTGTTTTACTTCTAAAATGTTGCTTTTCCGCTCAACCCTTCTGGAAAAGAAAAGTCGAATGTGCCAATTAAGCCTTTATTAAATGTAGATTTGATTCATACTTTTATTGTGCCTTCATTTTTAAACTGTAAATGTATCAATTTACGCAATGTTTGTTTGCACAACCTTTAGTGTGTGTGTGCAGGCTAAACACACTAACCAGTGTTAAGATTTAGCAGCACACATACACACAGACAGGTACATGAATCACTGTCTGAGACAGTAGAAATCTAATCCGTCATGTTTTGATACTGGGTCGCCCCAGTGGAATAAGGAGGGTGTTTCTGGTCCGATTCCACTGAGCAGAAGCAGCACCAGATAAATCACAGATGGTGTACACATAAATTCCAGCACACACACACACACCAACACACCAACACCCTTCCGTGACGCTGCGATGCCCATCATTGACACCATCCCAAACCAGTTCTATCTCGGTATCAAACAGATAATACGCCTTTGTACTAAATCCCTTGGGGACACAGAGTGGATTTCGTTCCACCCTGACTTCAGAGCGCCCAATCCAGTAAATATTATTGAGGCCTGAGTGAAGATTGCCTCACTCTGTTTGCAGTTTATAAGTCATCACAAGGAGACAGGCAAGACAGACAAGTTGTAATCTCTTGCCAAAATTTAAAGGCAAGCAAGTAGACAAACTTTTGAAACCCATACATCGATCACATTGATAGGTAGAATAATCTTCCTTTTTTATGTTATTTTTGTTAAAATAAGTAAATGAAATCCATCCATTTTTTAAGCTTAAAAAACTCAAGAATAAGTCTTGCTTTATGGTTAGCCTGCAAAAGACAAACGTTTGTTACATCGGTACATCAGTCCACAAAAAGCTTTTTGTAGGTAACTTATTTAAGTTTTCTTTCACTAAGTAATGACCGTTTTAATGTACTGTGATGAAATTGGAAAGCCAACCCTTGCCTTTTTGTCTTGGATTGCCTTTTTTTAACCATTTCAGTTTTCTACAATTTTTTTTAGAATTAAATAGAAACGTTATCATGTCCAACATTTGATAGAAACGTGTTTTGTCGTTGGTTTAAAAGAAAAACCCAGGTGATCAACATAGAGTCAGGTTATTTAATCTCAGAAGATGGTGTGTTTACGATGCTTTCTTGCCAAAACTTTAAGTTCCACTTCTGAGTCAGCCACGTTGAAAATCAAAGTCATAGTGGACCCCTGGGAGTTGCAGATAATTTTTCAATTAAATTCAATTTGCTTTATTGGCATGAACAAAGACATGTTGTTGCCAAAGCACATAAAATTCATACACATACATTACATATATATTCATTACATATTATATTCATTACATATATATTCATTACATATATATTCATTACATATTTTCTACGCATTAATGAACGATGGTGTCACCCATACAGCATATCTCAATGTCCTCACTTGATGCGGTATGCTCATAAAACCTTCACCTAAAATCAAATATTATGGGATGGTGCGTCCCTCGGACTGTGACAGGCAGGAGATATCTCTTTATTTTCTTCCTGCCATTGTATGTGATCGTCCTGATAAAGCCTTTAACAGCACGTGTGCATGCTGCGATCACACATGTATATTGTTTGTGTTCACCCCCTTCTTGATCTCTCTCCTCTCTGCAGTCTGTGTGTCGTAGCTGTGGGGCATCCTCTGACCCACTGCCGTTTACAGAGCTGGTGCATTATGTCTCCACCCTCGCACTCTGGTAAGGCACAGGCAATACGAAACTTTCTTCACTTTTCCTCCCATTGTCATCTGTCCTGCCCTGCTGTGTTTCTGCTGTTCCTGCCTTTCTCTGCACATTTGTCACAAGGACAAAGTTTAAGCTGGCATTTCAGACGCAACAGTTTTTCTCTCTCCCACTCCTTTATCTTTATTTGTCTCTGTCTGTCTCTTTTCCTCTTACATCCTTGTTCTGCTGACAAAGCCTCTCTCCTTTTTTTTTTAGTCAACAGATGCTTCATCGCAAGAGCGAGTCTTTTGGGGAACTGTTACAAGCTGCAAGTACGATAGGAGACCTTCGTAACTGTCCAGTAAGTGTTTGTATGCAAAGGGTTTTATTAGCAATGTGTACAAATGGTCCAGTTTCCTGCAGGAGCTATTCATCAGCCATTACTCTGATCTATTATTTGTTGAATAAACTTTCTTCTGGAGTGCGGTTTGGTTTGGTTTTGATCTTTATTTTAACTGACTGGCCAGTTTTGGAGTGTACTTGGTAATTGGGCAAAGTTGCTTTTGGGTGAAACTTGAGTCATTTTTTCTGTGTCTTGTTTTCCAGAGCGACTGCGGCCAGAGGATAAGGATGAGACGGGTCCTCATGAACTCCCCTGAGATAGTTACCATCGGCTTCGTCTGGGACTCCGACCAGTCAGACCTCACAGAGGATGTTATCAGATCACTGGGGCCTCATCTAAGTCTTTCTGCAGTGAGTTTACTTTAACCGAGCATTACTTTGCTAAATGACAGCCTTTGTTTACATTTAGTTGTTTTTAACTTCTCCATTAGTGTCCTGTGACCTGAAGTGACTGGAAATCCCACAGAGATTATTTCAGGAAAAGAAAATGTCACAGATTTTGTTTGGATTAAATATTAAGGTTATTTAAAAATGATCCAACAACATGCAGTTTGAGCATGTCTGTACTTTTCTGAGGAAGTAATTGGTTAGCATGGTTTGAATGGTTACTCTCATTTGGAATCTGCCGAACCACACAGCTGTTGTTTTGTCTTTTGCCGTTTTCTTTGGTGCAATCGAACATATGTGGGAAGTAAAGTGGGGATTTATTTCTCTGTAAGTCGGGACCGTTGCGTAAGCAGTTAACGCCCAATGCCCAGTTGGCTCGCGCCATGGAGCAAAAAGCCCATGCTGGCCTTGGTCAGCTTTTCAAAAAAGCCCCTCCTTCTTCTGTGTTTTTCTGAGCATGTGTTTGTGTGTCTGAGGGAACATGTGGGCTGAATAGACGTCACTGAAATACGGAAAAAACAAGTATCCAAGACTGCTTTTGTTGTTCACACATTCTTGATCTAAGCATGCACAAATGTAGACATCTGGTGTCTCTTTTCTGTCTGTAGAGCACAACTTCACTCTTGAATGGAAGTTGTTTGAAGTGCTCATATAAAATATGTATGGCCTGATTTGGAAAATGTTCCCGTTCAAATCAACCCGCTGTGTTTGCTGAAAAAAAAATCAATCAGTGTAATAGAGATCAGGGCAAACACTACATTACATAACTTTCCTATTGAAGATTCAAACCGCTTATTTGACGGCTCCCTCTTGCATGTTCCCAAGCAAACCATCAGAAGAATTTGGCTCATACCCCCTCCCACAAGTGTGCCACAAAGACCCTGATTCATTCGAGAGCGTTTCATGTGACTTTATTGAGTTTTGAAGGGAGACCTCCACCCCTGTCGTTTGCTTTGAATCCATTGTTTGAGAGCGCGAGAGGGGCACAGAGAACTGGTTGTGCAGGAAACACGGAAGGGGGAAACTAGCAGCCGTCTCACCATCCCTTCTGCTAAATTGTGCTCCTACTCTTTAAAGGCTGTGGCATTCAGAAACGCCTATGATTGAACATCTCTCTATGTTGGGATTTAGAAAATGACACATTATTAGGTTTCTATGAAGCGGGTTACCACTCACTCAATATCCATGTGATTGCTTTCATTTTTTTTGTCTTGCCTGGCTAGATAGTTACCCTATTACCAGACTATCTATTACCAGTTAAAGGCGGGATATTTCTGCTGTAATGTTCTTGTGAAGTCTGTCACAGATGCGAAGTGGTGACACCAAGTAGCCTTGCTGATGTGCTGACATCAGAGGTAGTAATAGAGGCATTACAGAGGCAAGACAGCAGAACAGCACTGTGTGTGTGGATTTCTGTCTCAAATCACATACAAGGACAGCAGTATTATGTTGTTACTGAATCACTATATAAGTACAAAGGTGATGACTGACTGAATCTTGACGCAGGTTATACAATCTTTTAAAATACTTAAAACACAACTGAGGGAATATTTAAAGCTTAAATAGAATCAAAGGCAGGAAGGGCTTTGTGTTAAACACGTTTTGAGAAGATTCAGAAAAATGAAGACTTTTCCACATCAGAACAAAAGTGTCTAGAGCTCCTGCTGTGCAGGTTTCTGTTTTGCAGAAGAGGAATCAAGGAAACGTCTGTATCAGATCAGAATACATCGACAAGTGTAGTCTCTGATACCTGATGCATCATTCAAGGCTGATGCATCTTGAACTAACTCTTCTCCTTATGATTTATTCTTCATTCTTCCTGATAGTTCTACAACATTTATGAGCAGGGCAAAAAGTGAAGAACATCACGTTATGTAGCCTTCCTTTTAATGATAATAGTGGAGACATCAGTTCCTGCTGTGAAGGCTCTGATTCAAATGAGCTCCTATTGGTACTGATCATCAAATCAATGCTGGTTCATTCCCTCAGACCTCAATCTATAATACATGGACCAACTGAGTCCACCAGCTATCAGCATCTCTCACCTGCCAGCCTGCTTACTGCCTTTCTGTCAATGAGTGATCGGTTTATAGATTAAAATATTTATAAACATGTGCATGTGTGTGTTTTTGTTTGTGTGGACACAGCTCTTCTACAGGGTGACAGATGAGCATGCCAAAAAGGGAGAGCTGCTCCTCGTGGGAATGATCTGCTACTACAGCCACCACTACTGTGCCTTCGCCTTCCACACCAAGTCTTCCAAATGGGTCTTCTTTGACGATGCCACGGTGAAAGAGGTGAGGGAGAGCCCACTAAGCGTCCATCCTTTGAAGTAAACAGACTAATAGGTTTACTGGTTTGGCAATCAATTATTTTAATTAGCTTCACCCTGATCCTTTTCTAACATGCACTGTTTGCTTTGCGTTTAATATGGCCGTGATATTAACATTAAGCTTTTATTGCTTTTGTCAAACATTTAAAGCACCTAGTTTCTGTTATGAGAGGTAAAAACAAACAAACAACGTGACTCAAGAGATTTTCCTTTGTTTTTGTTAGGATGTATCTTTTAGCTTTTTATTGTTTTTATATATATAATTTTTTTTTAAGTATCTTATTACATTCCTCTATCTTGTTTTAGCCTTGTATCATTTTATCTGTTGCTGCTGTTTTCTGTCTCTGTTCTTTTGTGAAGCACTTTGGGCTGCATGCTTGAATGTATGAAAGGTGCTATATAAATAAAAATGAGTTGAGTGGAGGGTGATGCAAGCGTCATGTGACCGTTAACCATGGTTGCCATTTTTGGGCCTGAACATGTTGACGTTGCTTCATAGTAAAAGCATCTGGTTTTGAATGATTTGTTGCATTCTGTAAAAAAAAAAAAAGAAAAAAGGGGGAAAAAAAGGTGAACTATATTTGTGCGGTTTCAAACGGATATTTAAACATTTTCACAGATTTGACATAACATTTGTGCACAGATGGACCAAAGTTTAAAATGTGTAAATCAAAAAACATCAAATGTGCAGTTCAGAGTCGCCCACAGCAGCAGAGAGTAGCAATTTTCAGTCTCTGATCTCCATCACCAAGTCTCTTTATCTCCCAATAAGGCCTGCATCGATTGCCCTTCATGAGCCTCTGGGTTGATGAGCCTTTATGGCACTGAAGAGTCAGCCACCTCCCAGCCCCCCACCCCGATTTCTACTGCAGTACCCCAACTCTGTCATCACAAAGTACTGCAGTAGTGAAGTGAAGCTTAACCAGCAGAGATTACTTCACTGATCCCTCTGCTGGTTAAAGTTGAAGGGTTATTTGGAATCCTGAGGTGTTTTGTGCAGATGTGTATTCTGTACATGTTGGAGAAAGCTGTGTGTGTGTGCGTGTGTGTGTGTGTGTGCGTGCGTGCGTGCGTGCGTGCGTGTGTGCGCGCGTGCGTGCGCGCGCGTGTGTGTGTGTGTGTGTGTTTGATTTTGCAAGCTTGTGCTTTTGTGTTTGTGTATGTGAAGAATACTGGATGAATCCTGGTCCCTTTCTATTTCTCTAAATATTGAATTTATTTTCATGGTGTGCAAATATGAGCGCGCCTTTTGTCTCACATGCTCGCAATTTTCTCGGGGACTGTGGTGCAGCGGCTGGCTGGCTCCGTGTCAATCCATCAGCAGCTTGTGCTGTGTGTGCAGACTCCTCCTCCCCCTCACCCCACAGCTGAGATAGAGGAGCTACAGTGCTCAGCAGCGCCTGCCAAGCCTATACCTGGGTCGAAACTTGCCAGCATTTCTGCGACTCCCCAAGTCCCAGCTGCTGAATGACTGCTGTAGAGGAGCTTCATTTCAGCTTTCTCCACTGTCTGTTTAATGAAGAGGAATGTTTTGCTCTGCATTACCATTTCTTTAGCTCATCTCTCCATCCCTCCTGCTCCCACCTTCTCCTCCCTCCTCTCCCACCTTAATTTGCTTAATTAAGAAGCACACAAGCATCTGTTCGCCTGCAGCCTGCCTTTGTTGTGCCTTGGTGGCAAGACACGCACCTTCCTCAGCTTACTCAGCTAATGTGATTGTGTGATTTGGCTTCGGTTTGTAATATTCATTCACTATTTAGTCTGCAAACAATAAAATGTGAGTTTTAATTTTGCAGCTGCTGGTGGATTTTATCAGAGCTGTCCGATCACTTTCTTTTCTGCTAAGATGTATATGCAGTGTGACCTTCTTTCAGTGAGACAGTATGCTTCACTGGAAAGCAAACTATCCCGACTCATGCACAATCTGTCCAGTTTTTAAAACTGATCGAAATCCATCATTACAAGCCTGTTTTTGTAGCATCATACTCATCTAATACAGGAAAACTACTTCTTCCCTTCACACAACAGAGGGGTAAAGCTCCTGTTTCTAAGGTTCTTGAATTTGTAATTACATGCTTTGAACATCTTTTCTGTGTCTTGTGTTTCAGATCGGCTCCAGGTGGAAAGATGTGGTCAGCAAATGTATCAAAGGTCACTTCCAGCCTCTCCTCCTCTTTTACTCCAACCCTGACGGGAGCGCAATCACCTCTGATGATGCCTCAAGACAAAACAACACCCAGTCTCACTACAAGACGCCTGTGAATGGAGACATACAAGGTAGTTTGCCCAAGCAAGGGCTAGTGATCTCTTTGTCTGTGTTCTTGTGTAATGAACTTGACTATAGAAACTGGAACAACTTCTACTGGATTGGGGCAGCGATGAAGAACAGTGTTGCCACGCTAACACCAAAAAATACTAATTATAGTTACAGTTACAGCTGCAGACTTTTTATGGACAAAAAGATCACCTCCAAAACTTGAGGGGCATTGGTCTTTGTCATAACTGCTTTTTATTTTAATTTATCAAATATAATCACAGTTCAAGTGATATTATTGAATATCATTTTACACTCATTAAAACGAAGGCCACTTCTTTTTCAGTCTTAATAGTCCTGATTTTAAAAAAAATGTGGGATTAATTAAAAACATCAAATAAAGTATCTAAAATAGAGAGTCACTAATTATGAAACCTGGGCTGATACTTATTCTGATGTAAAAAAGAAAAAAAAAGAACTGTGCCAATTCCCATACCAAATTCATTAAAAAGGATTTATTTTGTTGTTTTCAAATATTCCTCTATCTGGGCCCTTAAATCCAAATTAGTCTTAATTATAAAAGAGAGAGGAAAATATAAAGTTATTAAGGCCTTCATATCTTTAAGAGAGCACAAACTCAATCGTATAAATGAAAAAAAACAAACAAAAAAAACCCCCTCAACTTAAAAGGAATTAAGGTGAAGACGTTTTTCTTTTTAATGGTTCAAAAGATCTCTGTCGCATGCTCTATGATCACAAACCCAGCAAGATGTTTTTAGTGCTCACACAGCCCAACAATAACTGCTGTTACAAATGTACTAATACACAAATAATTCGAAAATAAGTAAAATGATAGAATCCATCACTCAGCTCATCCAAAATATTTATTTATTTATTTTTGTTTTGGAAAAGAAAAACTTGACAGCAGGCTAAAACATGGGGCTAGCAAGCTTACCGCTATTTAACTAATGCCACGCAACAGACGTATATCGGCTACTTCAATCAGTGAAGGGCACATTATTTGTCAATAGGCCCATATCTGTCAACATGGCTGATGGAGGCTGATACCAATACTGGGGGCATCCCTGCTCAGAAGTACTCTCTTGTTTAAACCTTCAAATAGAAATGTCAGGGGTTTGGATGGTGAGTTAAAGTGTGGCTCATATATCTAGTTTTGACACATTCACCCTGTACCTTCATCTGAAGCAATGTGTCCAACCTAAATGTAATGATTCAACACATTTGCGTAATATTAAAAAACTCTCTTCATTTGGAAATCACTGTTAATACAAATCAGGTTCAGAGAAACATCAGCAAACAGAAAAACAAGTCTTTATAGGGCGTGTTAAATCCCGGATCATAAGTTGCCTTTGCAGGCAGTAATGAAAATTTGTTTATGAGCAGCTCTGCTGTTTGGATTATATATCCCTGGATTTGTTTGGTTGGGGAGGTTTTTATCCCCTTAAAAGATCCTCCTCCAACTCTGTGTGCTGGCCCTGCCCCAGGTCCAAGCTGTGGCATCAGCTCACTGGCCATCAGAGCTGACAGGGCGCCGGACCAAACTGGATCATCCTTCAAAATCAAAGAGAATATAGTGAGGATTTTCTCAGTCAAATAGTGTTTCTTATTTTCAGGTGCGGTGCAGGTATTTATTGGTATCAAATTTATGTTGGATCGTAAAACTTATGTAACAAGGTTTATTGCGTTTTTGTTGGAAAAGGACAATGCTGCTTTATGGCCTTTGCTTAAAATATTGGATTTTTTGTTGTGTGTGTTTTGCTCTGCAGGTTTTGATTCTCCAGTCATAACTCCAAAGAAATTGGACCTCACCAGGGAGAATCTGAATGCTTTTCTGGAGCAGGGCTCTTTCAAACAGCAAAGTCCTTCAAACTTCAGCAGGGGCAGCGCTCAGACCAGTGCAGGACGGGGACCAGGTAAGACAGAAACTATGAAAGAAATCAGTATGCAACAGGGGAGGAATTTATCACAGAGGACTGGAGGAGTCTGAAAAGTGTTTTTTTGCACCTGTTTCTCCTGAAAACTAAATAGTTTTCAAACCAGTTTAGAGAAAGCCTCAACAAAATCCGTATCTCAACACAAGAGATGCTTATAAAATGTCTAGCAGATGAGTCACATGGTGAGTTGGTTGTAGTTTTTAGTTTTGAAACACTGTCGTATTTATAAATATTTGTGACTACAGAGGGTTGACAAGCACAACTCTGGCAAAGCAACTTGAGGACGAAAATTATAAATGTCTTTTGCTGCAGAACTGTATCAGCCTGGGCCAAGTTAGGAAAAAAGAGGGGATTAGGACACTAGTTTAGGAGGGAAGCCACTGAAGTGCTGCGAATTCTGCACATACTTAGGAGCAATCGGGTAGAAATAAAAGGTGCACATTCAGAAGAACAGATTTGTTTGGAGGCGATAGAGAGAACAGTGTTGGAGCAATGAACAAGATGAAATTGCAGCTGATTTCTGCTGTTATTCTGGTGCTGTGTAGTTTGGGCGCTGAGGAGACTATAGCATCCAAAATAAAACCTCAAAAACAACCTGATATGTGTAGAAATGTCATCTCCTCTTCACACTGATTCCTGTTGAGAGCTCAGACAGCTAACAGACCCCACAGTACGATCATGTTTTCATGTTTTGCCCTGCCATGACTTATCATTGCGTTTCAAAGTGAATATCTATCAGAGACGGGCCAAAAAAAGTCTCTGCACTGCCATGTTTCCACACTGCCGCCTTTTCCACTCATATAGCAGGAAACGTACCGCAGTATGTGCAAAGTTTGACTGTGTACACACTCTGCAACTGCTCAGTGCCTTGAGGGTGCTGGGGACCAAGAGATGGAAAGAGAGAAAGGAAAAAGGATGTGGTGACAATAGATATATATACATACACTGAGACTGAAATACTTTTAATGGTGACTGCACTGATGGAAATCCCCGACTGATGCTCAGCTCAGGTTCAGCTAAGATAAAAAAATATGTATATTTCTACATTCTGCCCCTCGTTTTGGAAATTGTGTCAAATTCCTGATGGTTCAACCTGACATTTTTTTGCATTTCTCGCAGTGAAAATGGGCGATCCCAAGAGTCGCCTCAGGGACATTTCTCGAGAAGTCGCCCAGAAAGCAGGAGAGGTGCGCGGGATGCATCCATCCAGAAGAGACCCTGATCGGAGCGGTCAACGGAGGCCGGAGTCACGCTACAGAGGTGAGCTCTTTCTGCACAGAGTGTGGATGTACATGTGGAAGAGGGAAACATGAGAATAGGCGGGCTTTTAGGTACAAAAGGCTAGCCTTCCTCTTCCACAGCCCCCTTATGTAACCAGGAGCAATGTGTCAGAAAGGGGATTAAGTGCTGACGTCTGTAGACGGAGCCTGCCTTCATCCCACTCTCTCATACTCAGAGCCATTCTCTTCCCTTCTGAGCAAACATAAAGTTAAACTAAGCAGATAAAGCCAAACAGAGATTAATGCTATATTATTTAATTAGAGAGGGAAGCTCTATAGTCCTGCCACTTTCCCCTTATATCCCCCTCCTTCTTCTACATCAGCATTCGAGTGTGTTTTGTCGTGATCGCTTCTCTCCTTTAACTCTCTTTTAGATCAACACCCCTCTCAATTAAGATTCAGTGAAGGGATTATGGCGCAACATTTGTAACACCCTCCCAAAGCCACCACGTCGACACTACAGCAGTGGCCTGTGTTAGCAGCGAGCTCATGTCCTGTTATGATTGAATGCTGGAGGCTAAAGGGGGCTTGTGTGGTGGTTGTGATGAATGCGGGGAGTGTAGGTGACACTACAGTTAATGTAAGTGGTAAGAATTTACCGCAGCAGCAGCACAGCTCACAGCTCATGGCTCATAGCTCAGCCTAGCACTTTGCTAAAAACTCAAGAAATGCTAAAGTAAGTTGTGGAGACGCCCTGAGGTATTTGTAAATGATCTATGGCTGTATTGATGTGGACATATTTCCATTCTTACAAAATGATCCACAGTCTTGTTTACTGCTGACAACATCGAGGCGGTGGCTGAAACTCTTGAAAACATTCCCGTATCATATATATGAGCTGAAATGAAGAGAACGATGTTTGAAGTGACTTAACTCGGGCACGCAGTCAGCAAAATCCAAAGCAATAGGGACTCAATCTCTTGTGGGTTATTTCCAAGGACTGACAGTTATATGTGGCATTAAATTCTCTTTTTGCTTCCTCAAACACATTACAACTGATCACATTCTCCAGGACAATTCGGATACAAAGCACGTTGCCTCTTATTCTGGCACTGCCGACTTTAAGTTATAAAATTCAAAACAAAACATTAAGAGAGGATATTTTTTCCCAATTTGAAAACACTTCCTTGCAGAATTTGATAGAATTAACTGAAGACATGTCAGTGCTAGAGAAATGTCACTGCCCAGTGTATGAACAGGAGTGTGTGGGTGTGTGTCTCCTTTTCCAGGAAGGATGTCTGCACATATATTTTGAAAGTGTCTGTCATGCCTGGAAGTGTCCTTGGAGTAACACCCCTCCTGAACACACTAACACACGCAGACCTGTCACTCACCGCTGCATTTGGAAAAATGCAACATGTACTGTATGTCTGCACATGTGAAAACACAGGAGCGCTATTTTTTCATCACCTGTATCTGCATGAGCTGGCTGCCCTCTGTGTTCACACCACGAGGAAAATCCACTCCTGTCGGCTGTAATTTACACCTCCCGTCATCCGCAGACATAAATGTCAGTAACCCTGTTGTCGTCATGCCCTTCCTTCACTTTCTGTACAGCCTGCACCGTGCTGTAGCAGTGGCTCGGTGGCAAGGCTCGCTGTGTTCTGGTCAGAGTGGTAGTGAAAGTTGGTTCTTTGTTATTTACAACACTTGTGCAATTCTTACTGCTCCTGTTGCAAAAAGAAATGTCTCTGTTGTACATCATTCAAGCAAAATTCCCCCAATGAAGGAGCAATTAATTTCATTTGATCCTATTACTCTTAACAGGATGTTTGAATTACACCAAATGTATTGCACTCTATTTATGTTTGTTTGCAAACTGGAGATGAGACCTGAAGAAGATAGATTTGTATTTCAAACGTCTGCTGTGACCTTTGAAGCCTTGATTTCTTAATATCAATACAACTTTTTTTTTGTAACCAGATCCAGGCCATGACAGGACCTACTCCCGCTCCGTCTCCCCTCCAGAGAACGGCTTCAGACAACACCTTGAAACCCGCCTGTACAGCAGCCAAGGAAAGGGTCCCACTCGGACTGAGAGAACGCCCCATCTCGGTGGACGGTCCTCACACGAGCCCGCTCGCTCTCACTCGAGGGTTCAAGTGCTGCCCAATGTGCCCAGTAGCAGCAGTGGGCATCACAGCCGGAGGCTGGAGCAGCCCTCCAATGGATACGACACCGACAGCAGCCAGGACTCACGAGAGCGTACTGGAAGCGGAGGGAATGGCCGCAGCAGGGCCAGCCGCCCCTGGAAGCCCATGCGAGAGGCACTAAATGTGGACAGTGTTATAAGCAGCAGTGGTGGGAATTCAGTGAATCAAGAGCGAAGACAGCACAGCCCACGGAGGAGACCCAGCAGTCAGTCGCCATCCCGTGACCGAGAGCGGGACAGAGATTATACCTGGGGAGGACGAGAAGAGCGCAAACCCAAGAACCTGATGACAATTTACGAGGACGAGCAGAGGCATGAAACTGGAGGCAGCAGAAGCTCGCTGGACTCAGACAGCCGGGGCGGCTACAGTGACAAGGACAGGTCAAAGGGCTCAGCAACTCTAAAAGTGCGGAATGACAACTGGAAGATCCAGAGGACTGAATCTGGATATGAAAGCAGCGATAGGCTGAGCAACGGCTCAGCAAACCTGGACTCTCCTGTTGTGGAGAACCTGTCCTCCAAGGACCTGCGGCCCATTCCTGAGCTGCATCTAACGAGGTAAAATTATCTTTCAGAAGCTAAATTTATCCACCATAAAATCTTGTCTCTGCAGTTTGTCGCACGAACAGCTTTTGCACAATTTCTGCTGCGTGATTGCCTGTATCGTTATGCTGCTTTGTCATGCCCAACTCTCAAAAGTGCTGCCATTTGTGAATGATTAAACACAACAGACAAACGCTTCTAAGAATAGCTAGACCCATTTAACATAAGCGCACACAAGGCAGACGCAGCAGCCTTGTTATGCTGGGGCTGTGGTTTGTTGGCTTTGTTGTGCAGGTCTTGTTTGGAGTTAATGATCCCAACTAGCTGACACCTCATGTACTCAGAGAAGAGAGCGAGCAGAAAGCTGACTTCCTAAACCGCGAGTGCATTATTTAAGCCTGTGTGTTGAAGGTGTTTTGGCGAAGGGCTCCTTTGATTTGTAAACCTCATTATAGCCAAGATGTTCTCCAAAATGAAGACACTTAAGCAAAATAAAGCAGAAATTCTGCTTTATGTTTTTTTGTATGACTTTGCTTTCTCTCCGGCTTTCATTCTGTTTAGTGTGACATCTTTACACATTTGAGAGTAGCCATAAAGCACGTAAGGTGTCATAAACTAATTATCAATAATAACAAGTGAAAAAAAAAAATGAACAATGTGCCAAAGTGTCATTCTCAGATTCAAGAAAAGAATGATGCAGGACTTAATATCAGATTTCCCCACTATTAATCATTCATGATAGGAAAATATATTTAGGTGGAGGTTATGAGGGTTTATTGCCGCTTTGATGCTCACAGCAAGGATCCATCTTATTCCTTTTAAGTGCTTGGTAAAAGATCAAGCTCTGGGATTTCTTGTTGCAATCCACAATGCATGAATAATTTAATTTATTTTGTATTTTTAGGGATCACTTCCCTCAGAGAAAAAATGATGATTTGAAGGCTGACGTCTTGCACTCTGCATTTTCCACTGGTGAGTAACATTTGATACTTTGCTTATGTACAGAAAATAAAAGTTGTCATCTTGATAAAGAGACTCTTTGTGAAACCAAAAATCAAATCCTAAAAATGTTGAGTTTTTCTTTCTAAATTACTTCTTAGAAAAGCTACATTTCTCCTCTATGTTCCAAGTTTAAATACCAGTCTCTCAAAAAGACTCTGCTACTACATTACAGAAATGTCCTCTGCCTAACAGACTTTTGTGTTTCATAAGGATGAACAACATTAAGAAAGTTCAGAGCTATTCCCCTGATGGATTGCTCCAGCAGTGCTGTTAAGGTCACAGCCTGATTGAGGGGATACTGGATGGGAATAAGTGTGCTTTGGTGCCTCACTAACAGGCCTTGACCTTCTTTCCTGAGTAAAGTTTGAGTCATGCAACATGCAGAAAAGCGAAAAGGGCGAAAAGGAGAAACTGTTGTTTATAAAACAAGTTTCCTTTTAATGCTTACAGACTTTTTTTTTCAAACTAGAGAGCAAAAACATCAATATATATATATTTTTTTTTTAAACTTTGTTTATTGGCTTTTTCACAATTACAATAAAAAAAAAACTGACATTTCATGTACAAATGCACAAATAGAGATATAATACTGGACAGTCAACTTCCCTCCCTAAAGAAAAACAAACACACAAAGAGAAAGTTAAAATAAAAAATAAAATGTATATAAGTAAAATAAAGCAATTTAACAACAATAATAATAATCATATAATAATACATATACATACATATATACACATTTATACTTTTTTGGTTGTTATTTTGTCAAGGTCCCTTCTCTATATTGTCAAAAGTGGACCATGAGACAAGTATGAGTGTGAAGGGAGATAAAGAGTGGACATACAAATTGATGTTTGTTCACTTCTTAAATTCTACCATAGAATTTTATTGTTAGTTACTTACAACTTTTGTATTGTTTATTTACTGATATGTTTTATTTTGCTCTGTTTTTGTTTAAGTGTTTTTTTTTTGTATTTTTCTGTCTTTCCCACGCTTAAAAAATTGATAAATGGTTGTAAGGAAAAAGAGTTTCTGTTAACTTTCTGCATCAGGAAATACAGACATGTTATGGAAAAAACAGACTCAGCCAGAGTTCTGTTAAAAGTATGAGCCTTAAATATGAGTCATGTAACAAGTTGCAATAATGGTTATTTTTATCTCCCAGACAGGATGAAGGTAGATTACATGAACAGCGCTGGGGGTGGGGGTGGACACCGGTCACATGCTTTTCATGATCTATGCTTGCTTGCAATCTACACATCACCAACATAGGGAGCATATCTTTATAAATGAAAGAATATTTAAAAAATGCCTCACTAATTCCTTTAACAGGAGTACATGAGTTAATCACGAATAAGAGGAGGAGATGAGTGAGCTTGCAGGGGCCACCCAGCTGTGCCCAGCCGGCTGTAAAATGCTATGACTGGGCCTGTCAGAAGGTGGTATTCAAACATGAAGCAACCAAAATGCCACTTTTTTTTCTTTTTTTTTTTCCATTGTAGCACTGCAGTTTTGTCAAGGTCCCTCAGAGTTATAAAATACAGCAGATACTTTTTTTTAATCTTGAGCTTAGTTTGATTCAGTGTTGGAAACAGTGCAGAGAGCTGGAGCAAACAGAGGAGAAAAAGTCATGTCATCGGCCTGCAAGCGTCTGCACACGCTGAGTAATTCATGAGAAAGAAGACCTGGCAACGAGACGGACATGTCTGTGGCTGTCATTGTTATTCACCCCTCTTTAGATATACATTTCCTCTTAACTTATGCTTTATATACGGCTATATTTTGTCTGCAAAGTTCATAATATGTTGCACAAACCTAAAGTTTGCACTCAAGTGGAGGTAAAATGTTTTACATTTCAGTTGGAGAAGTGTTCCTTATGAACTCACTCAGGCTGTCTGCCCCCTAGTGTCTGAAATAAGATATAACAGTCTACAATTCATGCCTCCTTTTTGATATAATAACTTTCACAAGGCTTCATTCTGTGTTGGAAGTATCTACAGTTGTATCTTAACTTAATCCTCTTTAATTTGACTAATGCTCTGACATGCTGATCTGTTTATTGCTAAATCTTAAACTGGCTACTATTCTGTGAAAGGGCCTCTTGGGGTCTTTTCTCCAGTCGTTTGTTTTCAAGCCACTCTGTGATATTTATGCCCCGCTGTCTGCAAATTGTATTGACAAGCTGCAGTAAATGTTTCCAAAGTCAATTTGGCTGGAGTTCAGTGGCAGTAGTCTGGCGTGAGCTGCCGTTTCCAGAGAGGCCTGAGCAGATTCCAGTAGTCCATTAAAGTCCAAAATCCTTTCTAAAAGCACACAGATGTGGGAGGGCAGGCGCACTGAGGAGGAGTTCAGCTGACAATTTTTTTCACTGCAGCCGTTCATTCTCCTGATCATTGTTGTGCATCAAAGAAGTGACCTGAAGTTTATAGCCTGTCTTCCTCTGAGTCCCCTTTATGACCTTAAAGTCCTTGAGCTACATCAGAGCAAAATGGAAATAGAAGCAGAAGGTCTTGTTAGAGCTCACGTGAAAGGTCACGGCTGTCAGGAGAGTGGTGACCTTCAACCTGGGATCACGACAGTGGACTTAGCCTTTTTCAGTTTGATCTACCTCTTTTGGCCCTGTAGACCCCAAAAAGAGAGAGGCTTCACATGACAATATTATATGCAAAGTCAGGATAACAGTAGAATCAGAATAAGAATCAGTTATTACAGAATGCTCATATACAAAGTATGAAAGAAAGTCAAAGTATTAATAGAAAGAAGGAAAAAAATAAGATATAAATGCAAATAAGATAAAGTAAAATAAAATATAATAATAAAGTATATACAGAAGCTCAGATTAGTTAGAATTAGCTATGTAAAGCACGCCTAGAATGGTGTATTAAACCTCCCTTTTCTTAGGTTGATGGTGTGTAAAAAAGGCTTGTGACACAAAGATCAGAGAAATAATCAAGGGGTTAACTTGCCTGTGTCATGATAAGAAACAAAGCTCCTTAGTCTGATACTCAAGAGTTTGTGATGACTTTTCTGAGTTCTGGTCGCTGTCACATATGAAAGTTGAAATCTTGACTCTTTTCCAGGGTTGAGTTTTCAGTTCAGGTCTTAATGAAAAGCTGAACCGCAAATATGCATGCGAGTCTGATTGATGTTGAAGAATTTTAAGTACCCCAGACAGCACAGTACTACAAATCTCAACTTGACAGCCACCGAACTGAAATGTGTTGAGTTTTTTTTTTTTTTTCTTTTCTTTTTTTTTTGTCACATCAACAAAACTTCAAAGGGCCTGTCAGGAAATTTTGCATGAACAATTTCTCCAAACCTAGTTAGGGTTTACTTTCATGGTCTGTGTGGAGGCACATTTCTGTTTCCTCTGAGAGCTTCACTCCCTGGCAGATGGAATAATTGAGACGATGTCGGATCACGTTTGTGTTTCGCTCAGTTAACTGTCCTGAATATGTTTTAAAGGAAAGCAGCAGGCTTCAAACAGGTGCCTCTCTTACCTTGTTTCCTGTGATGGGATTAGAGACACCTGTGACTAGTTAACATGACTACACTCTCTTTATTCTCACGGGTTAAAATGATTATTCACACCTATAAACCCTTTATTTCCTTTAACCCTCTGTACCAGCGTGTCCTTGTCCTTCCCAGTTAGCATGGGGATGTCTGGGGTTTTTCTTTTTTTCTTTGCACACCACTTGGTGCAGTTTAGACAGAACATTGAACGCCACTGAGCCACAGTCTAATCCAAGCAATCACAGTACATGGACAGATTCCCAGGCAAGTGCAGTAGGCCGTGTAAACAGCAGGACACCTTGAGTACATCTGTTTTTGCTGGCTGCGGCAGTGATCCCAAAATTCTATGGAAATGAATGTTTCTGGACATCAGCCTCAACCAAAACCTGAAGATTTAATTTACATGTATGGAATTATTCCATTTTTTTTTAATCCATCATTTTTGAAAATTCTTGATTTCAGCGGAAACAGACAGTTTTGGAACGAGGCTGCTAGCTGTTTTCTCCTTCAAGCTTTTTCTTGGCAAAAGTGCCCGTTAGCATAAAGAGGAGGGGATTTTCTAGCATCATAAACTGCATCTCTTTTTGTTTTTCTTTCTGAAATAGATATAGTTACATTTGCTTGCTAACACTGCAGATCAGCGTCATCAAATTGTGAATTGCCACATGGACTTAGCGGCTTAAAAATGCAATAGTGTAGCGGAGGGGATCTGGAGTCTGGAGTCTGACCCCGGCGTAATTGCATGCCAGCACAAAGGATTTAGCCACTAATGCTTTGAGAGAGCACACAGGGGGGAAAAGGGGGTATGCTGACACATCACAGATGGTCCTCAACCACTCTCTCTCTTCCTCGTCCTGTTGGTCAGCTGTTGTCTGTCTCAGGCCTTGTAAATCACACCAGCCATGCTAACTTGGCTAAACTCCACACCGGCCCCCGCCCAGGGAACTATTTCTAAACCTGCTTGTGCTGATCTAATGGGTGAAATCAGCTTTTATTTTTAAACAAGTGCAGCGTAATTAATTCTCCACACCCCATGACGTCAATTAAATATAAAAACGATGGAACTTTTTGTTTTTTTCATGCGCTGTAAATTCTAAATTTGTAAGGGTTCACACAGGGTCCTTATTGTTTTATGAGTGTTGTTAGTTCAATGCTAACAGGCCCTGGATATGAACCCAAATTCCCTCTGAGGGGCTATGTTCTTTGGCTGGATCAGACAGTCAGATTGGTACACAGGGGGCCTGAGGGCGCTCTGCCAGACGAGCTGCTTTGATACTTCCTCTCCCAGCACCGGGCAATGGGCCTCATCGTGACCCCTGTTAGATAACTTGTCTTTGCTGGGGAGACAGGAAAACAAAATACTGTAGCTGTGTTTCAATTGAAATCCATGACAGATGTTGGCTCGCTCTATTTCATTGACCATCTGGGAGTGATGGCAAACTTCGTGGGTTGCAATTTAAAAATTGGGCTTTGTTTTTTTTTTTCTTGTTTAGGTGAACTAGGACGGACATCACCAGATCTACAAGATGAACACATGCTATCTGGTCAACCAATACACAGGTAACAGACTATTTTTGTAACACTGACCTTTTTTATAATATGTTTATTTTTGTAGTGAGATAGCATGACAAAAAAAAAGGGACTGGACAGAGATACAGGCGAGACAGACAGTAACTTAGAGGGTAGTGCACAGCTTTTATACAATGATAAATCTGTTACAAAACTGACATTAATGCCCAATCTATGGCAGAATTAATAATAATAATAATAATAATAATAATAATAATAATAATAATGATTGATATTATCAGATCAAGTCAAATAATAGATTTAAGGCTACTCTATTCAGTAAAGAAAATACAGACTGAAAAACACATGTATTATAATACCTTTATTTAATAATAATACCTTTATTTGTATAGAACTTTTCAATACAAGTAACAAAGTGCTTCACAAAAATAATAAAAACACAATAAAAGCAGAGAAGCAATAAAAGCAAACAGACAGTAAAAGCAGAGATACAACGTTAAAGATTAAAATAAATTCACAAAATAAAAGCTTTACAATAAAAGTGTGTCTTGAGTAGTGAAATAAAATGAGGGACTGACTCTGCAAGTCTGATTTCCTCTGGCAGGCTGTTCCACAGTCAGGGGGCTTTGACAGCAAAGGTCCTGTCCCCTTTAGTTTTTAGTCCTTTGTTTTTTTTAAATAATTATTGATAGGTTTATGTAAGGCGTAATCTGTGTTCACGTAAAAATGTAGAATCTGAAGGCAAAGGTCTGGTTTCTGAGAAATACTAACAAATGACACGCCAACAGGCTCTAGTGTTTGTAGGAAAACTGTCTGTATGGAGAGCAAAAGCAGGCAATATGCAGTCAGCATCCCAGTTTGAATTTGTTTGATCTGTCATGACAATCACAAGAAGGTTTTTCTTTTTTGGACTCAACTTACTATTTACAATGAAACTGAGACTCACCATTAACAAAGGAAAGGTACTTCTCAGTGGAATATGATGGTGTTTGTTTTGCAGACAGAACTTGCCGCACAAACTTGACTTTGCTTTAGATCTGAACACGGTCACTGCTCACTTTAATTGGACTGTAAACATCGCAGTGCATGTAAGGAAGTCATACCTTTTCACTTACCACTGGCTACACCAGAAATACTGCAATTCAACCCATCATACTAATAATGAAGCAGCAAAATTATGTAATTAAAGATTTAAAGATACTTTAAATGTAGTCCATGAACTTGGCAGGAGTAAGTCAAATACTGATGTTTATGTTTGTGTTCTGTAACAGAAGAAGAGCCTTCAGATACACTCCTGGGATCTTTGAAAAGAACGACGGCTTGGACAGCGAGCAAGAGGATAATGTGGATGGCAGCCCTGTGAGTCCTGTCCCCCCGTACTTAGCAAAGACCAGCAGTTCAGAGTGGAACAGCTCCGATGACCTCGCCGGACCTTTCTCTGAACAAGAAGAGACTGGCACTGCCGCCCTAAATGACCCTTTCTCGCACAACTACCCCCCACCTTTACCTCCAAAGACCTTTGGCAGCAGTCACACTGACCCATCTGGCGTCCACTCACATCCGCCGGAGGTACCAGCACGACTGAGCCCCCGCCATGAACCCAAAAACGGCCTGTCCCCGCTCTCGCACACCACCTTGCGTCGGTGGATCGAGACGCCTGCCGAGCAGAGGCTTTCATCAGACGCCAGCTCCAAGTCAGGGTCGTCAGACCAGGACCGGAATGATCTGTCGGCTAGCGAAAGCGATGAGAGGTTACCAAGTCCGTACCCAGGACGCGAAGACGGTACAGACTCCCCCAGTCTCTCAGATATGGCTCTTCCCACCACATATTTCTCTGTGGATAACTGTATGACAGACACTTACCGAGCTAAATACCATAAAAGACCTGCTCAGTATATGAAAGCAGAGGACCACACGTCATCAGGGGAGAGCGATTTAGAAGTGAAGGGGCTTCCTTTGCCAGATGTTCAGCCACCAGAGCCTTCCAAAACGAGAGCAGAACCAGGTAGCCTGTATTTCTTTGTCATATTTCTCACACTCAATGCATGGCTTTTATACCTTTTTTATATTCACACTGTCTTTATATTTGTTTGCAGGCTACTCAACTACGAAGACAACTGCTAAGTGGAATCCAATAACTCCAAAAGGACTCGATGAGCATGGTTTCCTCTGATTTTAGCTGAAGCATCAACACGATCCAGCAACTGGATGCCCAAAGGACTTTTCCTGCACTACGACTGCTACACTTCTAACTGGGATGTGAATTTGCTTCGTCAGAACAGAAAAGTTGGACCTGAAACTGGATGCCAAAGAAATTGTAAAAAAGGAAGTCTGGTGTCCTGAATAGCTATCTTGCTGTTTCAGTATGAAGTACTAAAAAGCTTTGAATGAAAAGTGAATTTGCACAGTAGAAAGCACCAAAAAAGGTACAGAGACAGAAATATGCCTAACACATTTTGCTGGTGATCATGTTAGCTTAGAAGCAAAGGGTTTGGTTCCTAAAGAATGTGTCACAAAAAGCCACTTTATCACACAAGAGATTATATAACATGAAATAATAACCACTTTATTGCAGTTCTCCTTCGTCTCACTCCGTGGAAGCGTTTCTGTCTTTTGTTTCTTCACCACTCCCATGTCAGTGTTATTGGATGTCAGTCCCTGTTTTCTTATTTTTGGACACAATATTCCTACCTTTTTAGATGCTTTGGATAGTTCTTCAATCAGATCATGGGTTTTCTTTTCAACAATTTGGACACTCTTTTGGCACATCTTAAAAAATGGATCCCAAGGATCTGTGAATGTGAATGTAATGCCCACGTATGTAGGTCTCCATCAAATTAGACCCAATCACTTGTCGGTAAGACATTCAAACTGAAGACCTCAGATTCTTGTTGGTACACAGGATTTATTGTCCTTCATCGTTCTCTCTCACTCATCACTTTTTGATTCATCACATGATGTCTCACCATCAGTGTGGGTGTTCAGGGGCTACAGTAAGAGGTCATGGGTGAACATGTATAATGATTGTTATTGGTTCAAGAGTATGTGGCACAGTAACTCAAGGCACCTCCAGCTCTCTTCACATCTCACCACGCTTCAATAGTTTCTGTGTTTTAAACGTCTTTGCACTGTATTTCTGGTTGTTTTTATTTCCACACTCCTCACAGTTATAACTTCAATTGTTAATCTATATCTCAAACAAATACTCACTCTTCTGTCCTGTTTCTTCAAGAAGCTGCAATTGAACATTTGTCATCTAGAGTCAGACGAGGTTTGCTTTATTTGAGGGGGTTATTAATAATAATAACATGTACATTTAAGTAGTGGACTATTTTTTGGTTCAAAGTGTTTTCTATACGCAGCAGACTCTAATGCACAGTGCCTTTTGTATTTTTCTATGTCCTGACAAGATGAAATTGGAGCCATGATTTGTACAATTCTTTGATTTTAAAGAATTTTTGTAACATTTTATTTTATTTTTATGGATTAACAATTGTTAAATAAACAATTTTATTTAACCATATCTGTCATCTTATGTTTTTCTTCAACAGCACAAACTCTGGACCGATCACTTCTTATATTGAACCTGTGTAATAATGATAATAATAATAATAATAATAATAATAATAATAATAATTCATTTTATTTATAGGCGCCTTTCTGGACACCCAAGGTCACCTTACAACATAGATATAATAAAAACAACTCTCAACAGTAAAAAAAAATACATACATTAGAATAAAGATACAATACTAGAAAGATTAAAGGGGAGGGGAAGTCATTCCAGCCCCAGGGAGACGGATTAGAATGCTTAGGCTTGGTGGAAAATGTGTGTTTTTAGGTGGGATTTGAAGGTGGTGGGAGATGTGGAATTTTGTACGTCCAGGGGAGAGAGTTCCAGAGGCAGGGGGCCAAGCGACTGACTGAAGGCTCTCGACCCCATGGTGGTCAAGCGTGCGGGTGGGAAGGTGAGTTGGGTGGAAGAGGAGGACCTGAGACTACAGGTGGGAATTTTAGTATGGAGGAGGTCAATGAGGTACTGAGGAGCTAAGTTGTTGATGGCTTTGTAGGTGAGGAACATAATCTTAGAAGTGATGCAGAATTTAACCGGAAGCCAGGGGAGTTGCTGCAGGACAGGTGTGATGAGGCTGGTGGAGGGGGTTCTGGTGATGATGCGGGCAGCGGAGATATATTATCTAAATAAAGATACATTGAATACATTTTTCATGATTAGAATCCCAATCATAAGCATGTTCTTTAGAAACTTTGCAGTTCCCATTGAAACCCGATACAAGTTAATTTTCAATGCTGGGAAATATTGTGTATTGCTGCCACCTGCTGTCAGGTCTTGTTTAAGCACCTTTTACTTTCAAGCATTGCCCCCCCCCCTTTCCTTTCATTCCCTTCTTTTCTCCTCCCTTTCCCCATCCTTCCTCCATTTTCTCCTTCCTTCCTGTCCTTCTCCCTTTCTCCCTGCCGTTCCTTCTCCCTTTTCCACACTTTTCCACTCCCCTCCTTTCCTTTCCTATTTTCCCTCTCTTCTGCTCCCTTCACTTCTCCACTTTCCCTTCCATTTTCTATCCCTTCCTTTCCTCCTCCCTTTTCTACTGCCTTTTCCCTCTCTTTTCTAACCTTTCCTTTCTCCCGATCGTTGATCCTCCTGTTCTTCCTCCCTTTTTAACTCCCATCCTTTCCTTTCCTTCTTCTTTTTCCCTCCCATGCCTTCCTTTTCCATGCTTTGTCTCCTTCATTCCTTTCCTTCTTAATTTTTTATCTTCCTTTTGTATTCCCATCCTTTCTTCCTCCCTTTTACCCTCCCTTTTATTCTCCCTTCCTTCTCAAAAAAGCATGTAGTATTTTTATTTAATTCAATGTGAGTAAGGTTCCAGTTCCAGTATGAGTGTCAAAATCAAAATGCATTGAAACCTTATGTTAGTGACCAAGCAGTAAAGCACAAGACACAGGTGTAAGTTTTAAAGAGAAGTGGGTTTTTATTTTACCCAAAATTAGGCAAACCAAATACACTAACCAAAATTCTAAGAACTAGGCCTATAAAAGAGGTCAACTTAACATTACTCAATTTAACACAACAAAAGGTGAAGTGTGAGTTTAACAAACAAACCTGACACAATGAGACATCAAGGAACTTATATAGTGGTTGATCCAAACCAAGTTTAACTCAAGGGGTAAACAAAGTGGACGCTTAATCAAACTGAATTCAAAGTAATACTAACTAATCCCCAGCCACAGCCAGGTAACTCAGTGTGGCTCCAGCCATCACACCTTAAATCAGTGATCACAGAAGCAACTTTTAGTTCTTAAAATTAATGATTTATTTTATTGTCATTTCACCCAATAGTGATGCTTTCACTTCTGCATTAGTAGAAGTAAAAGAAGTTACGTTTTATTAAAAAGTGACGAGAATGACACATTTAGTTGGATATTCGTACAGTTGATAACATTAAAATAGTAGTCAGTAATACACAAGTTTTTTATTTAAACTAAACAACTACAATATCTTTATCTTATGTGGGTGTTTGGTCATAATGTCAGTGGTTTTGGGAGCCTTGTTAAAGATCGCTGAAATCTCTCCTGGTCCATCTGTCATCCTGATGATTCGGAACAAAAAATAATGATCATACCTTTTTAATCCTCCAGAGGGGAGTAGAGGACTTTGCAGCCTTAATGAAAGCTGCAGATGAATCTTGACATTCATAATGTTTTCACGTTGAATTAATTTCATTATTACATATTGACTGAAATGTCAAAATGTAAAACAGGTGGAGGCTGTATCTTTCATTTGACTTTAATTGTAAAATATGTTCAATTTCACGTCTGCAAGGCAAGTATTTTTTTTTTTAGCATTGTCTAAATTGTAGATTTTAATTTTAGGAAGTTGCACATTCAAATGTCTTAGTCATCCAGTAGCCATGAATATGATGCATTACAGATATTTCAGGGTTTTATTGGCTGTTGAAATACTGAACACATAAAAAGAAGATGACATGAATATGTGGATATTAAATTGATTTATGCTGGTGAGTTGATAAGTGACAGAAACAGTCGTGAAAGGATTTACACCCCTCTAATTTGTATTAAATCAAAATTAATCGAAACTTAAAGGAAGAAAGTCAAAAAAAAAAAAAAAAGCTGTTTTTCTTTTTTTTAATAACACCATCACAGACCGAGGAGAATTGTTTCAATGCTAACTGTAGGAAGGAAAATGAAAATATACACAATGCAATATTTTCAGAAATCCCTGGCAATGTTCTGCCAGTCAGTACCTTTGCTTCTCATTGCATGGCATGTCTATCATATTTTTGGTATTTTTGGTATGCCTTAAACTTGGCTGTCTTCTGGTTGAGTGTGTGAGAGTGTGTGTGTCTGCTCCACCATCCGTCAGAGTGGGACTCAGCCTGTCAGCGTGTGCTCCTCCTCTGCAGCTGCCGTACTTCATTAGGGGCCATCAGCTGAGCTCAGTGCTCCACTGTCAGAGTCAGACTTCTGTTTTCTCGTTTCTCCTCCCTTTGCACTCTTCTTTCTGCCTCCTTCTCTCTTTCTCTTGCAAACTGTCCCTCAAGCTCACTCACATCCTTCATCCTCATAAGATTTCTCACCCTGTCAACTTACCTCAGCCTGCTCAAATTTCCCCTGCCCTCACTTGCATTCTCCTCTCCAATACTAGTTTTTTTTTTTTCAAATTTCTGTTTCCTATTCAGTTTTTTCTTCAACATGACTCTTATCTTGATACTTATATGAATGCAATGCATTTAAAGGAACCACATTTTAGCTTACTCTTTATAAACACTCAAAAATGGCACACTAAAGTACAGTTTGTCACAGCAAGGCATGTGTTTATTTACAACAACACCAGTTTGTACACACAGATTGTTTCCACTTAAACTTCACAGGCAGATATGAGTTGTCAAGTGTTCCTGATGTCCCTGAAACTGTCATTGAATGGTTAGCCCACCTTGAACGTTTAAAGGCTGAATTTATGATCCAGTGTACATTTAGTGAACATCCACACTTTGAACTACTGATTTATATCCCAGATAGTCACAAGCACGTTATTTTGGTAATTTAAATTTTCTGCACGTAAAGAAAAACGTGTGACGTAGCTCCTTCTTACGTGAAGTTGGGCTTTACGGGGAGTCCCTGAACGCAGCTTTGAAATGGCACCTGCAATGCGTCACTGCCTAATTAGACACACCTGGTGACTTCGCCGTTTGAAACACCCGAACAAATTCAGTATAGTGGTCCAGCAACCGATAGGGGCTGTTGTAGCAGACTGTAGGCCTGCCCCATGAAAAGTAGCCTACCATAAAGTAAACAAAAACAATAGTGTCAATAATAGTGGCGTGTTGTTTCCACTTGTTTTGGAGAAAGTCTAAAACCAAAGACTCCCGAGTTGCAAGATCACCTTGGCCCAGTGAAAGACCATTAGGAGAACTGTGACATCCACCATGAGGTTTCTGCCGTTGACATCGAAAGTTTCTGTTAAGGTGAGTCCTTTATAAGTTTTGTGTTTTGTCTGTTTTGGTTAGTATTATAAAAAAGTGGCGCCTTTTTGATACTGAGAGTTTAGGCCTCCCAGCACGTAGCCTTGTAAACATCATTGTAGCACTTTTCTCTAGATTACATTCATGCAAATTTCTCTGTTTGTTTGGTAGTCTTGGACGACATGTACAATACCAAACTATTTTTGATATTTGAGTCTTTGAGGAGGCAGGGATTAAAAAAACCCAGGTACTAAAAGTTTAGGGAGAATTTAAATGTATTGAGGCAGTGTTAACAAGAGGGGTAATTTGAGTATTCTGGTGAATATTTATGTGACTATTATGAAAAAGGAAAAAATAACTATTTATTTATTTCTACATTATTGATAATAGTATATAATTAACACAGCATTATTATCCAAATGGCACTTTTTCTACATTTTAGTGGCATGCAGAGGGCACTTTTTATGTTTTACACATTTGAGGGGAGTTGAGAAGGCACTTTTAGCTTTTTATACATTTTAGTGGCACGCAGAGGGCACTTATTATGTTTTTTGTATAGGTGGGGCATCCAGAGGGCACTTTTTAGTACATTTTACTCTGAAAGGGCACTTTAGCGTGTCTTTCAGACATGATGGCACCAGAGGGGGGCAATCACCCCCCTTGCGCCCCCCTGTAGTACACTACTGGTCATAGCAGGAATAGCCACAGGTGTTTTCATGAAATGAACTATGACTGCATTCTATTTAGGTGAGATATAGTTTCACAGTTCTGTGTTGTGCTTGCTTGTTTTCCTGTAATAGTTCACTTAGAACTCAGCTATGTTAACAAAGACTGTTTCCCTTGTTTAATGACAAGACTTACCTGCTGTGAAAAAAAGAAGTTTTTGACATATTTCACCCTTCAAGAAGTGCTCCTAAAATTGAATACTATTGTAGTAGCAACCTTTTTAGTCAGAATGTGCTGGCTTCTCATTTGTGCCTTTTTACTGTTGGCGTGAGTGCTGGTACCGCCTGTAATTGCAATGAAATGCTGAAACAGTTCTGTTTCATTATTTTACTATGGTGAATTATAACAGGAGTATTTCACATGTAAGGAAGAATGGAACCTAAGTGCAATGGAAGACCTGTGGTGTGCTGTGTGGTCAGAGTAAGCACAGAGTTATAAAACTTAGTGAGTTTCCTAATGACCAGCACGCCACAAAGTTAACTATAATTATATAAAGTTGGAATCTGGGTGCCTGGTGAACCTGAATTGCCAACAGAGAAGAATGAATTCGCTCACAGTGACTGCTGGAGTGTTTATGTAGTGCATGTTTATCCAGCACTGACTCTTTGTTGTTATGATAGCAGAGGACAAGCACAGCTTTCTGTACCAAGCTGAGTAAAAGCATTTGTACCTACAGTGCTGTATCTTTACCTCACTTAGAAGAGACTTGGGCAATTACCATGATTCCAATGCAATGCTTCTACAGCCTGACTCAGACTACAGCAGCCTTCAAATGCTGCACAGTGCACATGAGGTAAGAGTGACAATGAGATTAAAAAAGCCCACTCATCAATAATAATAATAACAACTTTATTTGTACAGCACCTTTAACCCTCCTGTTATGTTGACCCTTTTTAAAGTCTATTTTAGGCAATATATGCCTTCCAAACCAGCTAAATGCAGCATAAAAATCTGGGCAGCATGTGACAGAAGAGGAGTTGTTTTAATTTATCAACATCACTTGATAAGAAATAAAATTATTAAATGTAAAATAAAATAAACAAAAATCTGTCATGTAAAACTATTATATTTATATTTAGGGATTTCAAATGTACGTTAAAAAAAGTTTTAACATTAATTTTAATGAAAAACGAGTGAGTTATCCTCATTGAACCATGATCTGTGAGAATTAAAGAACACCAATGGACTAAATCTTGATTTAAATGGTTAGAAATAGAGTTAAAAAATTTGATTAAAAAAATGTGTATTTGGATTTTTTGGGGGTTCTGACACTTTTGAATAATTGAATATGCCCCGGGTCAAATTGACCCAGGAACATTATTGCTGTTTCAGAGAAACGAACATAACAGGAGGGTTAAAAACAAATGTTTACGCAGTGCTTTGACAAGCAAAGCATGGCAGGATTCTTAAGACAAAATAAACCTTTAACAGAGGACTGTAGGAATTCTATTCAATGCAAAAACAAAATACAACGCAAAAGATTAACAAGAACAAATACAAAGTAAACAGAATAAAGTGTTGAGACAGTAAACCAATAGAAAATAGTTGAGAAGTTTTGTTTTAAATACCTAAATAAATTAATATTTCAAATTAGAATACATAAAAGCATTAAAGGACAATAAAATAAAAAAGGTTTTAAGAAGAAGACATCACATTGGAGAAAGGGGAAAATGGAAAAGGATAAATTAAGAACATTAAAATAATAAATGAGAAATAAACAACAGCTAATAATCTAATACAATGAATGCTGTAAAGAGAAACTTCACAAAAGTCTGATTGTAATATTGAGAAGTTGTTTGTTTTGTCATTAGTAGCATGCTAGCGAATTCTAGCTTTGGGGTAACATTGTTTTTTTGACATTATTTTTTTGATTATTTTTGCCTTTTAATGGATAGGGCAGCTGAAGAGAGACAGGAAATGTAGGGGGGACTAGAAAGTGGGGGAGGACATGCAGTAAACGGTCCAGGTTGGAATCGTACCTCTGTATATTGGGAGCAACATTGTTTACCATTGCTTGGCCATACTGTTAGTTGCTTCAGACTTCACTCTAACATGCTTCTGGAGTCTGAGTAGGCTTCTGATGTAATCACCTAGTTTTTAAATCCCTGAACAGCAAACACTTCCGTTCCCTCCTTCTCCTTGTTCATCCAAAACCTCACGTCTGGTCTGAGGCAAGTTAAAGATGAGTTGAGAAAGTAGAAACAGGTTTAGCTTTCTTGGAGACGATCCGGTGACCACAAGATAAACTTTAGGAGCTTGAAGTGGTGGTTGTATTGATGGTGGTTGCTGCTTGAGTAAACGCTCTCGAGGAAGGTGTTGCACCTGCTTTTTAACTGTAGAAAGAAGCCTGTCACTCTCAGTCTGTGTAAATGTATTTGTTGCTGCCATGTATTATGCAGACAAACTTGATTCTGTGGTTTGTTGCTGTAAGGGGGAACAACATTTGTAAAGTGATGAATTTTCAGCTTTAAGCTGCGAGTTTCTTATTCTTAAAGCTGACACATCTCTGGCTGTGAGGGAGAGTTTGTTACTTTGTCCCATTTGAGAAGGCAGACAGACAAAGTGGCTACACTTGTGACAGATTCATTTTATATCAGCCACTTTAGTTTATAGAGGATTTGTTTGGTGTTGTTTGTTTCTACAATGAAGTAAATGTTGCATCTACAGTTCCATATTGCTAGTTGAATATATATATTAAAATGTACATTAAACAAAGTGATGTCCATCTGTTTTAAATTGGTTAACACTTCACTTCACTTTATGTACTCCTTTCTTTCCTAAACACTTTTTTTTGCCTCCCCTGTCTTGTCTGTATTGCTTCCTTAGACCCCCTGGTGCCCAGACGTGAGCATCCTCTATGTGTGTTACCACACACACACACACACACACACACACACACACACACACACACACACACACACACACACACACACACACACACACACACACTCACTCATGCACACACAGGCACACACAGGCACACACAGGCATGCGCACACAGGCATGCGCACACAGCCTTGGGCTTTCTGTTCTTGTTGTCATCCTGACAAGCAGTAGGAACAGGATTATGGGAAGGGACCCTCTTACTTGGGGCAGAAGAAAGTGTGAAATCTGATTGCTTTGGAAGATTTGAAAAATAGGATCCTGTGAGGTCGGAGGAATCCTAAATATACGAGCAGCTGAAGATGTATAGCAGTAGGGTGTAGCTCTGTTCCAGAGATTTCCTACATTTTCAGGCTCTGGAGGGCGGTTTAATAGAGGACAGAGGGATGAAGCAGCAGGGTGCATAGGTGGCAATTGCTACTTTTCCTGCAGCACTTATGAAAGTTTAGTTTTGTTATATTAGCTTGCCAAAAAGGTGTTTATTTTCAAATACTTTGAAGCTTGACATCACTAAATGTAGTGTAGAAGAGTTTTGACCATAGACTGTATAAATAATGGACATAGTATCCGTGACGTCAACCATCTGTTCCTGAGCGCTGTTTTGAAGCCAATCGTTGGCGTCGGAGCCATGCTGAACTCAACCTAACTGCTGTCTGGCTAGTGTGAGGTAAAGAGGCGGGCTTTGAGCCTCCTCACCAACAGCTACAGTGTGCCTGGGTGTCAATCAAGTGGGCTTCATATTTTGAGACCACAGGTTGCCGCTTGGTTTTGATGTATTGTCCTGTTTTACTTATAAGTCTGCATGTAGATACCTTTCAATAATATATTGAATATGTGATGTAGGATATAATTCAGGGTTTTTGACTCTCACATTTTGTCCTGATTCTTTTCAAAATGTGTGTATGACATTTTTCTGTCTGTAAAAAGTGAGGAAGAACATTTGACTAAAGTGGTATCAGAAGTTGCATTATCATAATGGACCACTGGGGGGCATTAAAGTATTGTGTTTTTGCTCCACTCTATCCTGAGGCTGTTTGGCAAAGCCCCCTCACCAGTTTCCCACCACTTCCATTTACGAGCTTCTTCCACTTGCCTGCGTGAAACAAAATCACTATGATGATGGCACAGTGCAAAGAAAGAGTTGCACTAGAGTGAGAGGGAAGAGCTGTAGTGTGGGAAATAAAAGAGCAGACATAGCATAGTGTTTTTTTTTGTTTGTTTTTCTGGCAGAAGGACGTGTGTCGCACCAGCAGGACACATGTTTAGATTTGTCACATAATGCTCCTCTCATGTCTTATTAAAAGGCTGCACTGACAGAGGTGGGGGCTTCAGCGCCACATGCTTTGCAGCATCATATGGAAATTTTTGTGGTACGCTCCACTTGCTGTATGCGTCCCCATCTGTCTCTTCCTCTCTGTACTTCTCTATAGTCCTCCTTTTTTCCCTGATATTTAGCCGACTGCTGCATGTTTATTTCAACCAAAGACATAATGCCGCTCTGTTTGTTTTTGTTGTCTTATCCAGGCATGTTGTTTGCCTCTCTACACCTGCCATGAACTGCTACAGGCTTTCTCACCTGCAACAAATCAATATCTGGCATCACGGAGGCTAAGCCTGTACACTGAAAGCTGTTCCCAGGATGAGAATGATAGACAAATATACTGAGCAAGAGACTGAATTTGAAATGTGTCTTTCATTAATAAGCGCTAGCCGTTAACTTTTTCTGCTTCTGACTTTTGAGTGTTTCTAATTGCAATTTTAGAAAGTCTAATCCTTCCTTCAGCTGAGAAAACACTTTTTTTGTTCCATCCATAATCTTCCTGCCTCACACAGAGGCTGCTCTGATTGCATGCTGGTGCTTCGACCCTGGCAGATCGTTTTCGAAAACTGATTCGGAAAACAGTTTTTTTCCCCCTTGAGTTGCTAACATTAAACTGTAAATATTCATACAAGAAATGACACGCTGTCATACCTTCAAAAGACGATGCTTTACGTGAGACTGTGTGCTGCTTAATGTGGAATATGTTTAACTTTGATTACCTTCCCTGACTACATGCCTCGTCTGCTTCTTGAAGTTGTTGGTTAACATAAGTTGGTTGAGTTTGGTGTCTATAAATATCTGCTTAAATGCCTCAAAGTGAAATCACTGCATTATTTGACTACACTTGACTCATCCTGCCTAAACTTAATATTTGAAATCATCCACAGTTCTGTCCATTTCTTCATTTCAACGTTGTACACCCTCTGCTTTTAAGTCAAACAATAGTGTTGTAAGAAAGCTATAAGCTTTTTCAATGTGTCGTGACAGTAGAGATAGGATTTATGGCTCTTTGGAGGGAACCGGATCTTGAGGAGCCATTCCTTTCAAAGAGCTGTTCTAAAGACTGGCTCTTTGGCTCATTGTTATATTTATTTTATTTTTAGAAGTCAACCAGGGGTAACTCATTTTTATCAAGGAAACAATCACTGGTAGCAGTTATAAGATAAGATTTGGATCGGAATAATTCAAACTTACACATCCCACCAATATATATACTCTATTGGTGGAAATTATTCTGAAATATTGATTATGATTTAATTTGGCATTGTAACCATTCCATAAGATGGTGCCAAATCCCCATGCTTCAACAGTGAGATCACTATTTTGAATTTTCCCTCACCTAAAAAAACTTTGTGACACTATAAGAACTACACAGGCTACAGATAACTTCCATGTAAAATAACTTTACTGTAAAATTTTCCACACAAGAACATTTTAACAATAAAGAAAACAATACAAAAATAATAAATAAGAATAAATATATATATGTATATAAAAAATATAAATACAACTAGAATAAAAATTAAGACATAAAAATGTGAATGCAAAATTGTACTACACCACCTGGTGTTTCTACACCTTAACTACTTTACAAACAGGTGCTCAGCTCCTTGACTTGAATCAACATCAAAGCAATGTAAACGATACCAAAGAGTAGACAATAAGTTTGAACAAAATTAAAGACAACCCTGAAGTAAAAAAAGCATCCTCTGTGGGTTCTACTGCCTCTCCTTCTTATCCTTTGGCAAATTTGAATTAAGGAAGACAAGTGATCTAACTTTTGCCGGCTTCTTCTCTCTGATAATATTCTTATTTAATTTTTTTCACGCAGGTGACACATGAAGGCAGCATGGGCAATCTGCACATACAAACTGCTCCCAAATGAACGGCTTGCAACTGTGAACTGGTTCTCATCGTTAACTTAAAAGAGACGTTTGTGGGAAAAGTGAGTAGGACATGTTTGTTTTTGTCTGTGGCTGTCCTATGTTACTGTTGTTGTTGTTTTCAATGTAAATGTTTTTTTGTCACTATATCTGAAAAAAAAAAAGACTTGGATCAAAAAAAAGGACCGACTCGTTCCCGAACGTCACATCTCTACGTGACAGGCGTGTGCTGTAAATGTTTGGTTTGCATTTTCTTTCAAGTAAATTGACATATTGGTCTACTTATGTATTTCTGACAAACAGAGTCTGTAATTTGTGTTCTCACTCTAAGATTGACAGTAATACGTTTGGGATTCGAGGTTAGCGCAGGGCCTGACTCACCTTTAAAATAGTGGTTTCTTATTTTTCAGTTGAAACTTCTGGAAAAGATGTCGTACCCCTGCTGGGTTGCAGTAGAAGGGTTGAAATAATACAAATTGATGATACTTAAAGTTTGAAATAGTTTCCTTTTTTATGTCGTAATTATAAAGTTATAAATGTTGTAATTACTCACTCATCAGTGCGGGCAGTCGCACCCTCACTTCTCTCTGGTAATGGAGTAAATACAGGTTTGTGTGGAAGTTTTTTGGAGGGAGGACTCGGTGGCTTTGCCTACGAGCAGAAATGGTGCGTAACGTATTGTACCCCTGTACATCCAGGAGCATTGCTTTTCCTGTCTCCCTGGAAACCATTACCGCGCTGCCACTTGCAGGCGGTCTGTCACGGATTCAGGTGGAAACACAAGCGTCTTGGTGTGCCAGGGAAAATGGAAGGCAGAGTAGAAGTGGGGGGGTGTTTGCAAATGGCTCTGAAGTCTGCAGGCTTAAAAGTGTTGATAACCGCGGATTAGCTCTGCCTTTTCCCTCAAGCAGCTTTAACTGTGTGGTCTCTTTCTCTTCAACCTGCTTTCTTTTGTCTGTATTTACATACTGTATGCAAGGCTGCATGTGTGCACAAAGAGCACTTTGGTGATGTGTTTGAGACTTAGGGTTACACCAATTTATGTAGTCCATCATTTTGTGCAATTTAATGCCATTTCAAACTCTGATTCACATACCTACATCATAAAAGTACTAGACTGTGATCTTCTATTAACTGTTAACATGGCTAACAGTTGTCAGTCTTAAAAAGCACTATCACAAATGTCTTGTGCAGACCAAAATATCAATCAATCTATCAAGCTTTACTTAAATAGCACCTTTCATACAAATCAAATGCAACCCAAAGTGCTTTACAGTGACTGGAAACAAGAAAGAAGCAGAAATAAAACAATGGCAAGACATATTAGGGGAAAATAATAATAATGATAATAATAATAATAATAATAATAATAATAATAATAATAATAATAAAAATAAAATACCAAAAAAAATAGAAAATAAGATAGACTAATGCATACCAAAAATAAAATATGTGTAATTAAAATAAGTTAAAGCATCGAAATTAAGAATACAAATGGTAAATAATTAACTAATTAAAAATAAATAGATTTAAAAAGAGTAAGGATAAGATTTGAAAATAAAACAAAGGCTAAAAATATCATTACAACTGAGTAGATTAATAATAAGTAAAACATAAGTAAATGAATGAATAAATAAATAAAATAGAATAAGATAACAGTTAAAATGACTAAAACAATAAAGCAACATTTAAATCAATATTACAATAAAAGTAAGTAATACAATTGGTAAACCCTACAAAAAAGCCAGACTGAATAAATGTTTTTAGTTTACGTTTAAAAGTCTCAATATCTCTGTCAGCTCCTCTCAGATAAAATATGAGGCCATCAAGGTAATCAATCCTAAAGTCATTGTATTTATTTCCATTTTTTTCTTTGTAATGCCTTTACAACTTCTTCATGTATTTGATGCAGAGGATGTAAAGTAGCCTTATCTCTAACACTTGTTAAAACAGACTGTGGATGCACGTAGTGGGCATCTCTGCCATCCACTCCTCATATATTTGTGTAGTTGCAACGATCAGTTGGATGACATTGTGCTAGTAGACACAAATAATGCTCTCAGAGACCTTTAGTATTCAGAGTAAGTGTGTTTATTTTATTGTTTCTTTACATGCTGCGGATAATCAAACCTTATTACTGTGTTCTCAGATGGTCAAAGCACAAGGCATTATTTACTCCAGACTGGGATTGTTGCAAACACTGCAGTTATTTGACCGGTGCTCACATAAACAATTTATTGTATCATGTGAATCTGTTCACATAGTATTTGTGATTTAAAGATGTTCAAAAGCGACTAATTTCCTAGTCGTTTAGATGGAAATGTAATTTCTGACTAAGCAACTAAACTGTCTAAAGGTTAGAAAAAACTCAACACGAGAACACAGATTCTGCTGGTAAACAATGTCTAAATTGGTTTGCAGAGTTTGGCTAACATTCGCAGAGCTTCAGTCTCCCCTACAGATTGATATCTGCATGCCTGTGATGGTAATGCATTGATCCAGTCGAGTGGTAATATGTAAGTTTAACCAGACACAGCCGACATAGTACATACCTCATCTCCATTATCAAGAGCAAAATACTACCAACAAGTGGCACGTTACAAAATGTCATCTGTCATCTGTGCTTGTTTATGTGTGTAGTAGAGCATTAAGGTAGTTGACTGTAACTGGAGCCACAGCCCCAAATATAGCATGTGGCAGCACTACAGGTTAGACACTACATTAGCTGGCATTTTGGCTTAAAAATAATGAAATTACTGAAGATTCATGTTTATGACCAGTTATTCTGGTGCTGACCACCTAAGTTGTAGGGATGCACCGAAAATTTTCTGCCGAAAACCAAAATTGCAGTTTTGCAGCTATTTTGGCCGAAAGACTTTATCACCGAAACAACACGGCTGAAACAGAATGTTGTGATGAAACAAGCAGAAAACGCGGCCAGTTCGCGCTTGACTGGATAAGGGCCAACATGTCTGCATCCGTTATTCCTTTAATCGCAGCACTGAAGCGTCTTCTAAGCAAAGAGGTTGAGACGCACCACGGAGTGAAAACAATGAAAAGTCCACTCTTAGAGTCTGTCAGCACACGTTTCACTGAGATCTATTCGGATCCTCTGCACTTCATCGCGACTGTACTTGATCCATGTTATAAAGATCATTACTTGGATGTGGGAATAAAGCAGCGCACACGAGAAATGATCCAGGCCGCGATGGATGCGGATAACACGCTTGAAGATGGAGCAGTGCACAGCGCAGGAAGGAGAACAGAGCGCAGAAAAAAGGACTTGTCTCTCTGAACCAGATGAGGGGCATGCACCCTTGTTGTCTGATATGTTCAATGAGATCCTTGATTTTAGTGAGGTTAGCACACAGTCAGAGCCATAAATGCAATGGTAGTGGAGACCGGGGACAGTTGTAACTTTTTTGACATTTCTGTCTGTAATTTTGAGCTCTTTTAACCCAGTGTGGGTGCAATTGTTACAACTGACCCGTGCTACAACTGTCCCCAGTCTCTTCCTACTAATAATTGGCATAACAATTTATTTCAGTGTTTTGTTTTATTGCCTTGGTTTCTTCATTTATTTGTATGCCTTATTCTTATGCCTTGTACAAAGAGAGCACAGTTTACCTAAGTCAAATTCCTTGTGTGTTCAAGCATACCTGGCCAATAAAGCCGATTCTGATTCTGATTCTGATTTTTGGTTTCGGCCAAGAATTTTCATTTCGATGCATCCCTACTAAGTTGACAATGTTTAATCATTTAGCCAACGAAACATGCACATCCCTACTAGTTGTGATATTATTTTTAACGGTCATTTCATACAAAAGATGTTGTAAAACATGCTTAATTGAGAGACTCAAGAAGACAAATGTAAACAGAAAAAAAAGCATACACTAACAGTACAAGTCATTCCATAGATAACTTCCCCGCTCACAGTGCTTGCAGTGATTGATTGTGCCTACGCACTCTGCTTGAATGCTTCTGGGCGTCAACTGTGCGATCAGAGTTGTCCCTTTCCAAGTGGCCCAAATCCCATTGCTCATCTTGAGCACTCCCAGCAAAGAGAAGATACCCTTGTAATCATGCAGATCATAAACAACTTAATTTTCATTAAGCCTCTCTACGCTTTATGGTAAATTTAATTCACACCATCCTATGATTAATGTTCTAAGTTGACCGTACTTAAGAGGGGGTGATGTGATAACATGCACTGCTCCCAGCATAGTGAAGGGATACACGTAATAGAAGCCAGGTTTAGGCAGCAATGCATGTGATGTAGCAGGGCAGCAGAGGACTGTTAATCAATACTTCCCATATGTGATGGATTGAACTGTCAGAATAACTTTGATTGTTCTGAATGTGAAAGGGATTTTTATTACTAAAGCTTATATTTGTATATTTATACCTCATTATAATAGCAATTATTATTTACATTAAGTGAAATACTCAGTGTTGAACTGAAGCTTTCTTTAAAACTATATCTTTACTAAATTGTAAATAGTTTGACATTAAATTACAGTTCTTTGGGCAGTCAGAAGGAAATTTGAATGTAATATGAACTTTGATAACAGTTGTGTGTGCATACAGACCTTTTAAGAGCTGTAATAATTTTGCCAACATGATACAAGAAATTGTGTGATTTCATTGTTCAATATGTCAAAGTAATGGCATGAAGTGTAACAAATAAACACCTTAAAAAGTGCATTGTCCGTCATGGAGCGCTGAGGGTCGTAACAGGCTGTAAACTCCTGACACATCATCACACTTTGTTCTCAATGGTCAACTGGTTCATCTGTGTTCATGCGCAGACTTGTGCATTCATTGGCTTAATTGAAATGAGTCAGTCATCAATCAGCACTCTGTCAGTAATTTCATGTTATACTGTTGGTCCACAAACAAAAAGGAGTTTTACTTTGACTTTTAAAAATGAGTCACACAATCTGTGTCACAACCTGAGTCAGAGCCTAAGTTATTTATTATTTTATTTGACAGGGGCCATGCAAAAAAAAAAGTCAAGCCAGAGTTAGCTATAAGCTAATTTTCATCTGTTGTCCCTGGGCAGGAAGATGTAGTAGTAGAGTTGAGTCCCTATTGTTAGTTCTGGTAATTATGTTTCTTTATTATAATGATTCATTATATGGACAACCACTGTTTTACTTCTAACTTTTCAATATATGAGCCTGGACTGACTGTGGGACCTTTTGTGGAAAAAGCACAGTTCTTTCAGTTCAGATTGTCATGATACCTCTAATTAAAACATCCCTCCTAATCCAAATAAATCCAAAAAGCATTTTTAATATTACTGAAGTCATATTGAGTCAAATTGTATATATCACCTTCATTCCCAGCACTTTTGTACATAGATAATTCTAACTATTCTGCACGTCTGTATATACTATATTATTTAATTTTAATTTTAACTTTAATTTGTTTTTGTTTTTTAATTGTATTTATTTAATTGTATTATTTTATTCTAATTTTATGTGTATTTATCTTATTTTATTCCTTCTTTTTATTAATTTTTTGACTTTCTTACATCTCTTGATGGGGCATGTGGGGGTATAACAAACATACCTGCACCCCCGCCATGTTACCTAACCGAACAACCTGTACCCAGTGGTCACCTATTCTTTCCTCATCAGCTGTTCTTTGTGATTTTCACGATACCTCTAATTAAAACATCCCTCCTAATCCAAATAAATCCAAAAAGTATTTTTAATCCAACAACCTGACACCAATAATCTGAGAATAGTCTAGGGCTGGGAATTGATTCTCTGTGTCATCCACACAGCAAGCTGTTAATGGTGCGGCGCCCCTCTTGCACTCATCCTACACTGATGATGTCATGTTCATATGCTTATTTTATCTGGAAAAGTACAAGTCAATATTCTTTGACATTTGACAAAACTGCACTCAAACACGTGAACACACAGAGATGGATCACAACCCCCGCTGCAGTCATCAAATTAATTCATTTTGAATTTCACAAATATGACCTGTGATTGCTGGTTGTCAGTTGGGGAGGGGGGCGGGGAGAGGGGGGGTCAGTCAGCTGCTGATACATGAAATGATTGGGAGAGTGCAGCGTGTTCCCATTATCTTGTCCCTTGCATTGTAATTATCACTCCTGCTCTTTCTGCACCACTGCTCCCATCTCTCCTCGCCATTGTAATCGTGATTGACTGGTGCGGCGGCCAAAACAGCACAGTCTGAAAAGGCATCAGACACACATCTCATAACCGCCCTGCCATTTGATCTCCTCCTCCTCCTTCACACTGACTGCTCCTCTGTCTCTCCATCCCTCTTGTTTTTTCAGGCTGAAGGGAAGTGGCAGCCAGACGATAAGAAAACATGCTTGTAGATGAGTACGGATTTGACATGCCAGGAGCGCGTTATTCAGTGTTTTCTTATTTGCTGTGATTGAATATAATTACAGTGTATGTTCAACCCATGCATGAATTGATAATATGTGCATTCAGTAGTGCGGAGGGATGCGATAAGGTCTTTGAATGTGACATGGTTGAAACACATAGCTCTATTTAGGAATGTTCCTGTTACATTTTTCTCCTCCTGAACGAATGAAATACCTCGACTTGAGTTTTGGCAGATATATTATGCCCTCAAGTTTTTCTGTGAAAAAAACACACGATATTGGTGAAAACACAGATTGTTAGGGGTGTGAATCATAAGTGGCCCTATGATATGATCTTACTAAAGTCATATTGAGTCAAATTGTCTCACCTTCATTCCCGCGCTTTTGTACATAGATAATTCTAACTATTCTGCACTTCTGTATATACTTTATTATTTTATTAAAAATTGTAATTGTATATTTTATTGTATTAATTTATTCTAATTTTATGTGTATTTATATCTTATTTTTCTCCTCCTTTTTATGAATATTTTGACTTTCTTACATCCTGTAGTGCATACTGTAAAAAGTGAATCCCCAAGGATAAATAAAGTATTTCTGATTCTGATATTACTACTTTGAACTTTAAGTATCCTGATTTATGACCTTTATTCAACTGCACATTATTTCCACAATGGAAAACTTGTTCTAATTTAATCCTTTTTTTATCATTAAAAAAATCGCAGTCTATTCATCTCACTTAAATCATTAAGTTTCTACACAATGGGAGTCAAGCACACAGACTGACCAACACTGTGTTAGAAACATGCATTGAGGGCTGTACTAGTTTGCCCCAGACTGTGGTTTACTGCTCTTGTACAGGGACTGAGAGACGGTAGCTGCCAGTCATCTGCACACTTAAGGAAGTTTCATAGTCACATATTTATCCACTGCTAGTTAAAGCCAACCTTTTCTGCTGCACTCAAACTTTCCTCAACTTCAAGCCCCTCTTTCCTGTAGAGCTTTGGAAGGCCGTGTCCTTGAAATAACGTCGCCATGAGTCACTTACATTGGTTCCAGAGTATTGTCCTTCAACTAAAGCAATTGTTTCCATGACGTTGAATGGTAGCAGAGATCGGTGATGTATTGTGTTGTTTTCTTGCCTGTCTCTGGATTAGGAGGCGGCGTGAGAAGCTCAGCGTCTCCAGTTTCTGCTGTTTTTTTCAGTAGAGCCGTTTAGCATTAGCTTATCAACTTATGTTATCTCTGGTGAGGAGGGAGGTCCTTTTGAAAGACCAAATAATTAGGGATGCAACGAAATGAAAATTCTTGACAAAACCAGAATTAAGAAACCAAGGCCGAAACACCGAAAAAAATGATTATGCAAATTATTAGTTGGGAGACAGTTGTAACACAGGTTAATTTTAACACGTGAACTTAGTTAGGAATCACGTGATTCACTCTGCACATGCTCGGTTTAGTTGCAGCTAGTTTATAGCAGTTTGAACACACTGGGTTAAAAGAGCTCAAAGTTATAGACAGAAATGTCAAAAAAAGTTACAACTGTCCCCGGTCTCCCCTACCATTGCATTTATGTCTCTGACTGTGTACTAACCTCACTAAAATCAAGGATCTCATTGAACATATCAGACAACGAGTCTGCATTCCCCTCATCTGGTTCAGAGAGACAAGTCCTTTTTTCTGCGCTCTGTTCTCCTTCTCCTGCGCTGTGCGCTTCTCTGTCTCTAAGCGGGTTCTCTGCATCCATCGCGGCCTGGATCATTTCTCGTACGCGCTGCTTTATTCCCGCATCCAAGTCATGATCTTTATAATATGGATCAAGTACGGTCACGATGAAGGGCAGAGGATCCGAATAGATCTCAGTGAAACGTGTGCTGACAGAAGAGTGTACTTTTCATTGTTTTCTCTCCCTAGTCTGTCTCAACCTCTTTGCTAAGAAGACGCTTCAGTGCTGCGATTAAAGGAATTACGGATGCAGACATGTTGGCCCTTATCCAGTCAAGCGTGAACTGGCCGCGTTTTCTGCTTGTTTCATCACAACATTCTGTTTCAGCCGTGTTGGTTCGCCGATAAGTATTTCGGCCGAAAACCGAAAATGCACTCTTTGGCCATTTTCTGCGGCCGAATTTTCGGTGCATCCCTACAAATAATCCACTTGTTTGACTTGTAGATAGTGCTTTCCTTGTGTCTTTCTCTTGTGCCTCCATGGTAAGTTGAGCAGCTTCAACTTCTTTGTGAACGTCACCTCTGCTGACATCAGCAAAAAAAAAAAAAACGGGGGGCATAGATATCACGAAAAATATCAGGATTCTATGCTGTGTTGATTCCCCCCCCTTACCCTTACTGATTGATCTTGAGATTTTTGACTCCTATTACACTCTCTCCTTACATCACATAGTAATATTAAATATTGATTCAACATTTTGAGGCTAGCTGTGAATGTATTGGGATACTTTATTGACTGGCTTACCCGACGGTGCAGGGTGCTTTGTTTTGGTCTGTGTCTAGGTTGTGGTATCAGTATTGGGACAGTTCTCGCTCTATTTGAAGTCTCTGAAGTAACTGGAGTGGATGAAATCATGAACACACAGAAATGTATTGCAGATAATGCTTTCAGTAGTGTTGACTCTGTCTGCTCAGTTTCTTCTCTCAGTTATGATTTTGTCCTTAAGTTTCCTCCGTGTTGAAATGCCAGACAGAGTCCTGCTCCACGACAGGTCTGAATGATACACCTTGTCAGAGAGGGAAGTTCATCAGCAGCCACTGAGAGTGCCATCGATTGAGCTGCCCTGAGCCCCGCCAGGTAATGGATTGGATTTATCCTTCTCTGGATAAGGCTTGTGCTCAGACGTGCACACACATGCACACGAGGCCACGCACAAACACACAGATTACAGTGGTGCTCTGCGCACATGTCTGTGTGCATGTTACACAGTAAAGAAGCTACACATACCTCACTGCACACGTTGCACACTGTGTTTGTCCACACATTGACAACCTGCTTGAAAACTTGTGTGACATTCAGCAGACATTTAGACAACTGGGATCAAAGGCAGTGATGTATCATCAGCAGCTGCATGGATCAAGAAAAAAACAAGACAAGGAGATAGTAGTTTGATAGATATCAGGACATTTGTCAGGCATCTGTCTGCTTATTTTAGGAGTGAGAGATGAGTATCATCAAACCCATATTTTGAGGAGGAAAAACGGCTCGAAGTTGATGGTGATGTCTTTGATTTCGAGGAGGCGAAGCAGCATCTCAGCTGTTTCTTCTGTTTTTCAAGTGTTTTTGTGGCCATGCTTTTTCAAACAATATTAGGCAAATCGTCATCAATAAATCGCTTCGAGAGCCATTTAAGCATTTCAAGTCTCATTATGATGACAAGGGTAAACAGATTGGAAGATGTAAAACACTCGATTAAAGTGGCATTCTACTTGCCTCTCTAAATTTTAAAGAGGCAATGCATCACGAATGCGTCCAACAAAAGACGAGCACAGTTGAAGAGAGAACTAATTAGACTAATCTTTTTGCCAGGAGGTTTACCTAGAATGGATATAATCTATGGACTGTAATATGATTCAGAAAACGCTTAGTAGCAATCCATCTTCTCCTATGCCTCAAGGCGATGCTTTGTGTGTTTGAGTGGTTGAGTGGTTGAGTGTGTGTGCACGCATATGCACAGAGTTTGAAGGTCTGAATTCACCCGCCCATTTTAACTGCCCTCGTGAATCCTCGTGTTCCTTTTGTAATATTTAAGGCAGTGTTTGTTGAAGACAGGTGAATTCAGAGTCTTAATAAGTCACACATTTGACAACATGATGCTCTTTAAACACAAACACAATGTTTTTAGATTACAGATGGCGGTGGTCAAAGTTGTGGTTACTGGTTCAAAACCTCCGTGGCCCTTGCTAATGAGTCTGTGCGGCTCCAGCATCTGTCTGAATGTCTTAATGTAGCTCGCCATGTGGAGAATGTCATCCACCGTCTGGCCTCTAGCCACAGTCAAGTCTTTCTCTGCAGGGTTAAAATTATAATTAGTTGACAACCAAAGCATCCTGAGAGGTTCACTTTACTGTGGGCTGGCCATGACCTTTAAAAGTGCCTTTTTAGACATTAAAAGTCATTATTTCTTCTGTTCTAATTCAAACATAAGGAAAGGCAAAGTGTAATTATGGATCAGATAGATCAGTGCGTTTCTGTTGTAGCAGAACTGAAGAAACAGCATTTGCAGGGATGATTGAGGTGAGATTATTCAAAGTTTTATAAGTGCACTAAAGTGTCTGTAATGTCAGAGCTGCAGGATGGTCGTTTGTGCTTTACCAAAGTAGTCATGCCAGTGTCAATTATTCCAAAGTGCGTTACGTATCAAGCCATTCTCTGTAATTTCCAAGTGCATTATGTAAAATTATTACGGCTGCAATGGATGATTTTGGTCAAAAAAATCGATCTTCCATTTCCTGCTTGGAGTGAGCCCATGAAAGTTGTAATTACTACAGTTTGAGACTTTCCTGGAGCCACAGAGCCGGCGTACAGATTTCAAACTGTTACAGTAAAGAGCTCTTTGGGAGCCTTTTCACTCTATGGAAATCAGAAAAACTATGAGCAAATACAGGCAACACGGCATAAAAGCTAATGAAGCACCCACGTTCCCGCTGTCGCAAGGTAATGAGTGTACTTAGCTCGAAGGGAAAGGACATCTCCAAAGGGTTTTCAGTGTGTGCCCACTTCCCCAAGTGCTTAATCATGGTGCTTGATTATGAGCAGCCATTAGACGCCTGTGAGTCAGCTGCACTCACACACTGCAAGGAATTATGGCGTGCTTGATTGAATTCAACATTCTCTGCCCCTGGTGTATGAGAGCTTGCCAGAAGATGGCAAAAAGCCCCCCTGTATCTGTGTATCACTTCAAGCAAGCATACAGGCCGCGTTTGGAGGGTGCTCGTGAATAGATGTATTGTACCTCGTGAACACACAATCTGACTCGGTTACATATAGCCTGCTGCTGCTGATTCACCACAAGCAGGAGCTGTTCAGTATTTGAACATCCCAAAAGAAGCATCTTTGAAGAAAGTTTTTTATTATTCAATTCAACTGAATCTCCCTTTAAAGCTCTTGTGAGAAGTTTTGAACTGGTTATGAGACAGACTGAAATGAATAGTGATGCATCTGTATGACTAACAAAAGCAAACCATCAGTGACATGGTGGTAACTTCTAAAGGCTGGTTTATACCCCTACGCAGCAGGGGCTGACACAGAAATTAGCACTACATACTTCTACATGGATGTCTCCATGACACACAGCAATTCTCCGCCAAAACGCTTGAGGGCAGTATGGTTTGGTCGCCTGTTTCCACGCCCGCTACGATCTCTGTTAACTTTTCCACAGCGATTCAGAGCCTGTTATGTTAATTTAGAGCTGATACATGTTACTGTTTATCATGCAGACATGATTGCATGAAGAATAGAGAGGACATGAAATACACTGCTGATGAGCGGGGATCCTGGAAGTGATACAGAAATACAATGTCACGGAGCTGACCAATCACGGGGCTTGTGGTCCACGGCGATTCAACGCGTAGTTACATTTTGGAGGAGGTGCACGTCAGCTACAAGCGTAAGCCTTTACGTAGGTACGGGGGCTATGCAGACCTCTGGCAAAGGCTACGCAATCGATTAGATGCATAAGAGCATTCAGCCGCTCTGCTCCCCGTCTCTGGAATTCATTACCACCTCAACTCAGAAACATCGATTCTTTCCCCCATTTCAAATCACAACTCAAAACACATCTGTTTAAAACTGCCTTCTCGGTCTGACGCCAGTTGCTCTGTCACTTTTTATTGTTTTTATTTTCTTTCAAGTTTGTTAGTTTATATTGTTTTTATTCATTTTGATTTATACTTTTGTTTGTGGCACCAAAAAGAGCTAGAAGTACAAACATGAACTTTTTTGTTTTCCATGAAACAAGTACGAATGGTCAATATCCCCCCTAAAATCATTTCTAGTTGTAATTTAGTTTAACTAATTTTAGCAGCACCTCTTAAGAAAAAATAGTCAGTTTAAAAGGACTTCCTCTTTTCATCACCTCAGCTTTAAGTATCTGTGCCAAGGAGCCGTTAGAATCTCCCTTTGCCTTTTTTAATCCATTAGCACTCCCAGTCCCTCATCCCATCCTGTGATCCCTCTGTCCCTTTCTCCTTTGTCTCTCTCATCGCGCCACTGTGTCACTGGGCACACCTGCTTCATCCAGCTGTCAATTACAGCGCAGAATTACAGACTGGCACGCAATTAGGGTCCGCCTCACGCACTGGCCCACGCTGGTAATGAGTTTCCCCAGTCATTGATCAAAGTCACAATCACACTCAGGCCCAGAGTTTCCCAATTAATTTTTCCTCTTTTTTTTAATGCTTTCCACAGAGCATCTACGTTGAGCTGCCTGAAACTGTCTCTATATTTATACGCCAAAAGCAGCTGAATTTTCCAACAAAGAGACAAGACAATCCAATCTCAGAGTTATGCTGTTGTTACTGTTGTTAAAGCTGATCTTGTCTAGGGAATTTAAAAAGTTGTTTCCCTCAATTTTCAGGTCATAGAAGAGGGTAACTAGCACACCAAGAATTGCAGGAAGATGTGCAACAGATAAGCTAATACGATTCCTCCACATTTTTGAGAATGGATTGTCAACAAACTATGTGAAAAGTATTTTAGAAGCGCATAAAAAGCAGCTGCAGAGGACATTTTTGCCATTGTACTGGAGCAAATATCCATATATTTTACCTCTGTGTATTTTTCCTTATCCACCAAACTCATCAAACTCCTTGGGCTGTTGCTGCAGATCATTTAATAGAGCTCTCATCTGAGCAGGGACTGCATGTACATCTACTTCTCATTATGCAAGTGTCAAGACTTGAGTAGTGGGCTTCCTGGCAAATAATAGAGGAATGACATTGCTTGTTTGTTTTCCCTTAGATGTGAAATGCAGTGAAGCAGGAGGGAAATAGGCAGCGGGAGGGGCGGAGTGTCGACGGGAGTAAAAGAACAAGCTGAGCATGGTCGCACACAGTGTTGAAAGCCGCTATGCACAGGTTTCTGTGACTGACACGCGGCAGTAGATGGAAACCCCAGTCACACTTCCCTGTCTCTATGAAATTGCCTCAGTGATACTGAAGCAGTCTGTAGTCGTATTCTTCTTTTGCATATTCACTCCAGCAGTCCCATTGTACCCCGTCTCCTCTCTGTTTCAGCTAACTCACTCTAATTAATCTAGCCAGGTTTCGTGAAAAAATATAGAAAACGTCAAATGTTTGAGTTTGAAATGAGGACTCCGATCCGGCTAAGATAGCAATCTTGTGGTGACGACAAGGTAATGAATTAATTTTGGTTCATGGCTCGGCAGTGAGGAGAACCAGGTTGAGTAATGAGAAAGGGAAGCTGTGATAATGGAAATCTAAATGATTAAAGTGTGTGTTTGCATGAGGTGGGTTGGGGATAGAGTGGCGGGGACTTGCAAAGGGTTCAGGGAGTGTGCTAGCATGCAAAGATGTGTAGCAGTTCTGTTAGACTTTGTATTCTGTCATAGTTTGATACGACACACCCCTCTCTGTATCTTACACCAGTGTGTTGGTTGAACCAGCACATAGAATGCAGCCAAATAAAAAAAAATTAAAATCAAAATGATATTAAAAGTGTGACTTATACACCAATATTTTGGGCATTTTTCCCTTTATTGGATAGGAACGCTGGAGAGAGAGGAAATGTGGGGAGTAGAGGCCAAGAGTCGAACCACTGTGATCGCTGCGACCAGGATTATTGCCTATGTATATGAGGCGTGCTTAGACCCCTTGGCCAACGGTGCCTCATATTTACAGTAATTAATCATCAACACCCCTTTGTCATTCTGGCTACACATAATACTTTATATCTGATTGTTTTCTGTACAAACACTCTCAAAGCATTATGAGTTGTCTTTTATTCACAATGTCTCAAAATTATCTCAAGAGAAGAGGTTCTTGTCAGCCTTTCTGTTTGGGTGTTGATTTGGACTTTAAAGTTGAAAAGGATAGAAAAACCTTCAGTTTGTGTCAGAAGCGTTACCTTTCACTTGAAGACCAACGGCAGTGGAATATTTGCATTTTCACAGCACACCACAACAAAGGAAATATACAGTTGGTCAAGTTGCATTAAATTTTTACCCTTCATATCTTCTCTTTCTGTAGCTTAATTGGAATTTGTTGAGAGTACAGCTCGTCATGCACCTCGTGTTTGATATAAAAAGAGGATGTAAGTTTGTCAAGTTGTAACCCTTTGTCGCTTAAGTGTAAATGATTTCTGTTTGACTAACATTTATATCATTAAATAAGTTAACCCTCCTGTTACCCTGGGGTCAATTTGACCCCAGCAAATTAAACCTCTAGAAACTGATTGTTACCCAGGTTTATGTGTCAGGTACTTTGTTTCTTTATTGACTATCTAAATAGTCCTTTAAATAAAATATATTTCAAGCATAAACACAATTTAAAGCATTTAGAAGGACTTTATTTGTAAAACAGAACATCAAACTGCTTCGAGTTTGTCTTGCTCTTGTCGGCCCTGCCTTGTTTCTATGTTATCAAAACGTATGACAGGACACATCATTGAATGTCTTTAGAGACATGGTGGCTGGAAATATTATATCTCAATCTAAAGGTTGGCGGTTTGATCCCAGCTCCTGCAGTCCCATGCTGAAGTGTCCTTGGTTATAGTGACCTCAATATCATTCAAAACAACCAAAACAAATGTGTGTAAAACTTCAATATTTCTAATGTTTTATGCAGTTAAAACAGCCTGGGGTCAAATTGACCCCAAGGAACACCATTTTTTTTTACAGGAAATTGGAACATATCAACATTTTAATTTTGTTTTCCCAGTTCTCCCCATTAAATTAGGAAAAGTCATGAAATATGAAGCCGAAACAATGATGTTGGTCATTAATTCAGAGATGTTAAACATTGAATGGGGTCCAATTGACCCCAAGGATAATAGGAGGGTTAAACTTAATATAGCTACATCCTTGAAAAGCAATTAGCTTGGATTCTCAATTTAAAATATTATTAGGTAGAATTACCAGGAGAAAAAAAAAAAACCCTGTAGCTTCAGTTGCAACAGTAAAACCAAAGCATGAAAGGTTTCACACTTGGAGCACAGTGGCTGTATCAACAAAAGTCAAACATCAGGAGTGTTATTAAAAGCAAAAATGACGATTACTTTTTCTTAAAACTATTATGATATAAACAGATTAACGGGCTGAATTTGGGCACAATTCCTGAAGGCCAAATTCCACCAGATCCGTCTCCGGTCCGTCTCCGATTCGTCATGGCTCCGGATCTGACAGGTTTCTATTCTAGTCATTCTGTTAACCTCCACTGGATCCGCTCCGTTGCGTTCCAGCTGTGTCTTTGATCCAGCAGGTCAGAACGCAACGGATCAGATACGCAAGACTTCTATTTTTGCCGGATGCCAGAGCACGACGCATCAATTCAGCACAGAGCAGATGGAGCGGGACAGGAAGTCAGGCACCAAAACAAAATAAAACATCCGGTTGATTTTCAGAATAAAACACTCTTTGTTATTGTTAGATCATTTTTAACTTAGCTATGACAACAAAATGTCATTTAGAGCAGAGGCAGGTCTGGAGTAGGGATGGGTACCTTTCACATTTGAACCGATACGGTACCGATACCCGGTACCTGGGAATCGTTACCGGTACTCAACGGTACCAATTTTCGGTACTTTTGTGTGTTTATGTGGTAATAAATGTTTATTTAAAAAAAATAATCTCAAATTTGTTTAATTTAACATATTTATTTAATTTAACATGAAATGAACAGAGACAGGATTATATAGGTGATTAGTTATATTAGCTGACACGTGCTCGTGGTGTCTAATTGCTCTTTCGGGAGTTTATCAATAAACACGTGAATGCCTGCGGACGGGGAAAAGTCAGTTCTCTGTCTCTTTATAATAACAGGACACACAACTTACTTGTTGGGCATTCACGCACACAGAAACTGCTATAAACAGGACAGGTAGTCGGAGCGAGAGCGTCAGTCTCAACCATAGACTGTATGAAATAAACGTGATCCTCCTGCAGTTCTGCCTCGCGGTGAGTGTGCGCGCCCGTCAGCTGCAGGCTCCGTTTGGCGCGCTCCCTAGCAGATGCAGAGAGCAGAGACGTCCACCCAATCAGTCTCTGACTTTATTACGGAGACGGACCGGACGCAGATCTGGTGGAAGTCTCATGTCAGTCTGTTGGGGCTTGGGTTGGGAACCAGGGGCCTCGCTTCAAGTCTCGTTACAGACCGAGTTTTGAAATGGAGTTGGAGAGGTGCCAGTTCTTGCTCCCATTCATGCATGTTCATACACTAATGAGTCCTGTTTGTGCATGTTTGAGTGTATTTCCGCCCATGTTTGTAAAGCATGTTTGAACATAGTGCAAATATAGAATTTCTACTCGGTGATTGATAAAGTATATAAATCATGTGACTATGAAAAGGGGTGTGGACAGGCGTCAAAGCTTCATCTGTGTCTGTAAAGCAGCATGTGATGTGATTCAGTACACATGCACATTAAAAAGAAGATTTCTGTTAGCATTTATTTGCTTTTTAAAGTGCAATTCATCACAGGGGTTACTTAGTAATATGTCCCTGCGACACAATGAGTTATGTCTTATTAAATTAAATGGTTTCACGAGCACTTCTCTCACTGGAAATGACCTCAATCACCATCCACTTGCTCCCTGTCTTTGGCTGCAGTGATGTATACACACACACTCACACCCTTACAGTAAACGCACACACACATCCAGCACCTCTGTGGAGGTGTAGACTCCGAGTAGATATTTCCCTAATGGAAAAGCTCATTGCAAAAAAATAACTGTAAAACCAGCCAGCGCTCTGTCAAACTATTTTACAGTGTCAGCACAAATGCGCCAGTCTCTCTTCACTCTGCAATGAAATTTATGGCCATTGATGACTGATTGCATTTCTCCCCCTCACAGTACCCCGAGCCTTTTGAAAGTAACCCAGCAGCACATTAATTTCTCCAAAGTCATCATTTCAAGTGCACTGACTTGCTGGAAAATAAAACCTCGGATGAAGAGAGGGCATAATTGTAGTAGTTCTTATCAGTGCTGGTAATAAAACTGTCTCTGAATCATAAATAAAACTTTTAGAAATGACTGTTTGTGTAAGACTGGACAGTATAAGTACGTGTTCACTGTAATTCTATGTTACTACATGTGCCGCGTCCACATCCGACTTCTTTTCTCATTATCGAATCAACCACTGTGATCTCATATTAATGGTGAGGTTATGTCATCATGCTCACATGGCCAAAAACAATCTAAGTGCCTCGGAGTATTCTCAGGAACATCAATATGCAGCGTGCATTTAGTGGAAGCACTGAGGTAGACAGGGAAGCTCAAAAGTGTGTCTCTAATTAAAGGTCTAATGTCCCATCTTGTGCACATCTTTTCCATTTCTTTTCTCGACATTGCTGTTGAAAGCAAGGAACGCTCAAGCAGAGATGGACAAAAAGCTTCATGAAAAGACACTGATTAACCTGTCATGTTCCCGACAGGTATCCATTAGGCTCTTTAATCAAAGTCTATATGGCATGAAATTGACATTTTCAACCCGCCATAATGCCCTACGAGGAGCATTGAACTGAACAGATACGTCAGTTTGCGCATAGTCGTTCCAACTTGTACTTTGATTTGCCATCTTCACACCTCAAAGCTTCTGACAGATACATTGTTTTGCCAGCCTGCATTGAATATACACATTTCTCATCTTTGGTGTGTTGGAGGATCTTGGAGGCAGAGAGGCATCTCTGGTCAAAAAAAGGGTCTCACTGAGCAAGCTGTTTGTGTGATTGGAAGATACGAATGAGCCTTAGCACTTTCTTTTTTATAATTCCTGTAATGTTGATAAGGGATGCATGACTTTTGGGAACAACTGCCTCTGAAATATACCGTAAAATCTTGACTGGTACATGTATGGTGCTACTCATCCATGTTCATTACTAATCCAATTTTATCCGTTGGGGTATTTATAAAGTATATTTTTAAAACACAAATACTCATCCTACTTCAACCGTCCTTTGTTCAGCCCTCTGCGAGCAGCTCTTACATCAGCGCCAGAGATCACTTCCACACAATGTTTTCTGTCTTTGACAGAATATTTTGAACAATGACAGAAAAATCTGAAGCACTGTCAATCATTGTACAATAGTGAGGGCACTCCACCATACCATTCAGTAATTGTCACCCAGCTCTGTCAGTATGAGGTAAAATCACTTACAAATTAATAAAAAAGGTTTAAAAAGACACTCAGCAGAGATTTGCATGGTTCTGTAGAGCTATGATCACTTACCCCCAGCTCTCCGTCTCCCTCTCCCTAACACAGGGGTTCCCAAAGTAAATATTACATTTTACCCATTATAGTAAAATATATCGACAAAAATAGTACCTAAACTACTTGAAATAAAACCTTGACAATAGAAAATGTAATGAGTTTTCTGCCTTTCTTTTTGCCAGATGACTCCTTTTTAGAGTTTAGAGTTAGTGAACAGTTAATTATCAAAAGCATCAGTAGCAGTAGGTTCATTCATAAAGGCACAGGAAACACAGCCACATGCTCTTATAGGAAGGCTAATTTTCTGAAGAACAGCTAAATGAAGAAACATTAAATCACTTCAAGGGACAGTGGGGGTCGCAAGTCTTTGGCACCTATATTTTGGGTGGGTCTTGGGCTGAAAAGCTTTGGAACCCCTGCCCTAACACATACAGTATGCTTTGGTGCAGGTATGCAGTGAATGGGGGGCGCATATACAATGGTTATGCGCCCCCCCCCCCAAAAAAAAAAATAATATTTGAAATTGAAGTACTTTTAGTTAGAATAATTGCAAGGAAACTCATAATGTCTAACCTAGGGCTTAAGTGTGTTTGTGCTATTGAAAAATATGTTATCAAGATAACATTTTTCATAATTTTTCATTATTTAATTGAGATTTAAAGGCAGATTTTTGGTCCCAAGTGAAAGTTGAAGAAACCAGATGGTTTGTTAATTGTCGCCCAGCCCTACATACTACATACTGTCTGCTGGATTTTGGGTCACTTGAGTATGTCTAGTGAGCTCCTGTCTCAAACTAAGATTCTGACCAATCTAGTCGACATTTCTCACATACTGTACATGAACTACCTACTCAAAGTGTTGCCATACTTATCATACATGGTATGATAGTATGTAGTTTCAGATGCAGCCTGAGTAATTTAATTAGCATTAGCTAGCGAATACCAACATTAGTCAAGCTGAACTGTTACTGTAGCTGTGCTGTGGATAACAGGTGGCTGTTTCTTGTTAAGTTGTTGTTGAGTTGGATTCCAACCATACAGACGTGGGTTGAACAAGAGCTGTGACTTGATTGTTGAAACTGATACAGTGATAACCATATTTCATGTTGATTAGCAAATCACAACTAAAACGATGGGTAATAACGTATAATGACGGCCTTTTTACGATCTTGTCTGTCAAAATGACAGACGGAGAGAAAGTTTAACGCAACCTCTGATCAGCATGAACAAAAGGAAAGAGAGCAAGTGGAGGGATATTCTGGGGAAAACAACAGATTTCCAAAAAGCGACAGATGGTCTTGTGTGTCCAATAAATGTGATTTTTTTTTAAACATGCTTTTTTCAACTATATTTAAATGAATGTGTAATCGGAGTGGTGGGAGAAAACCAGGCGTTCAGTTGAGGGTTTTGTCCAGTAGGAGCTGCTCAGAAGGCGTCAGAAGGAGAGATCGTAAATTATGAACATTTTTAATATTTGCGTCTAGAAATCCTGTAGTGTGTGGGATACTCCGAGAGGATGCGAGCATGTACAGTGTGTAATGTCACATGTACCGGAGCAAAAGCCAATCAAGACTCGAGCTGACTGACGGAAGAGGAGGTAAAAACAAACAAAAACATTGCGCCGGTGAAAACAAAAGTCTCTTGGACCTCCGAAATGGAAGACTGGTTGATTTGTAGCAACAGAATGAATGTTTAAATATAACGTTTCGTCCTAAACCTACCACAATAGGACGGACAAAGAGAGGAGTTGGACCAAAATTCTGTCAGCCATGTTTTTTTACACCAAAGTCACGTTTTCCTATGCGAGATTTAGAATATTGAACGTGAGGAACCTGATACTCTGCTGAAGAAGCTATTAGTGTGTGGTGTGCTCTGTAGTGCACACCACACACGATAAGATCAGAAGAGAGAGATCTTATGCGATGTCTTTTGTTATCATCAAGTGTGTGGTCTCTAAATGAGTGAGGGTTTGAAGAATGCCAGCCTTTAGTTTGCACTCAAAAGATCACACTAGCCTCTATTTTAGATGGTAAATAACCTCATTTGTTTTCTGTGTAATCAGGAATTCTGAGTTCATTGTTTTACCTGCATGCTCTGCAATATCACATCATGATCTCAATACATCTGGCAGTCCTTATGTTAGCGTACAGTCCTGCTATTTATACTGTTGTAACCCCTAATATTGACCATTTCCCCTCACTGCAGAGGAATGTTCAGTGCAGAAGACATGATCAGAGGAACAATCATTTGCTCTCCTTGGTCAAATAGAGTTTCTAGGATTGGAGCCAAAGGGCTTCTTTCCTGAGGCCATTTCTGAAGGTAACAGGATGGGTCATACATTCAGTCCTCTCTACTGTTCCTGCCTTTTCTTTCACCACCACTGCTCTACCTCTCTCCCCTGCTATGACTATGTCCTTAAGTCACACACAGAGAGAGAGAGAGAGAGAGAGAGAGAGAGAGAGAGAGAGAGAGAGAGAGAGAGAGAGAGGAGAGAGAGAGAGAGAGAGAGAGAGAGAGAGAGAGAGAGAGAGAGAGAGAGAGAGAGAGAGAGAGAGAGAGAGAGAGAGAGAGAGAGAGAGAGAGAGAGAGAGAGAGAGAGAGAGAGAGAGCACAGTTGTTTTGATGTAGGATTTGATAGATTTGTTTGCTACTGCATTCATTTGCTCTGTATCAGGGAGCTGACGGGCCGTAAAATGAAAATTTGCCTTAGATTTTCAGCATGACTGTTTGGGGGCAAATGTGAAAGAACTCCCCTTGCATTCCAGATATATATTTTTCTATATCTTAAAGTGGGAGCGTGCATGCTGTGCATTGCAATTAATATCCAGGATTGTAAAGAGTGAAGGTTCTTAGTGGCTGGAAATGATGTGTTTGGTATCTGTTAAAGGCAAACTTTTTCAAAAAAAAAAGCCTTTATAATGCCCCAGAGGTTGTGATACTGTGATGAGAAACTCCCCCAGTTCCACTTATTTTGTTGCTCTTGTAAAGGAACCTCATGATTAAAAAGTGACAGTTATGGATAGAGTCCTGCTTTTCAGGTAATTAGATTAAATTAAAATGCATGTGTGTCTCGCGATGCCCACATTCTCTAATTAAAATGAATGTGATGCAAACAACGGGAAGCATTTTCTTGTTAGAAAACAAGTTGAAGGGGAGAAAGTCATGCAGGGGACTCTCATTTCACAGGGCTGTAGGAGAGGAGGGTTGCGGTAATGTTTTGTTATTGAAGCTGTTGTTGCTCTGTATATTGTGTTGATAGTGGTGCACCCTGTGAAACCTTCCAATCTCCTGCCTATAGTTATACCACATCAATGATGGAATTCTGAGGTAAAATTACTATGTAGAAAAGACAAAGTACTTAGCTTGTGTATTACCAACAGTGGTAATGGCCTTGATCATGAGCAGTCACCAAGGTGCTTCCTCTTTGTTTATATGCTGTTGACGCGTGAGATGAAACCGAAGCAGGCCCCCTGTTCCCGCCACAAGGAAGGTGCTTGTGGAGAGCACGACACCCCATTGCTCTTTCCCCCTGCATGCCCGGCCGATGTCACAGAGCGTGTGGGATGATGGAGCACTCTCATTCCCAGTTGAGAGAGCGCTGAAGGTGAGAGTCGGCCAGAGACCCAGTTCTTTAATCCTAGCCGGCCTCTGCCACCTTGTTCAGCAAGATAAATGGACTTTTGACCAGCAGTCAGATCACACACCGGCCCGGCTTTGATAAACAAACACTCGCTTGTTTGCACTTTCCCATCTCCGAACACCATCATGTGGCCTGAGGTTGGAGTCTCAACCAATTAGAGATTCAATAGGATATGGTGGTTGAATTATGAATGTCTGAGCACAGGAGAGTCAGAGAAAACCTGTTTGTAAACATGCAGCCAGACTCTTCCTCTTCAGTGTCACTGTCCAGCCTTGTTGAGGATGGCTCTGCATAGATATTCAACTGTACTTGCTTGTAATCTGGTTGTTTTAGTCAGGATTATGCTAAAATATATTTTTCCAAACTATATTTAAGCTCCATATTAAGAGCCAACCTTCAATTTAGTAAATTACTGGTTTATTCCCATAAATTCTTGTTAATTCCCAGGGAAAGTTTCTAACTTTGAAAATTCCCGGAATTTTGTAACCCTATTTATACATCATTTAACAAGTATTTTTCACCCTCTTCTCTGCAGCAACAGAAGCACTGGAATAATGTTTCCAAAGCAATTATCAAGTTCATTGACTTAAAAAGTTGAAGCAATTCAGAGGGTTGTCAAAAACACATCTGTCCTCCATGACAAGAGATGTGCAAACAGGCTTTTGTGCCACTGCCGGTGTGTTTTCTCAGAGTCCAGGTGTGCTACAGACAGCCGAACCATGGGGGGCAATTATAGAGGCCGTCTAACACCTGGGTCCACAAGTGAGACGGGAGCTTGAGAACATCCTAAATGACACATCTCGCAAGAGCACTCAGATGCTCATACACTCTCTCGGAGGTATTTATTGGAGAGAAACCGTCAGGAGTAATATTTCCACGGCTCATGTCAAATAGTTTTTTTGTGTTTCAACTAGCGGAGACACTGAGCACAAACAGAAAAGATGAAAAGGCTTCTAAAGTATAAGAAGAATATTGCATAATGCACCGTGTAATACTTCAAAGCATAACTTCCAGGTGACATAATTTAAGAGAAGTAATTCAGTGGAACAGAAATGACCATTAAGTAGGACGGTGGTGGGAGTAAAAGGCAAACTTATTAGCTACACTAAGAATTAATTAAAGAAAGTGGCTGACGTTATCTAGTGTTCTGTTTGTTTTGCGGTGCTCTGGTTAATACATTTCTTAATGTGGCTTGGCAGCAACAACGTGTATTAAAGTCAATTTTTACTCAAGTACCCTGTGATAGTTTGTAAGGTCCAATTTGTGAAGTGCAGCTCTCACGCCTACACACCCCTGGGCACTGTGTCTGTACTGAACACAGATCAGTTTAACACGGCAGTCAACACAGCTTGTAATCTTCCCCACTATGTCTATAAATGTGATTGGGTTAAAATAAAACCTTTTAACTGCTTTGTAAAATGGGGGGAATGAGTTCCTTATTGAATTAAATATATGGAGAGGGGAATGCATATAGATCTCTTACACAAAGTAATTGTTCAAGCAGGAGTTATAGGGATCCCTAGTTTACTCTTGCTCATGTTCTTTGTTTAACATAGCCATGGTTGATGTCAAAGCATTCTGATGTAAAGGAGCAGGCCACTTTAATTCAAATACATTTATCAGATTGACTTTTTCGGTCACTAAAGCTGAGTTATGTTTAATGTTATGGCTTATATCTTGATTGTAATCAATCAATCAATCAATCAATCAATCAATCAATCAATCTTTATTTGGATAGTGCCAAATCACAACAAAAGTTATCTCAAGATGCTTTTACAAACATAGGAGGTCTAGACCACTCTATGCCAAATTGTGAACAGAGACCCAACTTCAAGACAGGGTAAGACTCAGTCTTAATCCACCATGAGCATTGCACCTCGCAATATTTAGCTAGTTACAGTGGTGAGGAAAAACTTCCTTTTAACAGGCAGAAACCTCGAGCAGAACCAGACTCATATTAGACAGCCATCATGCCACCTAATCCACGAATGGCCTGGAAGTCCTGAGGTGTCGTACATACAAATCTGTAAAGGTGCAAGTGTGCTTGGATGTGGCTTTTTAACACAGTTGATGCACTGCAGTCCTGTGGGCAACAAATTCAAGATATCATCTCAATGTTAAAGTTGAAGTCGTCTCTAATGGTGAATGATTTTTCATGCATTCAAGCTGAAAACATAAAACTTGATGCTTCCTCGCAAAGTGCTTCAAAAATCATACAAAAAAACTCAGTTATTTTAGCAGCAGGCGATGACTCCTCTTTAGGTTCTGCCTGCCATCGACAAAGTGAAATATATCTGAGTATGTTTTAGATTGAACTACTGCTGAGAACTCTAAAATGAACTATTGACACAAACTGTGAATTTTGACCTGCTCAGTGGTACCATTCGCTTTGGCCATGCACAACCAGCAGAGATGCATCTACCCTTCCATCCATCCTCTGCATCTCTCTTCCCTCTGCATTGTCTTCCCCCCTGGCTTGTAGCATAAATGTATTTTCATGCATCATCTGAGCAAGTGTATTGGAGTTGATGGAGTGAGGAGGATGACACGGATTCCAGTCACATAGCTCCTGTCCTGTACCTTCCTGCCAATACCATCTTCTCCCCTCAGCTCATCTTCCTTTTCTCTGATTCTTTCTGCATCCTGTCCATGTTTGGACTGTTTCCATCCTATATGATCCCAGCGTTGTTGTAAAACGTATCTTTGTGCAGTGGTGCTGAACTGGGAAGTATAAAACATTGAGCAGAGATTTAATGTCACATGAACAAGAATTTTGATTTTCGATGCATTATTTGTACATGCATTATCCCTCTGCTCTTTCACTGCATGTGAAATAATGTAATATTTATATTCTCAAGGCGTAGACATCTTACTGCTTACATAACACATGTAGAATTATTTATGCACTTATCCAAAACATGTGAAAACAGACTGCGCAATCATACACCATCTTCTAAAGTACACGAGACATAAATAAATAGGACAAACGCACCAAATAGCAATCTCGGGTACTTCTATATTACACCATGCTTGTCAGCAAGTCTCTTTGTCTTAATGATATTAATTTTAATTAGCTCCTAGTTTTAAGTTTGATTATATTTTGAAAAGACTCTTTTAATCAGTGACTCCAGCTATGAAAGCTGCCCTCCCCTCAGTGCCATCAGAAAGAATGAGAACTGATATTGTTCCCTTTACCGCAAGTCAGCTTCCCATTTGATTGCTTATCTCTTTTATTAGCTTGATGCTATTACTGGCATGGCTCCTTGGCTTTCATTATCAATTTTTATGCTGCAATATTCTCTTGGAAATGTTATCGTAGGCCAGTTCATCTTGTCGTGTTGTTTATGCGTGATTGATTTGTGGGTTGCTGATCCTGCCCTCCACCCCGTGCTCAGTGCCGACTTGGCGGGTCGACAAGGTTACTTATTCACAAATGATAGACATCTTTATTAGTGGAGGAGAATGCTTTAAAACCTTAAGCGCAGGCATTTATCTGAAGCATGGCGTCTTACGGCCTAACACCCGACATGCCCAAACCCATCCATCACAGATGGGACGACGGGCCAAGTTTAGCCCGTTTGCCCTCGCCGTCAGCCTGAAGGACAGAGCCTGGCTGAAGACGACAGCGAGGGACTGAGGAAAGCAGCGGGTGTTTGTCATGACAGGAGGTGGCGATGTTAGGTCAGTGCCCCCTTTGTGCTGACTGACACGGCGACTTTCTTTAAGTCAGTCCAACATGTTTTATTTAAATTATTTTAAATCACAACAGAAGTTATCTCATGACACTCTAGATATCAAGTAAGTCTAGGCTTCTTTTTGTTGCCCCTTTCATATTGAATTGTCAGGACTTGATTTTTACGCCTCATCCTTCAGTGTAAAGCACACAAAGAGGTTCTGCTTCAGCCTGCACTACCAGTCAAAAGTTTGGAAACACCTTCTCAGTCATCGTTTTTTATTTATTTTAATTATTTTGAAAACTGTTGATTAATACTGAAGACGTCAAACTATGAAAGAACATATATGGATTTATTTAATTAACAAAAAAGTGTTAGAAAAATATGTTTTATATTTCTAATTAACATGAGCCTTGTCAAGAGTTCATTTGTAGAATGACTTGCCTTCTTAATGTGTTTGAGACCATAAGTTGTGTTGTTCAGAGGTAGGGTTAGTACACAATGGATAGCCCTATTTGACTGCTGTTGTAATCCAGATTGTCAAAACCAGATTATTTCATAGTTTAGATGTCTTCAATATGAATCTACAATGTAAAATAAATAAAAACCATTGAACGAGAAGGTGTGTCCAACTTTTGACTGGTAGTAGGGGTGTAACGACTTTTTTTCACAACGATTCGATTCATATCATGATTCGTGGTTGCCGATACAATTAAAGGACGATATTGGTTCATTTAGAACGATACGATCTGAAACAATTCAGTGACTTGAAATCGATTCAGTAACTTTTTTGCCTAAAATTCAACCAGTGTGACTGTGAAAGAAATACCTTGATACTGGACCGTCCTAGATTCCTGTTTTTTCTTGTAAGGGAATGAGGTTTAAATGAATTAATAATTCATCGCTGCAAGAGGTGCCTGGACGGTCGGCGTTGTGTGAAATCCCATGGCGCCTTAGTAGGTGGTTGGATAGATTTGTCGTGTTGTCGTGGTACTTTACTTGACCTTTACATATCCTACAAACAGCGAGCGACTTATTTAGAACAACTCCGTCTTTGCAAAGCCATAGTGTTTCCACACACTGGACCGCAATCCTTACGGTCCAGTGTCTTCTCCTCTGCCATCTTTCCATGCTATGTTTTGTTGTCTGCTGGCGCGTGGCAATGACGTCACAGACAGGCAGCCTGAATTGAGTAACGTTTAACGTCTTTATCATTAAAAGTGCAAAACAAACACATCCATATAACGTCTGCCGTGCTTAAATCCAATGCATTAATTCCTAGTATCCATACAATCAATTTATTACCTTTTTAAAACGATGTTAGATCAATACATGTCGTCCGGAAGGCCAACTTGCCGAGCACAGTTCGATGTAGTCAGATCATAGAAATATAAATCGATACATCGATGTAGTGGATGAATGGTTACACCCCTAACCGGTAGTGTATTCCCCGTTAAAAGATGTTAGAATCTCAACAGATGCTGAAAATGTGGGATACCCCACACTGGATGACGAATAGATTTAACAGTTTTGTCTTCATACTGCGTGGAGTGCAACAATATGGCACAGTCTTTCTTGCAGATCGTCTACAGTGTTATACAGATATTTCATTCCTGTGTAAAATTTCAGAACAAGAATATATCATTAGTAAATGTGCATGAGCTGGCCTAATGATCTTTAAGTATATTTATTTAGGCCTAGTAATAAGACAAGAGGAGATAAGATAATCCTTTATTAACAGGGGTATTTGCATTGTAACCGCAGTCATAGCAAAAGTACATTGAACAAAAAAAAAATAGCTGAGCATGCAACCTTTCTGATTTGATTATTCAATGTACCAGAATAGTCCATACAATACTCGATTACTAAAATATTTAATTACTGCAGCCGTATTCTTGACAGGCAGAAACCTCCAGCAGTACCGCACTGCATGATGGATATTTGTCTGCCTCGAGCTTTGGCTTCCTGTCAGAGTTAAGACTCTGTTAGAGGAAAGTTTGAGGGATTTGAGAAGAAAGTAGTTCTTTGGCAAACATATTGAAATGTGAATAACACTAATGAGGTTTTCTTGTTTTAATGTATCAGGCGAAAGTGTATGACTTTGAAACTACTCATTATGGATTCTATTGGAAAAAAGAGCCAGCCTTGTTTACCCAGCGGCCCTAGTTTGAGTCTTTATGAATATCTATGCCTGTGTAATGAAGTTTTTTGCCCAGTAGTGATTGCAAATGTCATTAATGCTTGCATAGATGATGTCTTAGAGTACTCACATTAAAAGTGTGGAGGCTTCTTGTTTTCTTTAAGACCTTTTATTCTCTCCTCCCGCTGTGTGTAATGGCACTTGGCATCAACGCTCGATGACAAGGCGATTTAATTTATCTCTCTCTACTTAGTCTTTTCAAATGTGTGTCTCTACACTGCCAAGGCTATAGTTATCACAATGATCCCTCTCCAGTCAGACTGTAGTGTACACACACACGCACACACACACTGGTTTTGTAGTTGCTGGGAAAGCTTGCTCAGCATAGACATAGACTCTCTGGCTCTGTCTCATCCCGCAGCTCTGTAATCCTGTTGGTACTGCAGGGGCTCTGTAAAGCTCAAACAAACCCTAACAAGCTCATAACTTAGACAAATATTATTAGAATGGGCAGGTAGCTGGAAATAGCATTTTGGGTATGCTGTATTTAGACCATCTGGGAGGGGGATCTTCTTTTCCATTACTTAGCGTGTGACGGCTTTTAACCTTATTGACCAAGAAGGGAATCAGTGTAATGTAATACTTTCCAAATGAGGGCTACTCTAGGCCTGTTCAAACCTTCAACATTTAACATGGCAGTTCCCTTCATCTTTATTGGCCAGCTAAATGGTCTTTTCCCAGAGCTTTAATTATTCATAGATATTAAAGTTTAAACCCACTGACTCTTGGTTGTGCAGTCGTATGGCTTTGAAATAAAGGTTATTAACATTAGATGATATTAGCTTAACTGTTCAGAGATACTGAGTGCCTTGTGAACTGTGTTTTTCACTGGATTAAAATGCATTTGTTGTACTAATAGCGGCTGGCTTTGTATGCCTGTTCCTTTATGGCTTTTTTAGTAAGCCTCGTTAAAATAAGGAGACTCTAAATGTATTCCTTTTTTTTAACATGACACATTCAACAGCTGGAAGATGACGCATTTTACATGAATCACGTTTCATTGTGCCTCTCTTCTCTGTAGCTCAGCACTGCCCTTGGTCAAAGAAGGCCGACACAGAAACAGGAAAACTCAGACGCAACTCATGGTCGCTGATGACAAAGCAGTGTTTTATGAAGTGTCATTGTGCCGGATTTTTCACGTGGGATTTTGGCAAATTGATTATTCAAGCTTAGATGCCATTTCACATCTTGGCCTCTGATGCCTCTCAGATGGCTGCTAAATGATCTTTATTTAAAGTTCAATCAGTATTAGAGGAGCATTAGCCTCTTTGACATTTAACAGAATGGGAGCCTGATTAGCTGCCTTGGAGGTAGTAATTGGTTATTGTTGATTAGATGCAGTCCAACTGTATTTGTGCAAAGATTAGGTAGTAGATGACACAACCTCTTTCCTTATCTCTCTTTGATGAATATTTGAATGTCACTCAGATTAAGACGCAGATTCAGATTCTTCAAGGTACTTTTCCAGGTATTTAAGTAATAACTTGTTAAACCCTCCTTATTAAGGTATCACTGCCTCAAATGTTTAGCATACCTTGATTTAACACCTCTAATCCCATTTTAGGATGCCTTTGACCCTCCTATTATCCTTGGGGTCAATTGGACCCCATTCAGTGTTTAACGTCTCTAAATTAATGACCAACATAATATTTTTGGCTTCATATTTCATGACTTTTCCTAATTTAATGGGGACAACTGGGAAAACGTAAAATTAAAATGTTGATGTTCCAATTTCCTGTAAAAAAAAAAATTACGCATCAGTGTTCCTTGGGGTCAATTTGACCCTAGGCTGTTTTAGTTGTATATAACATAAGAAATATCAAAATTTTACACACATTTGTTTTGGTTGTTTTGGATGATATTGAGGTCACTGTAACCAAGGACACTTCCACATGTGACTGCAGGAGCTGGGATCAAACTGCCAACCTTCAGATTGAGATATAATATTTCCAGCCAGTCTGGAGAGTCTCTAAAGACATTCAATGATGAGTCCTTTGTCATATGTTTTGATAACATTGAAACAAGGCAAGGCCCATTAAAGCATGACATACTCACAGCAGTTTGATGTTCTGTTTTACAAATAAAGTCCTTCTGAATACTTTAAATTATGTTTATGATTGAGATATATTTTATTTAAATGACTTATTAGGTAGTCGATACAGAAACATAAAGTACCTGACACATAAACCTGGGTAACAATCAGTTTCTTGAGGCTTAAATTGCTGGGGTCAAATTGACCCCAGGGATAAAAGATGTTAGTAAATTTGCTGGTAACAAGAGGGTTAAGTGTGCAGCTGCACCACTGATGAGGGAGTGACCTCTGAAACTCTATACTAAATATGCAGGTTTGATTTTTTCTTGCATTTATTTCCTTTACAATCAATGAACACCATGTATGCACTACATTGCATTGACCTGACATGTTTGAAATAGCACGTTTAGAGCTAATACACAACCACAAAGCTTGGTATTATTATAGTGCTTTGGGGTTAAGCGTATTACAGTCATAATCTCAATCCTTTCCCCTGTAATCTCAGACAAAGAACCAACACCTAACCCTCTAAAAAGCCCTCAGGTAGCAGACGGAATCATGGGTATCCTACTTGTATAAGAAATCAGCGCCTATATTAATAAACTGTGAGTACTCTAAATCAAACATTGGAAGTCTATAGTCAGATTCAATACTCCAGAGTGTGAGGTCAACCTGACTGTTTTATCATTACAGTGATAAATTGTCAATATTGTCACAGCTTTGGATGACATTGGCTTTATTAGTACAGTATGATGGTTCACGTGGGGCTCCATGTGAGTGCAGTTCAAAGATGACTCAAATCTCTGTGGCCTTTGATTAGTGAAAACCATGATTGACTTTTCCAGTTGTGATCGATGAGAGCCCTCACTGCTGATGCCTCAAAATAGCACGCCTTCAGTATTGATAAGCACTCATTTGGAGGGAAAAAAAGTCAACTTGTTGGATTGCTGGCAGCATCTGCGACTCTCAGGTAATGGAACTGTCATTCTTCCTCTTTGAGATAAAAATCGTCTACCCCCCTTTCCTCCTTGCTTCCTGCCATCTTCTGCCACATTAAAAGGGTTATAAATTCAGCAAGGTGGCAAAGCCATTACTGTAATAACTTGACTGTCTCTTTTTTAAATGCTGCTGCAGACTAAAATAGACAACTAACTGAACAATGAAAAACTACATACAGCTTTTTGCTTGGCAATGCCAAAATCCGCCTCTTTCACGTAATCAACCTGTGTCTGTTTTTGTGTTCATGGACTGGTTCTGTGCTCCCAAAGGAGAGCCCACTTACAATGGTGTAAGCATCTGTATCCTACTGGAGACTCAGATTTATTTTTAGCATGCATTGCACTAATTAGGAAGAACAGGTCACAGTCAGTGCTTTTGTAGCTCACTCTTTAGATTAAAATAAAATAAAATCATCTCAACTGATTAGGGTTGCAAAATTCCGGGAATTTTCAAAGTGAGAAACTTTCCATGGGAATTTACAGGAATTTATGGGAATAAACCAGGAATTTACTAGGGATGGGAGTTTACCGTAATCCTTGTAATCGATTACTTGAATGTCCTAATGAACGATTACTCGAGTACTCGCAATTATTATTATTTTTTAACCATAAACAAAAATAGATAAATAAAAGTCCGTCAGACACGGATCTACCAGACCACAATTGTAGTAAGTTCTGCTGCCTTTTCTTCAGACATCTTTTCCACTCTTGTAGTTGTTGTTCTCTGTGATGGTAGCTTGTACTCCGGCTCGACTAACGCGATCAGCTCTTTGAAGCCTTCTCCTTCCACAAAACTTAATGGGAGCATATCTCCAGTTACCATTTTGGTTATTATCAGGCTACTCTTCTCCGCTCTGGTTTCATCACAACGACGTGTGCTAACAGGGCGAGCAAAAGACGTGATGCGAGACTGCATGTTATCCGTCTCCGCTGTTTTCTCCTTGTGCTTTAAGCGTATGTGGTTAAGCATCAAACTAGTATTTCTATGGTATGTAAGTTTAACGCCACATATCTTGCACTGCTCATTAACTTCATAGTTTTTTCGAAGGACTTTGAGACATTCATTTTTATAATTGACATGTCGCAGGTGTCGCAGACGGTTCTGTTTGTTGTGCTTTCGCTTTCGGTTGAATAACGTGTCCCTAGAGAGTTGCCGTAAAAAAAATGTTTTTGCTGAAATCAGGCTCAGTGTGTTCTAAAGCTGAGGCCATGGCCGGAGAAGTCAAACGTTTATATCCCGTTAATTATTTTCCTACCTAGTATATTCATTTAGGCGAAAACAAAAAGCACATGGTCACACATGTAACGCTGTATAATTATCTTTCCAGGTGCGCGAATAACAAAATGCTATTCGAATAATGGGGTCAACGGCGAGTACTCGAGTAATCGTACCCATCCCTAGAATTTACTAAACTGAAGGTTGGCCCCTTTAAAGGGAACTTGAATATAGAAAATAGTTGTTAGCATAATCCTGACTAAAACAACCAGATTTCATGCAAGTACAGTTGAATATCTATGCTATTCCTCAATCACATGCTTACTGCAGGGCTGCTGAGACCACGCCCCCTACCTGCACTGTGCATTCCTCCATCACATGCACAGATGATTTCAAGAATCCTGCAGAGGCTAGGATAGGCTTGAGAAGCTTGAAGGAAGATGCTTTTTTATTTGCATGTTGAATGGGACTCTGTTGTAGGGAGAGGGGCTCAGTAAAATATTTAACACTTGATAAAGTTCTACTGACTAATACATCTGTTTTAATTGTATTATTTTGGATGGATGTCTGCTTATAACAAAAAAAAATTATTTATGCTGTGATATGATACCTTTCCATTAAATAACCCTCAATTCCCATTCATTCCCATAAATCCAACGGAAAATTTACAATTTGGAATATTTCCAAAATTCCCCACGTTAACTTCCCAAGGAAATTTACAGGAAATGTTCCACCCCTTTGCAACCCTACGACTCATCAGACTTTAACTGCCCTAAAAATTCTCTGGATCATTTCCCTAACAAACAACATATTTACCTAAAGATAATACAAATACACACATATGATGGAGTTATGTCTTCACACATCAGAAGTTTTTGAGCTGTGTACATCATTCATTATCAGGTTCTGTGCAAAGGCGGATTGATGTTTTTATCTGTTGGCATTTTTGATGACTTTTAAATATAACGTTTGGGCTTTCAGCCGTCATTGGATAAGACAGCTTGAGACCGACAGACAGGAAATGTGGAGGAGTGAGGGATGACATGCACTGAGTCATGTCGAGACCTACAACCAATTTGAGAAAGACTTTGGCCTCTATTCCTGAAGCGCCTGCTCTACTGAACTCAGCTGGTCTTTTTGCCTCTTGTGAAGTCATTTTTCTGTGTTTCTTTATATGCTTTGTATCCTCAAAATCTTAACAATCTAAACTTAAAGTTTGTGCTACTCCTAATGATTCACCATAGTTTTGAAATTGTGTTATATAATTGTATGTAGAAAATGTTCAAAAATTAGACATTAATTCCATCTGCGTTTACCACAGCAAACGCAGCATAATGATTTGAACTTATCTCAATATGACATGAACACGATATTTCAGTAAAGTTTTTTTATTTTAACTCTCTATGTTTCATTTGTATTGTTCCATAGTGGTTAGATATAAAAGCAAAGTCAAAATGCAATACAGCGGTCCTTGTGTGTGTTGATTGGATGTTGATTACCTGTTGATTACCCTGAGGATGCTCGGACTGTTTTCCCATAAAGAATTAGGACTGCACCATTATGGCCAAAATGATAATCCCGATTATTTTGACCAATATTGTAATCACGATTATTAATCACGATTATTCACAGGGAAAACATCTGTATTTTTATTGCACTGCCTTTAAACAAACACTATGTGAACCATTTTCAGTGCAGAATGAAACTGTAAATAAGAATAAATTACGAATAATTAAAAAATAAAATTTACCCAAGAATTAAAAATGTACCTAGGGCTAACTGAATAAATATGCTATTACAGAGAGCAATCACCAAGTGCAACTCAATGGAAACAATTATAGCTCATACAGAAAAGGCAATAATAGCTTCAGATTTATGTCGGACTTCATATCTGCGAGTGTGAAATATTATCTGCTCTAAATATGTTTTTACAAGCTCTTCCGTTTTGACATAAAATATAAATAATGCAGACGATAAGGCTAATTCAATCGTGATGGCCAAAATCGTGATCACGTTTGAAATTTGATTAATTGTGCAGCCCTATAAAGAATATGTGTGCTCCTTGCAGTGATGATCTTCATCATTGTAGCTGAAAGTGAATTCAAAAGGTTGGAAGTGTGCGTTGCTACCTGCCATGTTTCCCCGCTTCTTTTTTGCACAGGGGGTCACTGTGACATGTCACATGACTCAGTGTTTTTCTCCATACAGTTGCTCTCGCTTCCACAGCGGCTATATATGTGGGTAGTAGTGAACTGACTGTGTGTGCATGTGACTGAGAGATGGAAAGGGAAGAAAGAAAGGTAAAAGTTGAAAGGGAAACACAGAGTGGGAGTGGGAGTTTGGAAGAGAAATCTCCAGAGATTCTGTTGGGGCTGCTGTGTACTCTGGGACGACTGCCAGCTCCACTGTTGATAGAGACGGAGAGAATGAAAGAGGGAAAATGACTGAATATTGAAAGCATGACAGAGGAGCATATGGTCATGGCAGCCACATGAAGCCAGCAGCGTCCTGGTGGACTGAAAGTGTGTGCGTTTTCTTTCACTTCATCATGTGTTGTGACAGAGTGACTCGTAAGGTGTGTTTGATATTTTGTCCACAGTAACAGCATTTTTCGTCTCATAATATTGGAGCATTTGTGATCTGATATAAGAGCCCAATTACATGGAAATGCTTTAAGATGCAAGCCTACGATCACTTTTCACAACTTAATGATAAAATAATTCTTTATAATTCACGACACATTCAGTGAAGAAGCTTGTACTGAAGTGTTCTGGGTTGAGCAACCACCTTCCAGTGTTCTCCATATGCAGGCGGGTGTTTGTTGGAGCAGTTTTCATCAATCAGGTTGTTATCTGATTTGGCACCTGGCTCGATCAGTTGGTACAACATGCTGCCGACATCCCTGATAAATAAACCTGGAAGAACTATCCATCCCATCTGCCCCTGCATATGTCATCTTATGTAACTCACTGGGATGGGAGCTCACACCTTACTGAGTCAGAATCAGCACATGCTTGGCTGCCAGCTGGTTGTAATACCTTCATTCAGAGGCTAATATGTGACTCCTTTTTACTATGAGAGAATGCCAACCAATCAGAGTTTACACCACCGCTAACTCAGCTGCACTGTTCATCAGGAAAGCACACAGACTAGTTTGATTGATAGACTTAAAGATGATTTGTATGCTGAGACGATATTTAATTTTTGTCAAGCTGACTACTTCTTCTCCACGTGTCTGGGTGTGCAAAAAAGAAGTCTTTTCTCCTTATCACTGTGTTTTTAATTCCAATCTTTTAATATTATTTTGCTGTCTGCTTTCATGCAACATCATGGATTAAAATCTGGGATGCCCACCAATTCTCTGTGGGGGAAATTGGTGGGCAAGCAAAGCTTTGCTATTACTGACTTAGTCTGGGCAAAATTACCATATGATTTAAATCATGATAGTGAACAACAGTCCAGTTTGTCTTCACATTTATTGCAAAATATTGAGTAAGAGTAAGTGCAGCTGTATATCTAATGTGTGAACATATTAGAGACCCTTTTGTTCAGTTCATTTCATTTCAGACGACTTTATTAATCCCCGAAGGGCAATTCTGTTTACAGTTTACCCTGCCTTATTGCAACAATCTAAATAATTAGGGAACAAAAACAAACAAATGCAAACATTCACAAACATAGAAAACCACATTCACATGTCGGTGCCAACAGATCAGCAGGATCAGCAATAAATACAATGTCAATGATGCATCAAGATGATACACCTGAGACTCCTAAATATAGCATAAGCCACAATTGGTTCCAGTTTACCTCTCAGCATTTAGCAGGCTTTTGTGGTTTTTATTTTAGATGGCTACACATGTACTGGTTACCTGCGACTTGAGGTTGACGGTTTTCGTAACGGCCTGCTACATACTACCTAGAAATGTAGTATGCAGTACGTACTTCATACTGCATACTGTGTTTGAATTCAGTATGTAGTATGGCTGTTCTGTTGGATCTGTTTTGCAGGATGCTGGGCCAGGCATCGCTGGATTTCTGGTTTCGGAAAGCAGAAGTAAGCAACGGCCAAGCTGATTGCGAAACTGCTTCTTTAGCATCCACTTATGATTTTAAAAGTTAATAAGCGGATTATATGGAATTTAATAATTTCCACATCACATAAAAACTGAGTGCCCCCTGTCAAAAAAGAAGATAAGAAAAAGAGGAACGTTAGCGCTGTACATTGTGTGGAAACAGTTCCCGAGAGAGACCGGTCCGATGCATACTGAGAAATGTTCCCGAATCAGTAGACATCTGGGAGTTTTGACATACTGCAGATTTTGCTCTTGCTCACATACTACTTACTACATACTGATTTTTGGCCAAATCAGTACGTACTGCTAGTAAAGTAGGCGGTTTAGAAAACAGCCGTTGAAGTGCAGTTGGGCTACACAGTGTTTACAATTTAATTCAATTAATTTATTTTAATTCAAATTTATCACAGCTGTTATGTCGGCTTGGAACAAATCTATCATTCTAGTTTGAATTTATTGCAGTAAATACAGTTATACAAAAATATTTGTATACAAGCAATTGTTTTTCACACAGCATGTGAACTGTTCAACTTTTATAATGCAGCCTTGGTATAACAGCCATGCTTTCACACACTTATAATGCAGTCAGATAATGCTCATGCTTGCTATCTGCTACCCTCTGAGATGAGTTAATATGTATTTCCTGATAGATTTCTTTTGCTCCTTATATTCAATTCAACTCAATTTGCTTTATCGGCATGAACAAAGACATGTTGTTGCCAAAGCACATACGATTCATACACATTACATATATATACATTACATATTATATACATTACATATTTAATTTATGTTTATCTATATCCCATTGTAATAAAACTTTTTAGCAGTGTGACAGTGCTTTGTTAAAATGAGCAGCTAAACTGACCACCTGGATTATGATTATCTTTCATTTTAACAGAATAAATGTAAGGTGTCTGAATGAAACAAATAATGCGAAATAGGAGATGCAAAATTAGATTTGTCATCTTGAAAAATGGAAGACATGTCTCTCTAACACCGTCAAATTACATGTGCATGAGAAATAACAAGAGGCTAAATTGAAATTCTTAACATATTATGGCTGTTATATTTATCTGCAATGAAATCAGCAACAGATTTATTATATTACCTTGGCTGGACCGTGTGTATGCAATATACAGAATTAGACTATGATAAATACACTAGTTCATGTAGTTAATCACTGCAGCAGAATATGATAACACTTGTCATGACTCTGGAAATAACTGGTGGACTTTGATGACTTTCACGTAGTATAGCGACCAAGCCATAATCCACTGAGAGGCTGAGGTTGGGCCTTAAGTGTCGGACGCGCTAAAAGCAAAAATCATGAATGCACAAAAATGTAAGTTTAACCTTTTATTAACGAAAAACGATAATCAACTCATAATAAAGTGCACAAAAGAAAATAGTGATAATAAGCGAAAAATAAGCGGTCAACAAAAGTACGGAGACCCAGCTCACCCCCTCTCTCTATCTCCAAACAAGGTGGCCTAAATGAACAGAATATCTTCGCCCCTATTACTTGACCCCTAAATAATCTAATTAACTGACCCCACAATGAACCATATCGTAAACAAACAACAAAAAATAACACCACAAAAATATGCAAACAATAAACTACCCTAAACCTCAAAAATAAGATACTATAAACACTTGAATCCTTCATGGCATCTACACGTAGTTCTGCTAAGATATTGAAAAAAATGATTGCTTTACTTACAATTTTCATGCATTAAAACAGACAAATGATGCAAAATCAACTGAAGTACCCAAATGTAAAAAAAAAAAGTGTAAAATGTTCCAGTGTTAAAATTTGGATTATAAAGGGAAGTGTACAGATATCCACCCAACTTGGATTCCATTTAATGTCCGCTGACATGGCATGCCTTATAGGTGAATTCAAATACTCCTTTTTAATGTTCATGCGCTGCTTTTCAATTATATCCCCATTTCCCACTTCACCTCGGGGGACGGGGAGGACTCCATTATGTGTCCTCTCACACAAAGAAACTTCCATTTTCCTTGAGACTTTCAATACGTCTTAAGCTGTGATGGCCTACACCTCCTTATTTCTCTTCTGTATGGAAAATGGGGATGATAAAAGTGCAGAGGCAATCCTTTCCCTTTTTATTATTTATTTTCCCAATATGTGCTCATTACTTATTATCTACAGTACTGGCAGTTATTATTATATATATTTTTGAATAAACAAGAGATAACTGAAATCCCCCATCTCTTTCCGCAACCTTGGCCCAGACCTGGGGCTTTAGATAATGAATGCAATTAAGGGCTTGCTGCATTAAACCTGCTGGTAAACAGTGGCTTTAGAGCTGCAAAATATTAGTCTCATTGTCTGTTTTTAGGGCAGAAAAGAGAGATAGGAGACTGTGGGCATGAGGGAGAACATTGTTTGACAGGATGGAAAATGCTCACACATACAGTGGTTACAACAAATTTTCGAAATTGAACTGATTATCACTGTAAAAAGTAAGCACATAGAGTTTATTTAATTTGGATTCATTGGTGGGATAGCCAGTTCTCATTAGCGAGGGATATGTGGCAGTGAATTGTCCTTTAAATCCAATAATTAGGCATGGGTATCATTTACTTATCATGCTCTCATCGACACTACCCCTCATTATTTGATGCAAAAAATAAAGACACTTGACAAACCTATTTGATTAACCGCAGACTGTGTGATCCTGTGTTAAGCCTTATTAAATAAATGCTGCTTATTTTCCACTGTCTTTGGAGCGTTTAATACCTTTAGATTAATCAGTGTGTTGGAATTTAAATGTCTGTATAAACAACTTGGAAATTAGTTGTTTTCTGAACATCTAAACCCTTAATAAAGCTGGGAGCGCTGCTTGACTGATGCCGTCTTTGGATTTAATATGAACATAAACTAGTAGTGCTAACTGAAGCTAGACAAGAACAGTGACTAAAAAACTTTCATAAGTCATACCATCATTTGAACTTGCCTTTCTAGTTTGGTGAATCTCAACAGCATTGCTTTTGGAGCCACTGAGATGAAGAGGCTGCACTGAGGATGTACTAGCAGTAGCACTAACTTCGCTGAAGCAGTCAAATTGCATAAAGATGCACCAGGGTTAATTGGTAGTGAGCCCAGAACTTCAAACGCTTTGAGCTGTCTGCCATATAGAACTGCTAAACTTTCTCGAGCATGATACCAAAACAATGTAACGTCAGTGCCTGATGCCAGTTGCTTCATCATGACGGGATTGATGCCTGAAAAGAAACAAGAACGTCATAAATAAGACTGAAGGTCAACGTTAAATACAGACAGGAGCACCATTTGTCCATGAGATTAACTGTACTTTCAGGACTGGTCTGTACCTACGAGGGATGGGCATTTCAAGCCAAAATACTATTCGACAATCATTGGCATCTATAGACGATAACAATAACCCCCCCTGTGAAGTAGTGAGATTCAGAAACTGAGAAATCGCTGCGACTATCGCTCATGTTTTTTTTATTCTTTTGCTATTTAATGCTATTAGCATTCTTCCTCTTTTGTTACTTAATGCGGTTATCAAAGAGCTTTAAGATGCACTATTGCCACCATCTGGCAGGAATACCGTATTACAACCAGGCACCGGAATAAACGATGAGAAATTTTACTTTTAAAATGAGAAAGTATTCGCAGTTACTATTCTATTTTTACTAAATGAACGATTGTTCAAAAATTATTGCCCATCCTTAGTACCCACCAATCCTGAACAAAAATCCAGGTTCTTTATATTCATCCTGAATGATTTTGTTGATGCCGGCACCAAATTGTCATTTGTTTTAGATACCAACCACCTCTTTTTTATCTTTACCATTTGGCAACAGCACAATGATATAACTGATACTTTTGTCTAGTACAGATGCCAAAAAGTAGGCTGCTTAATGCAGTTTCTCCACATTTGTAACTAATTGGTGCCTGTTACTATAAGTCAATCACTGCTTATTGAGATCTGAACGTAGTTCGCAGTTTGGTATTTAATTTCCTACGCACAACTACTGTTGCAATCCCTACAGCAAGTGGGTCTTCACTCTTGACATCACACAACGATTTATGATGTATTCAGCAAGAAAATATTAAAAAAATGGGCAGAAAGTTAGACATGAATTATCTGTTAACTTCTCCTTACATCCCTATGGACTGGATGCCTGCAATTGTACTCAGGTCAGACACAGTTCATTGGCTCGCAAACATGTTTGAAAATGCCTCCTATCAAATTTTCATGTGGACTGTACTGAACTGTCAGTGTGAAAGCCCCTAAAGGGATCTATGCTGTCTCCAAAACTGTGCAGCCATTGAAGGTGCTCCACAAATCTTAGTATACGACATGCCTCCTGCCTTCTTGACAGAAAATAACTTTACTACTATGTGAACATTTTCAGAAGAAGACAAATAACACGCCAGTTTAAGCCTCGGGCTAGACAGACCAAGCTAAACCATCATAGTTGGAGAGCAGCAGGAAAGCAAAGTTTGTGTGTGTGTGTGTTTTTTTTTCTTTCCAAGATTGCAGCAGAGCCTTTAGAAAGGTGCGTGAAGCCGATATGGTTGACATGTGACTGTAGTGACACACAGCAAGGCCATTTTATCTGCCATGGAGAGAAGCAGTCCTGTGGCATTTTTCTAATCTGCTTTCATTTTCTAATTTCCTGAGTGTACCAACAAGGTCTCCAGAGAGTGAGTACTTGTCAATCATAGTGTGGAAAATATTGTGATTCACAGGCCAGCAGTGGTGCTTCAATGCACTGCAATGCACAATAGATATGGAGTCTTACTTTCTCGGTGGATCAGTGGCAACAATTTCTTCCCGGGTTGTATCCTCTCTCTGAGCTCAAACCACTTTTTCTTCCTCTTCTTCTTCATCTCTAAATGATTTACTCCTCAACTTGTCTTACTCTGAGTTCACTGTGTTTTTTTTATAGGAGAAAATAACTTAAGTTTTTAAGTTCTCATATGATTGTAATTGAATGACAGGTGCTTTTTTTCATCTTGTAATATACCTTTAGTATATTATAAAAACTAACTCTATGGGTAGAGTCAGTCTCTTCACACATTGTATCAAAAGACATCTTAAAAGAGCTGCCAACTTCACACTAGGGCATGATAACTGGCCTTAACTGGATTATTTAAGTTCTCAGACACTTCTTCCAAACAATTGTCATGGAACAGTAACTGTATAGTATTGTATTGCAGGTTTAGAACAATTAGACTTTTTTAAAAATATGATGATATGGTTGTGGGATGGCCTCTGATCCCCCAGGATGAGCTGGAAAACGTTGGAGAGGTATGTCTGGGTCGATTTGCTCAGACTGCTGCCCCTGGATAAGCAGATGTAAATTGATAGATGGATGGATGGATGGATAGGATAATAATGATAATAATAATTTTATTTATAGAGCACTTTCAATAAAAGTCCTATACAAAGCTTAAAAACAGTTTAACAATTCAAGAAGAGTGACACAACATATAACAAGCAAAGACACAACACATTATAAGAAACATCAGCAGTAAAAAACAGTAAACAGGTGAGTCTTCAGATTCGCTTTGAATACATCAACCAAAAATGCTAATCCAATGTCAACAGGGAGACTGGTCCACAGAGTGGGTGCACGGAATGAAAAGGCCCGCTCACCAATAGTCTTCTTTTGGACCTTAGGGACACTTGGAAGGCCAGTTCCCTGGTTATATTCTCATAAGCAGAAGGAAGTTCTAACCTACCAGTTGCAAAGTTTTGGTGTCCAGAGAAGGACTGAGAAAATGTTAGTACAGTTAATTTTATAAGAGCAATAAATACAGTCATCTGAGGTAGGTGCAAGAAATGAACGTCAGAGAAGAAATTAATTTAGAATTTCATAGATGTAGCAGTGATATAAAATACATTTAGTGTTGCAAAGTTTCATCTCCCTGGCAGTAAACATTGAAAATAAATAGTCAGCATTAAAAACCACAGAGCAAAATTCAGTGTCTATTTCAGTGTGTGTGTAAATTAGTCTATAAAGACTGTCACATCAAGAAAGTTCTTTCCTTTTTTCTGGCATTCAAATAGAAGAAGTTCAGCACCTTTTTAGCAGTTTTTGCAGTGCTAAAGATTTAATCAATCAATCAATCTTTATTTGTATAGCGCCAAATCACAACAAACGTTATCTCAAGACGCTTTTACAAACATAGGAGGTCTAGACCACTCTATGTCAAATTATGAACAGAGGCCCAAATTCAAGACAGGGTAGGACTCAGTCTGACCCCACCTTAATCCATCATGAGCATTGCACCTCGCAATATTTAACTAGTTACAGTGGCGAGGAAAAACTTCCTTTTAACAGGCAGAAACCTCAGGCAGAACCAGACACATGTTAGACAGCCATCATGCCCCGACCGAGTTGGGTCTGGAAAGAAGGATAGTGGAGAATAAGAGACATGTACAAAGATATGTCAGACATAGAAACACAGGCAACCAGAGAAAACTGTTTAAATATCCATGGATACAGAACCATGAAGTCATTTTCGTGATGCAGAATTACAAACAAAACATGACACTTTTTCACGAATAGATTATATGGCTAGTTAGCAGCCAATATAGACTTAGCTATCGGCATTAGGCAGTGGTCAGTTATTAGTTTCAAGGTATGCTACCTTTGATAAAGTCACGGTTTCATATTTTCCGTTATACTGTTCCTAAGGTATGAGCTGCCCCCTTTTAGAAGACCTTGTTGAAACATGCACAGCTCCTTCTGGAACTGAGAAAGAGGCTTTTTACAACTTTTTCCATATTAAGTGGTACTTGAGCAGACAGAAATGGTACAGTAACTTTATAACGTTTTATTACACGGCTGGGTTAAATGTCACAGACCCTGACAGTGACAAGGCGGAAAGACTCACACTGATTCATGTTATTAGGTTTCTTTATTTTGCTTCACTGTCAGTGGAAACGTTTGTCCCAATGGGAGTAATAACAGCTCAGTAAGCTACCAAGTTAACCAGACGCAACTCAAACTGAGTGTAACAAATCATTTGTAAGGGAATGAATTTAACAGTTTTTAAATCAACAACTCAAAATGTTCTAAGCAATATTTGTTGTTAAATGATTGATTTCTCAAGTGAGGGGCTGTCTATTAAGTGCAGTCCATTGTTTAGAGAGTAAAGGATGTTACCTACCTGATGGATTCTTTGCATTTAAAGAGGGGAAATGCAACAAGAAGTAAAAAGGACAGCATAAAACCTTTACTTAAGCTCAAAATTACCCCCAAAAGTGTTACCCCCCTGTTGAAAAGCATCTATGGGGAATTTTCCTGTCTATTTAAGAAACAACATTAGGTGCTTTTCATGGGAATACAAAGTAAAGACGACTTAATGAAACAGCATCTGTGCTCAACATCCAGATTCTGTAAAGAACATAATGCTGTGTATGATTGTTATAGCTCTGAAAATGTTGCACATAAATACAGCTCATTCCAATATCAGTGGAGAGTGGATGGTCTGAAATGGTCTCCGTGCATGTACACATAAGCCTATTTGCCCAAGGACAGACTGAGGGAGATCCGCAGGTGGGCTAAATAAAAGCCATATTATTCGCCACCAAAAAACAATCAAATTAAAGCAAATGACACCTTTTCAGAAAGCCGGCGAGGGGTCTGTCAGCCTGATGGAATCTTCATTTCTCTGGACCATTTGGCAGTGCGTTGCACCCCTCTTTCCCCCGTTCTGCCTTAATGGCCACGCTGACAGTGACATGATATTCCACATAAAAGGAGCCGAGAGGAGCTAGACGGGGTGCAAAACTTCCATTAATGTGATCAGAAGTTTGTGCTGCTTCAAGGCCTTGTCAGGGTTGCCCATTATGTTGTTGTGTGTTTATACCCAGTTTGAGTGTTGTTAATGGCGTTCATAGGATTCTGTGTTTAAGTGCCTGGTGCATGTTTTGGTGAGATGTGTCTGCTTTGTGTTTCTTTGTTTCAAATAAATTTGGAAAAAGTAAAGAGAGGCTCACATGCTTTTTACCTTCCCAGAAAGTGTGTGGGTCTTTCTTCCTCATCACAGGAATGCATATTTCTCGGTCCATACATTGTGACACTTGTTTGCATTAAAAAAAAAAAACGTGCAAGTTTGTGTGTATCCATGTGTACTAGATGCTCTCAGAACACCCCAGCTCCTCCCCTCGGCCTCGTTCCGTCGGCACAACTTGAGCAGGCTAATTATAGCCGTCAATCACCGCTGTCTCCCCTCAGTTTTTTTTTTTACCCAGCAGCCCCTTTGTGCCCTTGCCCGCTGCCGCCCACGCTGCTTAGAGCCAGATTAGCTACAGCCAGGCGCAACGAGTTGAGCTGCATGTAAGAGACAGAGTGAAAAGAAGAGAGCGGATTCAAGAGCTGTTGATGGGCTCACTGCTTGTTTTGATGGAGATGGTTGTCGAGCTTCGGTTTATGGGGCTCCTGATCGTCTTTTGATCTGGACTAAATGAATGTAAGGCACAGGATAACTTGACTTTACAGGTACAGATACAAACAGAGGGATTACTGATGAAGAAGAAATAATCTTAAGTTATTATTATTATTTTTTGTATTGCTACCATGCTGTTACAGTGAAATGTGTGCTTATGTTATAATAACTATGTTAAAGGCCAGAGGAACATTAACCAATATAAATTAAATACTCACCTCAGCTCGTTAGAAGCTCGTGCAGGTAGACTACACTTGCCTGTAACGGCATCTCCCTCTTAACCCTACTCTGCTTTTTGAGATATTATAACACTCTCTACACATAGGGGGCAGTGTTGCCTTTCCCTGTCTAGTGCAGCGACTACTGTTGCAGTAACACAGGGATATAGCTCCCTCTTACAATTTTGCTTTTGGAGAAAGTTTTCCCTCAACCCCTGCAGTGTTTAGAAGATGTGGGAAGGTGTCTCATCCCACGGAGGTGAAACAAAAAGAGGAGGAAAGGTGAACAAAATACATGTCCACTACACTGCTGTCATAGATATTACATAAACTCTACATAAAGGAGATTACACTTTTTTTATAGCTCATCTTCTTTTGTAATCTGTGTGTTTACATTGCTTTGTGTGCCACAGAAATAAGTCACACATCTAAAACTTTGGGAAACTATGTATTAGAGCTCCAAAGAAATGTTGAATTTGCAGGTTTGGGGAAAAGGGGAGGACATAACGAAGCGTAACTTTATGATAATTCTACAAACCCAGTTGCATTTGTTTGTGTTGCATTTGAGCGATGAATTGCTTCTGTCCTGACTTGCCCAGAGGGAGCAAAGAAGGTCCAAGAACTGTCTCTTCATCTTTAATCATAGCAACAACCATTATGACTGCTGGAACAGAACTGATCTGAAAACAGCAGCTTGCTATCTGCACCCTGCAGTGGCTCCACTGTGGATACCAATACATGATAAACACCTTTCACTATCACAGCCCAGCGCGGCACACAGAGTCCAAGAAAGTTGGTTTCGGAAATGGCAAGAGAAAACTTGTTGGACTGATTCTCTGACTGAAATGTGCACTGTAAAAATATTTGCACCAAAAAAATCTAAGGTCTTTGACAAAATTTGAGTCAGAGCTGAGGACTTTGCATCAAGGATTTCCAAAAAGAATGTGAAATATTGAGTTTTCAACTTCACCTCAGTCCCTCTTAAAAGAGCTCCAGCACAGAGAAGTCGTCATTTTGCCTTGATCATGTTTATAATGCATTTGTGGATGCAAAGATGAACTGTGTTCAAAGACAATGTTTTTTTTAAGAGATTTTGAGCCTATGTAGTGATTTCCACTACAGAGTCATGTCTGCTTTTAATGCAGTGCCACATGAGGGCGGTTTCTAGAGTTATATTTTTGAGCTTTTTGCCTTTATTCAATAGGACAGCTGAAGAGAGACAGGAAATGTGGGGAGTGGGGGAAGACAGGACGCAGGAAATGGTCGCAGCCGGGAATCGAACCGGTGACCCCTGCAACAAGGACTGTAGCCTCTGCATGTGGGGCGCTTAGACCGCTAGGCCACCGGCGCCCTATGAAGGCAGTTTCTGATGGAAACTCTTCCTATCTTTACCTCTGAGGAACTCGGCCTCATAGGCAGGGTTCCCACGCGTCCTGGAAAACCTGGAAAACCTGGAAAACAGTTGACCAGTTTTCCAGTACCGCAAAACACATGGAAAATGGGAGAAAAAGTCAAATGTCCTGAAAAATCACATATAGTCCTGGAAAATTATTCCAACATGGCTGCGTGCGACCTGACCCTATTAACAAAACACATCCCCATTCATTGAAAGTTGAGTGCAGGCTGTGCTGGAAAAGACAGCGACACTGCACAACTTTTTTCACATCTTTTCTCCTTAACTTCATAATCATGCATTCACAGAAAACGGGGGTATATTGTTTATGTTTTATGGTACATTAACCTTGTAGAGTGCTCTTTTGATTCAAAGAGTCTTATATTTAAGTTATAGTGTGACCAGTGGAGTCGGGCAGAGAGCTTGAGGGTCTGTGCCTCACAACTTTCTCTGCAGGCTGAGAGCTCAATTACCGTACTCTAGCTCAGTTGTTCTCAAAGTGGGGTCCTGGGACCCCTGGGGGTCCGTGAACCATAGCATGGGGGTCCGTGAAATGATTTGAATAAATTTCTAATAAATTAAAAAATGGTGCTGTGTCATTACAAAACAGCATATACACCATTGTTATGATACCATTTGGTGGCTCGGAGGGATATGTGAGTCTTGCTACTGTTAATTTTCTGAAAGCCTTTAAGATCAATTCCTTGAAAAGTAATAACAAGGAATGAAATGTCCCTCTATTTTAATGTATACAAGTGGTATTTACTTGATTCAAATTGAAGTGTTATCTCTTTATCACTATGGTACAGGTCTGAAGTATTTACATTGATACGTTTTGCAATTAAAATAGTTCCAAGGGCAAATAAGAGTGCAAATGGTAGTAAGCATGTGCTTTAGTGATGGGAAGTTCGGCTCTTTTCAGAAAGCCGGCTCTTTTGACTCGGCTCCCAAAGAAGAGCTGGCTATTTCGACTCCTGAACGGCTCCTGATTTAGGATCTTTATAGCCATGTATTTTACCTTAACTTGGCAAAACCTAATGGATGGTGTTGAAAACCCTTTTACGTACAGTGTTTTTATGAGAAGACTTATCATTGACCAATTTTGTGCATTTATTCTGTTACAAAACCATTCTTACCCTGATCCTAGGGTTAGGGTTAGGGTTGTGATTAGGGTTGTGATTAGGGTTAGGATTAGGGTTTGGGTTAGGTTTAGGATTAGGGTTAGGGTTAGGGTTAGGATTAGGGCTCGGGTTAGGGTTGTGATTAGGGTTAGGGTTAGGATTAAGGCTAGGGTTAGGGTTGTGATTAGGGTTAAGGGTATGATTAGGGTTAGGGTTAGGGTTAGGATTGGGGTTAGGGTTAGGGTTGTGATTAGAGTTAGGGTTAGGATTAGGGCTAGGGTTAGGGTTAGGGTTGTGATTAGGGTTAAGGGTATTATTAGGGTAAGGGTTAGGTTTAGGGTTAGGTTTAGGGTTAGGATTAGGGTTAGGATTAGGGCTAGGGTTAGGGTTGTGATTAGGGTTAAGGGTATGATTAGGGTTAGGGTTAGGGTTGTGATTAGGGTTAGGGTTAAGGTTAGGGTTAGGGTTGTGATTAGGGTTAGGATTAGGGTTAGGGTTAGGGTTGTGATTAGGGTTAGGATTGGGGTTAGGGTTAGGGTTGTGATTAGAGTTAGGGTTAGGGTTAGGATTAGGGCTAGGGTTAGGCTTAGGGCTAGGGTTAGGGTTAGGGTTGTGATTAGGGTTAGGGTTAGGGTTAGGATTAGGGTTAGGGTTAGGGTTGTGATTAGGGTTAGGATTAGGGCTAGGGTTAGGGTTAGGATTATGGTTAGGATTAGGGGTATGGTTAGGATTAGGGTTATGATTAGGATTAGGGTTATGATTCTGGTTAGGGTTAGAACCAGGATTAAACTTAAGCAAACGGAACCAGAACCAAACTCAAGCAAACCGAACCATGCCTGAACCAGAACCGAACCAGAACCGAACTCAAGCAAACCGAACCAGAACCGTAACAGAACTGAACCAGAACCGAACAAGAACCGAACCGTACCAGAACCGAACCAGAACCGAACCAGAACCAGAACCAAACTCAAGCAAACCCAACTAGAACCGAACCAGACCCGAACCAGAACCGCACCAGAACCGAACCCCACCAGAACCGAACCCCACCAGAACCGAACCGGAACCGAACCCTACCAGAACCGAACCAGAACTGAACCAGAACCGAACCAGAACTGAACCAGAACCGTACCTGAACCATACCAGAACCGAACCGGAACCGAACTCAAGCAAACAGAACCAGAACCGGAACCAAACTAAAAAAAAACAGAACCAGAACCAAACTCAAGCAAACAGAACCAGAACCAACTCAAGCAAACAGAACCCTAACCAGAACCAAACTCGGGAAAACAGAACCAGAACCAAATTTAAACAAACAGAACCAGAACCAACTCAAGTAAACAGAACCAGAACCAGAACCAATCTCAAGCAAACATAACCAGAACCAAACTTGATCAAACAGAACCAGAACCAAACTCATGCAAACAGAACCAAACTGGAGCAAACATTAGTAATGTCGTCAGGTTGGCATTGAGAAAAATCGGATGCCTCAGCTTGGATGTGCTGATCCAATTTCTCCTCTCAGTGAGTATTTGCCCGGTCTTCAAGAAGACTCTCTCTGAATGAAGACAGGAAACACAGCCTCCCCTCCATCACCTGAATCCTATATCCTCACATGTGATTGGCCGCATGGCTGCCATGCTGACCAATCAAAACAAAGTTCTGCTGTGAGCAGAGCTGGGGCTGAGCACTGTGAGAGCTAAGCAGCGAAAGGAAAAAATTGGGAGCCCTCTCTCTTGATGCGAGCCGGCTCTTCTGATTCACTATAAAGCATCGGCTCTCAGAGCCACAGCTTTTGATCATGACACATCACTAATGTGCTTAATCTGTGTTATAATTATGAGGGGGCCTTGGACAATTTTCTCACCTGTAAGGGGTCCCTGGCTCCAAAAAGTTTGAGAACCCCTGCTGTAGCTAGTAGGAGTCCAAATCCCGATAGTGAAAACAAACGGAACAAACGGAGCGAAACAGCTTCACAGAAACTCCACATTGTAGACATCCCTGATCATAATCGACATCGCCACGCAGGAAGACAGTTTACACTTTTTTAAATCTCTGAGAGATCTTCAAATACAGAGTGCCTCTTTACACCGGTGCAATTTTTCAGAGTTTACGCTAACTCAAATAAAAAAACATGACATTTGCTTTGTTTTATATCGACCACTTAGCAGGATGAATATCATGATTAAGCAGGTATACTTTGAGTCTGAGTTGAGTTGAGAAACATTTGTGGCCACTTTTGTCATTCAGTTCTATTTAGGTCATTAATGCACTGGTCCTCTGATCATTATTATTATTTAATTATTTCAGTAAGGCAGCTTCCTGATTCCTTTGCTGGTTCTTTTGTTTTTTTCTTAGCTCATTTTATATTTTTTGAGAAAAGAGAAAGCTGAGATGAGAGTTGCCCATCATTGCCACTTGGTTGCACTAATAAAGTGAAGTGCTGTACATCTGTGGTTGCATTATTCTATTATCAATTGGCCATATTTTTTAAGGATGGAAGAGATGATTACATTGATAGCCATAGACCTACATGTCTTTCAATGAAGACTTCCACTGAGAGGAACATATTAGACTATTTAGGAACTAAATTAGGAACTAAATTTAAACTGTCATACCAGCTTGATCATCAATGAAAATGTCCTGGAAATGTCCTGGAAAATGATCTCTGGAAAAGAGTGGGAACCCTGATAGGGTTCATTTTTAATACCCTGTCATGTGACTAACCTGTTGCACATTAACCTAATTACTTGTGAGATGTTCCTGGAGTTGTTTTTGTTTAGAATTAACATGTTTTTCAGTGTTTTGTTGTTCCTGTCCCAACTTTTTAGAAATGTGTTCCTGGCATCGTTTACAACAATCATATCTTTTTCGTGAAACAATAACTTTTTTCAGTTTCAACATTTGATATGTTGTCTTTGCACCATTCTGGATTAAATAAAGGGTTTCAATGATTCTTTCAAAATGTACCAACATTTTACAATGTCCAAATTTTTTTCAGGAATTGCTGTTGTCCTTTCAAATAATTCCCCATGAATTAACAACACAAATAAAGTGATGATATGCCCGTTATTACTGGCCCCAAATTTACCTCAAGCCATTACCAAATTCATTCTCTCCACAACCGTGCACATTTTATTCCAGCCTGCGAGAAGACGGCTCTTAAGTGTGATTGGTTCTTCACCGGGGCGACCATTTTACTATTCAGACTGGTCGAGCTCACAGCAGGCTCGAGACCTCACGCAAATGAATAGAGGCAAATGTCAGTGATGTGTTGCTCACCTGCTGGGCAAACAACTTCCACCATCAGCAATTCCACTTGGCTTCACTTGTACCCACTGTGAAATTAACTATGCATTCAATTTCTATCAGAGAAGAAAGTGATCCCTGCTGTCCGGCTGTTAGGAGTGCAGAAAACCTACGAAGGTGTGCATGGAAGCAAAATACTCAGTTCACCTTCCTGTGAACACAATAAATCAGATTCAACTATAAGGGAAAAAGAGCAGTTAATGCAAAATGTTGACTTTGTACACTTTTGGTTCTTGTGATGACATTTGAGATAACTACGACCTTCAGCTTCTCCTGTCTGAGGTACCAGTGAGTGTTTTAGTCTGAGCCTTTGTTGCCTGCAGTCACATGAAACACTTGTCTTGCACTCTTTATGGCTCAAAGCCTTTTGATCTATTGATGATCTCACCACTCTGCAGATGTTTTACACAGGGACAATGCAGCACTGTGTGGACTCATGCCTGACATTTTGTTTTAAAAAAGTAATCTGGATACAATTAACAGGAAATTATGCTTTTCTGAAAGTGATGCTTATCTGGGCCTGCAGAATATGAGGAAAATCTGCCATGTGAGGTAACACCGTTCAATTTGGGTGATGATATGACATTTGATAAACAAATATCTTAATAAGCATAGACATTTTAACTCAGGCTGTGTTCACTGAAAGCTCCTAAAAACTCGAAACATTTCTAGGGTGGGCTAATGTGACAACGCCGTGTGAAATATTCTGGAAAGTTTGATGCAGGGTGGGCGAGGGGTTGTGATGTTACTATCATAAGACCAGCGCAAAGCCAGAAGAGCAACACATATTGGGATGGAAAAAAACATCTGATGTTGAAAACGGAGAATCATTTTCAAGCGGCTGAGAGTCCACACCTGTACGTTAGCACATAGCATTGACTTAAATGCCAGAACTAAAACAAAGTCATCATAGCATAGGTCTCTGTTTCTTCATCCGCCTTCACGGTGTCAACATTACATTGTGGCTTCTGCAGTGTGCTTCTGATGTCATGTCCTGCCTCCTGGCACTTATCTCCCGACCTCTGCCCACCGCCCCCCTAGCTGACAGAGAAGACATCACGCTGTTAGGAACATGTTTGAACGAGCAAATTCATAAAAGTTCAAGCACATGGCTTCTGAAACCTTCTACACAATTTCAGGAGGGCATGTGTGAAAGAGACTACCTGTATCTTCCTGCTTCTTGATACGTTTACTCTCCATTCAAAATAACTCAAAAAAGTGTAAGTGCAGTACTTTTTCACAAAGTCTGGATCAACCACAGTTACCCTTTTCTTCTCTCGCTCCACAGCCAAGTAACATCAGTTCACCTGGGAAAGGCTAACTGCTTGCTGCTGCTGTGATGTGAATACACGGTCCAAGTTTCCTGGGCTCCATGTGAGCAAACACTCCAATGCTGAGTGAAAACACTATGCATGTACACTTCCTCTTATTTACAATGTCTGGTGGAAATGTGTTTATTGCAAATGCTCATATCCAGATGACAATGAAATTGCAAAATAATTATGAAGCCCTATAGTTGATCATGCATGTTATAAAAATACTTTAAAAGCTTGTTTCTAGCTCACTGACCATCCAAGCAAAAGTTAGCTTGTTTTTTGGCCCAGAATTAGGAGCTTCTTATAAGACCTCTGTCACTGACTCTAACTAGCATCTGTGTACTTTTACCTTTCATTGCTTTAACATCAGCTGATGATGATAATTAGAGAGCAGGTCAAACAATGGCCAATATACAGTAAAATGACGATACTACACTGTTGTTGTTGTTGCAGTTTTTTTCATTTGATAACAGATAACTATTTGATACTATTGTCGATCATTCCATGCGCATTTAATATGCATCGAGGATACATGGTTATCTTAGCCAGGAACAGCATTTAAATGGATTTAATTCATGAACATGAATAAATTTCAGGACATGACTGATATTTAGGTCAGAACCAAGCGGCAACCTCCGGTCTAAAAATATGAGTCAATGCGGAAGTGTTAAAAGCTGCAGTTCATCGAGGATCCGCTTGAGGCTGGCTCCGGAAGTACCGGAAGTCACATACACATGAATGGAAAAAAGATTATCTTTGCAATATTGAGATTACTAGTCTTCCAATGAGAGGCACAGCTGCCTGTGGGAACACTGCAGCTGTTGGCTAGGAGGCTCAAAGCCCTCCTCTTTACGTCACACTGGCTCAACAGCAGCAATATGGCTGCTGCTGCCGATTGACTTCAAAACAGCGTTCAGAAACAGATGGGTGACGTCACGGATACTACGTCCATATTTTTTACAGTCTATGGTCAGAACCAATATTAAACTGCTTTATTCAATATATATCATAACAGATTTTATATTTAACACCAGCCAGCCAGTATCTGTGTTAGATATGCTGTCAGTAGGATGGGAAAAAACATGTTATCATTTAGTGGGAGTTTTTTTTTTTTTTTTCACAGCAGCCACACTAATGAGGCTGCCTGCAGTGTCTGCAGACATTATTTTTTATTTTTTTTAAATGTATCAGAAGCAGAGGTATCAGCTGGTATAGATTGTTTCAAAATGGCATTAATTGGCCCGATTAATCAGTTTCTTTAGTATTCATCATCCTTTTGGATTTATCCCAAATGTGTTGGTACTAAAAGCGTACATATAATAATCCTACATTACCATATGCCTTGTTTTCACTTACATGTGTGCATGGAGGCTAGTTAACCTGAAGTCCTTTGAGAATCTCAGTGATATACGATGTGCCTGTGAAACTCCTCACCTTCTTAATGATTTGGTCTGAATTTGCCTTTGCTACGTTGAAGAAACTGAACTTTTGCAGTGGATTTCATAGCGACTATATGTTTCCTTGCTCGGCTAACAGGCTGCTAACTAGCGAACAAGCTATATCCTTTTGAGTCCTGTTATGTTTCTATCAGGTTTCTATCCACCTGTAATGCACATCCCTGCGTTGTAGACTTGAGGCATCATATGCATATTTATGCATTTATGTACATAAGTCACACATATATGCAAGTGGAAATGAGGCATTAAACTGATGTAGCTGTTGGATTGACCTCCTGGGCAGGCAGGTAGCCGTAATAGTTGACATTTAGACTTGTGTTGTACGGATGCACAGTCTACTGAAGGAGCTAGGGTTTAGCCCCTAAAGTCCAACACTGGTTTTACCCTGAAGAACATAAAGGAGCTGAGCCATGGGCTGTGTACTGATGCAAAAAGTGCCATTTATCTGTAGGTTTGTTTTTCAGCTTTTCTTACATCTTTCTCCCCTTTCTCCGTCTTTGTCTGTGTATGTGTGTGTGTGTGTATGTATTTTTTTCTTTCTGTCCCTCTTGTAGGCTCTAGTGAACACAAACAGCTTTTGCCAAGGGATTTGTGGATGTGTATGAATCGAGACTGAGACTTGGGAGCACTGGGCGTGCCTTTTGTTAATAGAATACGCATGGTTGAGTCTCCCTGGGGCTGTTAGCGATGAGAGGAGAATGAAAATGTTAATGTTGGTGGAGCTGTCGTAGATTCTCAAAGACCCCTTCCATTTAGTTACAACCCCATAACAGTACAGATGAAGAAGATTGAAATACTTTAGAGGCAGGATATTTGTTTTTCATACTCTTAATAAATGGTTGAGCTACAAAATGAGGTGACATCATAACCAGAGGTTGTAGTTTTAATGTAAATGTATGCCCTAATGATTGAAATTGCAATGTAAGAGTAACAATGAAAGAATATGTTCTTTCTCTCTTGTACAGATGTAAGATTACGTCTCTATTTACTCAGGATTATTCTGAACGCAGCCGCCAATTCACACTCAGCTACACAGTCTCGCTCAGAGCGTTATCCAAGGTGGTCAGACTTTTGTCTTCAGCTTGTAAAAAGCTTGCATGGCCACACAACTCTACTTTTGCAAACTGTATAATAAATGTTATCAAAAGTGGTTCTGACAGATATACAAACAGTGTCGGGTTCCTAAATATTGATGACTTGCTGTAAATAAACATGTAACATCCGGAAGTATTAACTTTGGCCACCATGGCTGGGTAGTGTGGTAAACAGTGGCCTCTGTTTAATGACTTTGTCAGGCTGCCAAAAACCACAAATCAGCACAAAGCCCATACTGACAGTTGTTTTCCTCTGGACTCACTGGAGCTGCATCTTTTTTTTTCTTTTTTCTGGAAGAACTGGTTGTGCATTCGCTTTATTTTATTTCCTATATTCAGGAAAGCCAGGAGAATCACAAGGGGCGGCACTGTGATGTGATTCAGTTTGAAGAAAGTGGAGGTCCCTTTGCGTTTCCTGAGGGAGAAGCTAACCACTAAATTATCTCCAGTATTTTTGCTGAGTGGAACAAATAGACAAACAAAGTGAGAGGCTTCTTGTTGAGGGATGTTGCTGCTTTGAGGTTAGCCACATGTGTCCTTTCCGGAGGGCATGCTGCCTTCACTGGATCCTGCCGGTGAATAATCCCAGGCCTAAATTGGAGTCAAAATGTCAAGGTTTCAGCCACAGTGCTGGTGGCTGAAAGTACTGTGTGAATCATTTTCCCCAATACAGAACTGGAGAAACAAAACCATGGATTTAGAATCAGACCACTGATATCTTTCACATTATTTTTATTCTCAAGCTTCCACATATATACTTTAATGTATACACAGTATAAAGAGGTGTTGTGTGTTTCCTCTAAACTCCCCTTTCCCTTAAGCTAGTGTCAGAGGCAGTTCATATTGGGGCGGCAGAAATGGGATAAAGAATTTCAGCAAATATCCATCCTGACAGTCCATAGATCAGAGAGGGAGGGAGCACTTCAATGCGTGTTCACCAGAGTGAGCGGCAGTGTCACAAAGGACGTTTTCCATGCTCCCTCCTCTTTTCACCTCAATTTATTATTGTCGGACAGGTTTTTCTACCAGCAAGTGTCCTGAAATGCAGCAGTGTAGGTTTTTTAGGCATTCTCTGAAGTTGCATTTTGCCCAAAAAACAATCAGCTTTTCAATCTTTTTGTGTAAGACATATTAAACACTGTTTAGATCTTTTTCTTTCTGGCTTAAATTGAACTATGGAGGGAAATTACAAACGACATACAAAGCTAATTGCTCTCTGGCAATGTCACTCTTCTGAAAATGATCCTGACATATGAGTTGGCACCTCTTGATGTCACCTCAGGGCATTATAAGTTTCTTTTTCATTCACAGTCAGGCCTCTCGTTGCCAAAGTGGTTACAATTTGGCAGCTTTTTAGCCACATTGGCAGTCTTATTTCTCAGTTGCTAAAGCGACAAATCAACTGCTTTATTGATGACAATCACGATTAAAGTGTTGTGACTCCCGTAGTAATCCCCAACTTTTTTTTTTGCTTTTGCATTAATGTTAATGTGACTTTCTTCTCTCATCCAAAAATGTTTGGCAGCACCTTGCAGAAACCAATCAATAGTTTCTAACCCTTAATTTTCTGAAAGCATAAAATATATGTTTTAAGGGATAGTTCGCTCTTTCAAGTGGGGTTGTATAAGGCACGTGTTAATAGTAAGTGTTTTGAAGCTAACATGTCCAAAGTAGAGGGTTACAGGGAGTGGATTTTAATTCCTGTCCCATCCCACTCCCACAGAAATAAATCTTGTCCCATCCCAATCCCGGGCCAGATTGAAAAAAACCCTGTCCCGTCCCACTCCCATTTTTTTTTTCTTTTAGTATTTACGTAAAACATACCTCAACGAACAAAAGTGCATAAAGGTACCTTCACAGTTCACATACTCGACCTGAGTTTTAGAAAACTAAGACCCGTGCACTCATTTCGGGTTAGGTGTACGCTCCACTTGTGATTTTTGTCAGCACTTCACTTTCACTTCACATCAGAAAACCCGTTCCTTGTTGCATTATTGGCGGACGCAACACAGGTGTGCTCCTCCGCCTGCAGCGCACCAGCTGTTTAGGTCTGTAGCTTCAAAGTGACAAAAATACAACTAAACTTAATAATGAGTGATTCTGACCACGCTGATGTCATGCTGTTTACTGGGGACACACGTGGACACCTTTATGAGCCGGAGTTTACAGAGGAAAGGGTGATTTAATGCACCGGAGGAAAAAAGGAGAAACTTTAGAGCTAAACTGGAGAGCAGGAGAGATCCAGAATTACCTGGAGGTGCATGTGTGTAAACTGTAAGCTAATGTTTACAGTTTACACACAATGAACCGAGAAAACTTCTTGCTGTCACAAGTAAGACTTAACAACAGTCCCTCTAGACCTTCCTGCTCCCGTCTGCTCCCGTCTGCTCCCGTTAACATTTTTATCCTGTACCGTCCCAATCACGTGATTAATAGCAAATTTGACCCCCATCCTGAAAAAACCTCTAGTCCCAAGTCCAATTATTGAGAAACTGGGAAGAGAACCATCAATGAAGCTTGCTATCAACTACTGACCCAAGCATGATGTTGGTGGAAGTTTAGAAACTTTATTTCAGAATGCCACTATGTTTTAGCACTATGAGCGGACACAACAAACATGTTCCCCTGCCTGCAGTGCACTGATCAGCCATTTGGGTCTGCAGGCTTCAAAACATGCAATAATACAGCCAGACAAAAAACGTATTTGTTTTGACAGCAGGGATGATATGCTGTTTATTGTGGTCACCAGAGGACACTTTTATGAACTGGAATTCAGAGGTAGAGGGTGACTGAACAGGCTGAAAGAGAGAGAGGAGAAACTTCTGAGCTAACTGGAGAGCAGGAGAGATACCAAGTTTACTGCGGATACACATTTATAAACTGTGAGCTCATGCCCACAAACCCAGAGAGCTCCTGCTGTCACTAGAGGAACTTGATAACAACAATATTTCAGGACCTTTCTGAATCAGAGGATACCAGCAGCTCACATCCGACTGCAGTCTGCGTCACTCACCAACCAGAGTTCCTGCCTTTCTGAACGCTGCTGCTTTACAGAATATTTTTTGTTCTTGTCAGAAGTTATATCTGAAAACTAGAAAGCAAAGTGGAAGTGCATCTTCAAAGACAGTTTTTGGTCCTTATTAAGAATGGGCAATTAAAGCCAAAATACCATTCAATAATCATTGGCACCTACTCAACGATTATTCGAATAATCCCCCCCAAACACACACACCTGTCCCATTGTGTGGCAGTCGCAACGGGACAGGTGTGTGTGTGAACGCAGCAGGATGAGTTGCTGCCAGTAGCAGGCACTGACAGCGTCTGTCTTGACCTTCATGTCGGTGTTTCTGTGACGCGGCATGGATGTTTACATTTTAACAGCCATGCTCAGTCTCTCAAACTACGTGTGGTGGTGTGAGATTCAGAAACTGAGAAAATCAGTGGCTGTTTCCGAAATCGCCTACTATACTAGCAGTACGTACTGATATGTCCAAAATTCAGTATGTAGTAAGTAGTATGTGAACAAGAGCAAAATCTGCAGTAAGCCAAAACTCCCCGGATGTCTACTGATACGGGAAAATATCTCAGTGTGCATCGGACCAGTCTGCCTCGCGTACTGTTTCCCATAATGCACAGCGCTCGTTCTGCGTTTTCTTTTTCCTCATTTTTTGACGGGAGGAAATCCGTTTTTGGGTGCTGTGAAAGTGATCAAATTACATATAAACCATTTCCTAACTTTTTAAATCATAAATGGATGCTAAATAAGCATTTTATTTATCGGCTTCGCCGTTGTTTACTTCCGCTTTCCGAAACCGCAAATCCAGCGAAGTCTGGCTCAGCATTCTGCATGACAGATCGGACAGAACAGTCATACGACATATTAAATTCAAACGCAGTATGTAGTAGGCAATACCTACTGCCTACTACATTAGTGAGTAGTATGTCGCAGGCCGTTTCGGAAACAGCCAGTGACTGTCGCTCAGGTTTTCCTCTTCTTTTGCTGTTTAATGCAGTTAGCATTCTTCTTCTTCTGTTACTTAATGCGGTTAGCAAACAGCTTTTAGACACTCTATAGCCACCGTCTGGCAGGAATACCGTATTACAACAAGGCACCAGTACAAATGATGAAAAAATGTACTTTTAAAATGAGAAAATTAAATTTTTACTAAGTGAATGAATATTCGAATATTCGAAAATCATGTCCCATCCCTAGTTCTTATTGCTTTTTATTGCATAATGACACAACCCATGATGCACATATGTTTACTTTATCAAAATACACTGTGTTAGCTATTAACCAACATTACTGTGTCAGCCTGATAATGTGCAGCACTTGTTACTTAAAATGATGACAAACTGAGATGCAGCAACATTAACATCATTAATATATGAGTCATTACACCAGGTTACAGTGAAAATGACTCATACATCATTGTACACAGCTGATGAGTGCGCAGCAGGTGGAGGAACATGTCTCGCAACGGAGAACTAAATTTCGACCCCGGGGGGCCAAGCTGACTGGGAACACACTTCCCTCATATGACCAGACTTCAAAAAACAAAGTAACTCTTTAAATTGTTGGGGTTTTCTATTTTATGAATGCTGTTAATTACAAGTATTTGAAATAAACGATAGATTGCTCTTTACTTTTGAAGAGTTCATTTGCAAAAACAGATAACTCTGTTTTTATAAATTTTCATAAAACATATTTCTTTTTTATATAGATTCCTAATAAAGTTACATTTTCAAGATATCTCTGATTAGTAAAGTAATTTTGACTAGGCCAAAGCCACCCAACCTCAGTTGATTGATCATACCAAAAGCTAGTATTAGAAAAAAAATTTTTTTTTAAACATTTTCAAAAGTGAGTTAACTGTTTTTGCAAATGAACTCTTCAGTGAAAAGGTTGTCTTTAAAACACGATGCAGACATTAAGTTAAAAGAAGGTTTAAAAAGTTTTCCCATCGTTGCTGAGATTAGTTTTACCGAAAATCATGTTGGATAAAATTCTGTCCAGCGGTAACTTTCTCTGCATTCAAAGGCTGACTTCTCGAAGTATTGTTCTTGTTGAAAGAAAGCACTTTGAGTCTGCAGGCAGTGGAACAGTTGAACGATGAGCTGCCAGACATATCTGACCTGCTGACCACATACACCATGTTAGCTTCCAAACCTCAGGCTATTCTTGCCAAGCAACCCACACGAACAACTCTAGTTCTCTCTAATGAATGGACGGACCGGTTATTTATCATACGTGCGAGCCATTCCCACGATGCACATCAAACATTCATAATTACATTAACTGTGTGTGGGGTACATGGAAGAGTTGGATTTCAGTTCCTTTATTTGGTTGCGGTGTTTTACTTCCAGTGGTCAGATGTGTCCATCATTGTAGTCAATACTGAGGGCTGTGTTTTGACAAGAAATGCCTTCACACATGATGTGTGCTCTTCGGCCAGGATTTCTTTTTCTCTCCTGTTGATCTGCAGGAGATGGTGAATCTCTCCATAGCTGATGGCTGAGACAAGGTGGTATCAGATAGCCTGACCACTGCAAGTGATCAATATGGGATGGTGCTGTGTGATAAGTAATGGCTGTCATGGGGCACTCATTCAAGAAAATGAAAGCCCATCTCCCAAGTCCAAAACAACAGAATTCAATCATTTTTTTCTGCCCTGAGCAAACACCCACACGGGTTTAAAAAGAAATAAGACCAGAAGGGATTACAACAAAGTTCCCAACAATGAGCTTCACTATCTAAATGCTGCTTTTCAAGAAGCACATAAAAGGTCATACTTATGGATTTTTCAAAGCAAACCATCAGGCTCAACACAAACTTTATCTTTTAGTATCAGAACACCCTCCTCTTGGAGCCGGCCTCTAAAAAGTGGAATCTTTGAAAAACCCTCCCAAAGCTAGGGGGGACACTGAAACTGTGTATTTACAATGACTGAAACATACTGAGTGTGGATGGATGTTTGGGTCTTTTTACAGCCATGAAAATTTGTAGCAAGCCTCCAGAGGGCTTCATCACTTCTAGGTGATGAAGTAAATCATCATGTTCCCTCTTCCTTAAGCTAACTCACCAAAGTAAATGTTTTCCTCGTGTAGTGCCTCAAACAATAAATCAGCACGGGTGGGCTGATGTTCCTTGGCCTCTCTTTTCTCTCACTCAAGCTCTCATATATTCACACGCACACACACACAGGCACACCCATACAAACATGCACACACACCACACAGAGAGACAGTAATCCTCTTAAACTGCTTTTTAAGCAACCATTTGTCATCCGGCTGTTGCATCTTGGGAAAATTGCAGCCCTACAGGAGGAGGAGGAGGAGGATGTGGAGAATGACTGACTGAGAGATAGCAGGCACAGTCACGTCGCCACCTTTTCTAAATGGCTACTTTTCAGCGTCATTAAAGAGAATCCAATAGTCCAGGACTCAGAATGGCAGTGAAGATCTCCCCGTGCATCTGTCTCCCTAACTGTCAGTGTTTGTGCTCTGGTATCTCTGAAAGCTATTGATACATCTGGAGGGTAGACGTGTACCTAACCTACAATATAATCATCCTCGTCATTTTTCTGCATGTATGAGCTGTGGGCATTGGCCTACAAGAATGAACAACATGAATAACACAAAGACAGACTATTATCTGTACCAGCTGTCCGAGCCTGACCTACTCTAACCCCGAAAGTCCACAGGATGCGTGTGCGCCGCTTTGTGGCTGCGACACGGCTTTGCTCCGTCTGAGGGATTGCGACCCAGTCCACAGGACGCGTGTTGGGAGTGTAGCGCCAACTCAGAGCAGGCAAGATCAGCTGGGTCCAGCATAGAGAGAACCACATACAAACAACAGGTCACAGAGCTTTCTGTGGTTGAATTTCTGCTCATTTGGAGAGTATTCCATTACTTTTTTGCTTTAATCATCACTGAGTATGTTGCATAACTATAAAGTTTCGATTTTGCAGGTTTAAATGAGTTTAATATGAATAATTCGGCTCTGTTTTGTTGCCCTGTTACCTTCTGACACAGTTATCAAAGTCCTGTTGTAGTCGACCTGGATCACGGATATATGGCTGTTTGTATCTTACATCCATAATCAATGAGTATTTCAGATCTAAACAATCTTTAAACGGTCGGGAGTCCATATATGATGTTTTATTTTGAAATTGGCGGATGTTGTATGCGAACCTCGTGCCTGACTTCCTGTCCAGATTGATCTTTTCTGTGCAGATTGACGCGTTACGGGGCGCGGGCTCCGTTGAAAATAGACTTTGAGCGTATCTCTGGTGGAGCGGGGCAGGGGCACACTCCTGAGACGGACCTGAGACGCGACGCAACACATTCTGTGGACCCTAGGCTTGAGTCCAGAGAGGTTCCACTTTTTGTTCTGTAGATTAGTTACAGTTAAAAATGTTCTGGATTTGGGCATCATTGATTTTGCTTCTCATTGCATCAACAAGTTGAGTTGCCCTTTGGCGCAACCTCCAGCTGCGAGAATTGAAGCCAATGCGGAAGGGTTTAAAACTGCAGTTTCTCAAGTGTCCACTTCAGACTGGCTCTGGAAGTACCGGAAACCACATACACACCAATTCAAAAAAAGCAGAACTTTACAGCAGAAATAAACATGTTTACAGCCTGGTACAAAAGACGAGTGTAGTCTGGATAGATCATTTCTCGATCGGCACACACTGTACGGGGGTGAATTTTTATCTAACGCGGCAATTTCAAAGATAATATTACGATTATGAGTTTTCCATTATGAGAAGCAAAGCTGACTTGATTGACAGGCAGGAACACTGTAGCTGTTGGCTAGGAGGCTCAAAGCCCACCTCTTTACATCGACAGCAGTTAGTTTGGCTTCAGCATATCCAATATGGATCCCGCCGATAATGATTGGCTTCAAAACAGTGCTTCAGAAACAGATCTGGTGACATCACGGATACTATGTCCATTATTTATACAGTCTATGGTACACACAGAGGATTGAGACATGGCTGAAGGGGCATGTGTGGCCAGGGGAACATGGTTTATTGAAGTAGTGTCTTGACTTTGGAATTCTTTTGACAGCAGAATGATGAACAAACAAGGTATGCTAGATAAAGTCGACAAAATACACGGATACAATGCCCAAAACAAACAAGACGTGTGATAAGGCCCATCTTACTCTTGGATTTGCTGTTAACGCTGTGGGAGATGAGTAGAGACAGGTGTTTCAGTTCTAAAAGTGACTGTTAATTGGCGACTGTTGACCTGATGCATCTGTGGTTGTCGCAGTTACAGAAGATGTTGAATACAGAGCAAATTTTGTTACAAATAAGATTTAACTTAAAACCCTATCAACATATTTTCAAATAATGATACAAAAATGAACAAAGAGATATTCACAAGGACAGCTACGCACCCTCTTTTCACAAGTACATCAACCGCAGGAGCTAAAAGTCACCAGTTAACAGGGTCACAAGTTAAACCAAAACACCTAAGTGTATTTTGTGTCATTGGCAGCTGATGATGTGACCCAACAATTTAAGATGACACTGAAAAAAATTACACCCCAGTCATGTCAATAAACCACTTGACTTTTTAACAGAAGACTTGGTGAATACCACCAGCAGGCACATGGTTGTGGGAAACCTGCAACAAAGCACTCATTGCTTCATAGACAGAACATTCAGACTCGTCCATTGCAAGACAGAACACACTATTTCTGGAAAAGTGTTTGCAAATTATATTGAGGTCCTGTGTACTTTGGGATAATAGAAAAACAGATTGATGTAGCACTCTGACAGTGTGACAAAAAGTGGTTGATAAATGTAAGCTGCTCCTTTTTAACAAAAAGATTGCAGGTACTATTTATAGTGTTATGTAATCTCATGGTAAATGTCACAAAAAGCGATTTGATACATGGAGATGAGATTTTTTCATTTTGCACAATTGAAATGACTGAAAGAGAGGTGTAATAAATGATCATGACTACATTGGTATTTGAATCATGAATACATGACCCTTTTGTCATCATTCTGGGCTGAAAACACACACTAGAGAAACAATGTGATGTGGGAAGTCTTGTTAAGCTGATTCTACGGAATTAATGATGTTATTGTGCTTTGGCATTTTTATTTCACCAGATTATTCTCAAAAATGTGCAAAGCAATCATAACCTGTACAGCACTTGTCATTGTTCGATTTGGTTTGTCCACACAGCTTCAACCTTTTTTTCTTTTTAACAGAAGTCTTTCGTCAACACGTAGATCTGTTAAAAGTCAGAAATCATTATGCAGTGTGATTTTGGTTAGAGGGCATTCAACAGACTGACTTGGTCAGCACGACTGATGATGCTTTCCAAAGACAGAATAACACTATTGTTCTTTTTCTAATGCAATGTCAACAATGCTTTTTCTTTTTTTTTTTAATCACCCATCTTCCTGACTGATAAGACTGAATGATCTTAAGAAATGGCAGAGTGAGTTGGCTTTAACTCAATTTATATGTAAATGTATTTCCTGTGTAGTAAGCTTATTGTATGATGTAAGCGCTGGCTAGTTTTGTTATGTATCGTACAGAAGGGCAACAAAAAGCAGTATGGTAACCTGGTATTCCTTTCACACTGTCATGACTCCATCTGTGATGGACATTACTGCACAATATCAAAAACAAGAAAAACAATTATTTAAAATCACACATTATCCATAAAACAAAGATGCAATAGCAACCAATTATAAAAATCAAGAATGAAAATGAAAAATAAACTAAGTATCAGAGCAAATAAACAATGAGTAGCATTAAACTACAAAATAATAGAAATAAAAACAAAATTGTCACAAACATATGGCATCAAAAATTAATAAAAAAAAAGACTTTCAAAACAGTGATTACATAATAACGTCTATGAGGAATTCATCAGCATTTGTTTAAGTGACTTTTTAAAATAAACTCTGTTTTTGATCACTCTCATGTTGGTGGGGAGTTGATTCCAAGCAGAGGAACCTCTAAAAAGAACAGACTCCATCATACAGTTGGTTCTAGGACTCAGTGTTGGCAGATAACCAGTGCTCACATGACGTGTCGTATACCTATGATTAAAACCAGAATATTTTAGTCTATCACAAAAGAACTGTGGTGTGTTATTCTATAGCCTCCACAGTTAGCCAATATAATCTTTTATGCATCTCCAGCACATTGAATACAAATTGCTTGGAAGTATTCATTCAAACGAGAAAGATTGTTTCAAAAAGTTTGTCATACAATTTATTAAACACTGATTTTTGGAAATGTGACTTTTTGCACACTGTGTCTTCTTGTGTATTATACCACTGAACAGTGCTTAAATGGTCCATGAAGTGCTGAAGCCTTGTGTCAGCACTAAACTGTGAATCAGGCAAAGTGTGTGATGAATGTTAGATGTATTCAAGTAAACTGCAGTGTTTTTATCTCTTAGTGTTGTTAATAGTTGGTGGAATGTTTCAACACCAAACAGGTTAATACAGGTTTGTGTGTGGACTTCTTAAGGTATTATTCTATTGGTCCCATTCTGTCTCAAAGTGAAGATTGATATGTTTTCAGCATTAGCCCTGTGGTACAGGGCTGTACACACTGAATCCTCTGTTATTTAAATAAGCATTTTGGTGTATTAACTAGCCTGATCTTGGTATGTTGTCTTTTTATGAGAGGAATTTCACCCAGGCAAAGCTGTAAATGTTTTTTTTATTCTGCAGCCTGGCAACACAGCTTCATGTTCGCTCTGAAGCAAAGCAATTAAGCTCATTACTGTCTCTGCATTCTGCTTGCCAACACGGAAAGCACAGGAAGTGCCACAGAGCTGTGTCATTTTGTGTGCTAATTTTCTCACTTTGTACCAGAGTTAAAATGGAGATTGGCAATGTCAGCAAAATGCATTTGCACGTCGACCTTTTCAAGACTTTTATACTGCTGAAGTCTTCAGGTGGAGTTCAACTAACCTGGCTCCAGCAAACACCAGATTTGCTGGATTGATTTAACACCGCTTTGGAATAATTTTTTCTTGTGCTTAAATAATTTTCAACTTCACTGTAGTTCTATTTCTAACTACACATTAGGACAACTTTCGTGCCTTTTGCTGGCAGAGATCAAAGTCTGTGTTACATTAGCCCTGCAACCCACTCAGAAATACAGGAAGAAAATAATCTTTTCATGCAGAGGTGCGTTCAGTCTGTAAAACACTGTATTCAAACTGCAGCTTTTTCCCTATGAAGTCCGGGTGAGACTGCTTGCATTCTGATGTTCTGCAACATTTCAGATTTGGCAACTGTATACATGTAGGTACTGCAGGTGTTAACTTGCTATTTCACCACTTTCCAGTTAAGAAGCAGGTGATTAGATTGTGAAAATCGGGTACACATTGGGCAACATCTGGAGTTAAAACAACATGTTTTAACACATAAGCTATCATTAGAAATATCCCCACACTTCCTTGGTCAGGACCTTTTTGATTGGGGTGGCCAAACTGGGGCACAGACTCATGCAGGGATGGTATGAAGTATGTGTGCTCACATAAGAATTAATAGTCTTTATTTACCATTTTGGTCTCCAATAATAATTTGTACTTTTAACAGTTTTATACAGACGGTGTATCATTTTTCGCTTCACAAATTTAAACAATTGGGGGGACAACTTTTAAATCTTTTGAGCCTCATTCAGGGACTAAAAAAAATTACGTTTGTACAAAGTCTCTTGAGAGTACCTAAAAATTAGCAAGCAGGTGTTTTCTTATCTGATGAAGTATTTTCCAACAATTTGAAGTGGCTAACAAAGGCTACATTCAAATACTAAGAATGCTACTAGCAGCTATTGGCAGTTTGTTGCAACCAAACGGCAACCTCCGGTCTAAAAATATGAGTCCAATGCAGACGTGCCTATGGTTGCAACACAGTGTCTTTCAAATTGATGCCTCCAGACATCATGCTCTTTGGTTTTTCTAATGCACTCGTTACAAATGAAGCATGTTGGTTTTGGGTTTGGAGCAGGAAAACAAATACTTTACAGTCCAGGCAGGGCATTTTTCGCTCTAGTGTTGACAACCTTATTTAAAGATAAGATGCTTAGCATGGTCTGAATGTTTTGAACACGACTACTTTCATGACCACCTGTTCAAATCAATACATGTGCAACTTATAACAAAGATGGGTATGAAGTAAGATGGTTCACTCGCAAGCAGCTTTTGTGCTCCTTCTTTATGCTGTTCAATGATTTGCACATAAATTGGTTATATACACTTGTCAGGTTGGGGCCACCCTGAGGTTGACTGCTGGCCAGATTTGGCCCGGGAGTCACCAATTGAATGGCCCAGCTTTGTAATTTTGTATTACATCTATTTATGTGTTCATATTTGAAAACATTGTTACAAATGAATGAACCAGCAGACTATAAGGTCTGGGCTTGGTGCATATTAAGACTATAGTAAGCAACACGTATAGTTGAGCTGGTGAATGTAAGAGGTGGATATGTTGGACAAGTGCCCAGATTGCACCTCTTGGAGTAATATAGAAGTCCATGCATAAATACTACCCTGCTTTGCCATTCCTGCCACAGGGGCAGGTCCATCATATGACACATTACAGAAAACTGTGTGTTTCATCAACCATATCGTGAGAGTTTTTTTGGTAGAAGTGCAGAGCTCGTGTGAGTGAACCAGATCATTATGTCACAGAAAAGCTCCATTTCACCCCAAAACCACGCTGTGAAACTTTGAACCCAACCACGCTGGAAGCTGTGATTCACTCCTTCCGTCTTTCAACCATTGCTTTTGTAACTCCAGTCACGGAACAATAAACATCTCTGACAAAAACTGGCATGTTGGGTTTCAGAATGCAAACAAAACCAGTTTAAAGACTCATTTAGTTGTTTTCAACAGCAGTGACACGTTACAGTTTTGGTTCTGTTTCTGCCAATAATCCTGAAAACATTTGTAAGTGATTTGAGGCAGAAACCCTGAGATTTACTTTGTGGAAACTTCAGTGTGGCATTTTTAGGAAGTCTTGCTGAAACGGGTAGAGGAAGTTGGAGAGAGGCTAAAATAGTACCGTAGAGCTAGAATGAGGCAGGAAGTGAGGTGGATGGACAGAACTGGTCAACAAACCCTTAGTTGCCTCTTCACCTGACACACTGTCAAGATGCAGACAGCATGGAGGAGGCGGCGGCGGATAGAGGGGTGGAGGGATAGCAGTCTGAGGAAAGGAAAGGAAGCCCAGGCCAGGCCCTGATAACGGAGAGCTGTCGGGGCTCAGGAGAGGAGTGGGAGACATTAGCCAAATCCGGACGGATCACAAGCCTCTGGATGCAATCCAGTTTTGCGGGGCTGCGATAAGGAGGCTGATTATGTGTCACCCATCAATTCGCCCGCCTCCCGCCGCTGTCTCCCCAGCCATAAATCCACTCATGACAAGCTCTGCTCCTCAGCAATCACCCCTCTCCACTTCCTCCCTCTTCGCCTTCCCTCTGCTCACTGCTCGCTTGCTGTCTGCACTCTGCTTGCAGTGGTGTGCTGCAGAGAGAAAGTGAGGAAGCGGATTAAGCAAGTCTGGAAGTGACTGCAAGGATTGGGTCGCAAGTAATAGAGATTTAATTGATAGATCCCAACTAAGACGGTCAATCTTTTTGATAGGCTGTAGTGCGGTGTTAGGAGGTGTCGATAATGATTAATGCAAGGGACTTAAAAGAAAAGTAATTTATGAATACATCAGGAGCAGGAAAGTCTAATCAGGGACAAATTATAGATTATCAGAAGAACAGTAAATCTCTAGATGTTTTATTCAGTTCAGATACAGTGACATATTAATAAATCAGACATCATGTGCTACCTTTACTTGACAAAATTTAAAATAAGATCTTGATGTGAATGTACTACACTACATGCCTTTTTGCTTTTTGCCCTTGAACTATATTGGATTACCAACTCTTTATCAGATTTATCTGTAATTCCCCAACACTGATTATAAAGTGTTGATGGATCTTGATGTAGCCATCCATTTTTTTCAGCTTTCCCTGTAATCTGTTAATTATATAGATAAGTATTTGGGTTGTGGCTTGCGTTACATGCTATTGCAACTCCTCGCAAAGATATCAGCGCCAGCATAACATTTTCTCCCCCACGCACACAAAGTTTTCCTTAAATAGTCACTTCAAAGTGGCATCCGCAAATTATGACCAGTTAAATGCTTTTAGCACTTATTAATTACATTAGGAAACTAAATTGGGCAGCCGAGGTTTGATTTATTACTCGGCTAACTAGTTTTGTCACTCGGGGAATATGCAGATGGGGGCGGATGTTAGGTAGTGCACAGAGAAAAAGATAGAGAGAGACAGCGTGGCCAAACTATGCCTGACCCTTACACACATGTCCTCACCATCCTGCAGCTAAAAGTAACAGAGTCCTCCTGACCCCTTCAGGGTGAAGATGAATTCAGAGAGATGAAAAAGGACAGAGCAGTGTATACTTATACTTTGGTACTCATGGGTCACTGACTTAATGGCTCCTCTCTTGCATTTTAACAGGCCTTTCAGTGCTTTATTCCTCACCATTTTCTACATAAAATGCAAGTAATTATTCGCTGTTAATGAGCATAAGAGCTTTATACAATAATTTCAATTTATCGTACCATAAATTAGCAGCAAGCTAGTTGTAATCAAAAGCCTTTATAAATCAAGGGCACTTTTTATCCCACAAAGCAGTGATGGTGCTCTGAATTATAGTATCATCATTAACATTTAATCAAACAGCCCTTTTCTCATTATTAGTTGTAAGACCCTTGTTGACTTGTCTCAGCACTTTGTTCTGCAGTTTGGATTACACACGGTTAGCTTTGAATTAGCAAATTTCCATGTTTTATGTGGTTTCAAGGTGGCTTCACTTTCCTGACAAACTTTCTTTTACCTTTTAATTTGATTTGTTATTCATTTTTAATTAATCTTTTAATTTTGTTCATTCTTTACCTTGCATTAAAAAAATGGGAATTGAAAGTTTCATATTATTGCTTTAGTACCACATTTTGCAGTTTTATGAAGTAAACCTTGGGATAAAGGTGCTTTCTATCACGAGCTGTGCTTTCAGTCAGTGACTGAGAGATGAGCAGGTCCTGTAAATTTTTTTATTATCCTTGATTTTACTTGTTTTGTTTGTTTTTTCTCAGGCACATTGGTGCATCATGGACTGTCTTTGTGCGACTTGAGTCAATGGAGCTGCAACTCAAAGAGGTAGGTGAGTCTTGCTCTTTTAAAAGTCAATTTGTCCAATGTAAAAAAAAGAAAATTGAGTGTCACAAAGGTAAGAAAACTTCCAGCTGGTTGCTGTCAGCTTCACAACTTCTTTTACAGATAGTTGAGTGCTAAATTTACTCAAATTGAGAACAATTGCGTCTTCAAATGGTTATCAACATTTTCTACAAACTTAAAGAGTAGTCGGAGCTAGAGGACAGCGAAAGCAGACACTTTACACTGCTTTTGTTGCTTTTATGAGATTGTACCTCTATTTTTTGCTGCTTCTTTCGTAGTATAATAAAGTTAGGATGAATGAGTTATACAGGACAAGCCGCTGCACAGTCTTGTTATTTCTATCTTTGGCCAGAAGCAGGAAAAGCCTTACACTGCTCAGAAGGTGAGTGTGGTTTGTCAAAAGATCGAGCTGCATGCAAAAACTCAGACTTGTTCTTATGTTCCTACAGCGACATGTGAAGCAACATAATGTGAAAAGGCTTTATGAACACCAAGCGTCAGATAAGACCAAGAAAATCCAAAAGTGCTGTGAAGTGAGTTCTGTACTGACTCAATGTCTGCCTGACCCATGCTGTGTTGGTTGTTTGTGTTCTGCATAACCTTATTCTGACAGAGCTGTATTACTCATTTAGGATTAAATTGTAATTTACTTTCATTCAGTAGGGCAAAAAATGGTTTTATACACTTGACTCAACTGAGAGATATTGGAGTTTTTGAAAGCAGAAAGGTCAGTCGATCGTCTAACACTTACTACACTGCTACTTTTTGGGTGGGAGACTTTAACTTCATCACACTTAGACTGCATCTCACCATTGTTGCATTTATTTCTGCCTACATTTTTATATAATTGAATTATTCTTTCGTCTTGCACATGTTTTTGATATGGTATAAGTGCAGTTTCATTATATTGCCTCTTTTGGCTAACCAAGAGCCCAAGACCCGAGGACAGGTGATGCAACTGATCACAGTTGACCTGTGATTCGTTGAAATCATCCCCCTATGTTTGGGATCCCATGTGATTTAAAATGTTGCATTATTTGAATGTTTCTTTTACACTCAAGATCCAATCCAATCCAATCAATTTTATTTATATAGCACATTTTAAAAACAACGAGGTTACCAAAGTGCTGCACAACAAATACAAACGGTAGAAAAAATAAGTATAAAATTTAAAAATACAGTTAATTAAAAGACAAACAGAGTCCAACATAAAATCTCATGCTGTATTAAAAGCCAGGGAGTAAAAATGAGTTTTAAGACATGATTTAAAAGTATCCAGTACCCATTCTGACTTGGGTGGGTAGCTCATTCCACAGTTTAGGAGTTTTTGGCACGACGAGACGCATCTGATCAGCAGACCTCAGTCAGTGCTCTGGAGGGGGCGTAGTTCTGTATGAGGTCAGAGATGTACTGAGGTGCCAGTAATGGTTCAGAAGATATTAAGATTACAAGTTTTTGCCCAAATAATAACATGACAGACTTGACTCCCGGATGGTAACACATAGCTGTTGGCTAGGACGCTCAAACTCCGCTTCTTTACGTCACACTATGCCTGGTTGAGTTCTGCATTTCCAATATGGCTGCCGCCGACAATTGGCTTCAAAACAACACTCAGGAAAAGATGGGTGACGTCACGAATACTACGTCCATTCTTTATATAGTCTATGGTTATTTGACAGACTCCTCTTAAACCTCACACTAGCTGTACCCCTGATGCTAAACTGCATGAGAGCAGTGTCCAAATAGTGTCTATGTGCACCATGAATATATGCGCATTATCAAAAGATTTGTTCTTTTGCTCATCTGAAAAATGATTCAATCTCTGTCGTTAATTTGTGATCCCTTGCACCCATAGATATATGTTGTAACATGCTGTAGATCATGTAACAGGCAGTGAGGGCCAACTGTGCAAAACCCAAGGACATGATAGCAGCAAGGCCTTCACATTCTCTCCTATGAACTCTTCAAGTGGATTCTTGCATTCTTTTTCCAGTTTTGCTTTGATAAATTGCTGTCAAGCTCTGCCCACACCCGTTTCTCTCTTCAACTGCTGCCTTATGCGCAGCCCCCAGTCATTGCTGCCCCATCTAATAACTCTTCCCATGTTTAAGCAAAGCGAGTGCCTAATAGACTGCTCTCAAATCACACATCGGGGGACGCTGGAGTGAGCTGAATGTCACACTGCATTTATCTCCTCCTTGCCCCCCGACCAACCCATCTACGCTGGGACCATTATTTAACCTGAGAGAGGTCAAATCCTCCCTGTAAGGCTTTAACAGAGCATGAATTAAGCTAAATAGTGTATCCATCCATTAAAGTAGCCATTGGCTGCTTCAAAGCTCTTGAAGCACTACCATCCTGCATTGCTTTATGGGTGTCACAGACCAAATGGCCTGATGGCGGGTGTGCCTTCCAGCATGTGACTCTTCTCACCTGCTGGAGGAGGAGGGGGGGTGTTGAAGGGCAAGAGGAGGATGGGGGCTGAGATGTTGCTGGGTCAGCACTTGGCATGCTATGACGGGAGTAATGAGCCTCAGAGAAAGATCTTTCCCTCTCTCCCTCTGCAGTCTGTGCCTCGTTTTAGATTTGGGGGTGTTCAACCACTTAAGCCTTATGTCTTGATTTTTCTCTTTGGTGCACTCTGTTTTTCCTGTGGTTTTCTGCATTGGATTTTTTGTGACTTTGGATGATTTCCCTTAAAGTTCCTTGGAGTTCTAATGACTTTTTGGCTGTGATTTTGTACATAAACCAACATAAAATTCATAATAAATGCAACATAGACAAAGCTTGGATCTTTTCAATCCAGAAAGACACGACATGTAACAATCATTTGTCTATATCCTTAGAACAAGCCTCATTTAGTGAGGCTACACTATGGTGAGGAGCTTAAAAGAGTGCATTCAAAGGGATATCATTTTTATAATGGGACTTAAGACAGAGGTTTAAGCAGTGAGGACAAAACAGAAAAACAGTTTCTTTTGTACCCTGATTACAGTGTAGAGTTCAGTCAACCAGCAGGAGTTGACGTCACAAACAAACCCGAGAAACCAAAAGAGGTCTACATCTCATTGTTCCTTCACCAACATTACACTGAATTTCATTGTTGAAAATTCAACAGGCTTCTAGCATAATCTATGTAGAACATTCTTCTGCGTTTTGGCTTCCCAGTGAAAGAATTATGCTGCAGGCTAGCTGTTTGCAGCCAACTGGACAGCTAAATTTGGATTTACCCAACAATGGAACCAGGATCCACAGCTGTGTGACCATATTGCACAGAAGACACTGCGAGACATGGCTTATTTCATATTCCCCCAACCATCTGTGATGTATAAATACAGCTCCGGTTTCCTGACAGTCAAATAACCAAAGACTTAGTCTGTAAAGAAAGAGTGATCAAACATTCTGGTGAGGGACCTTAAAATATATGCAGGTCTGATCATATGTGAGGAGTTAAAAGTGATTTACTGTTGGATATTTGATTCTCTTTTTCCTTTGTCTCAGTCACAGTTCAGATTATACATCTCATTGCAACATAGCCATATTTGTGTCTGTATAGTCGAACAATATTGAATTGTCTGCTGCATAAATCACTTGTTACTGACGATCAAAGTTTGGTCTGAGCAACTTTCTGCTCCTAATTTTTTTGGACTTGTGGTATCCAAACCACTTTCTTAGTTTAGTCAGCCATGAGCTTCTTAAACACTAACAACCTAGAAGAAATAAATGTTTAGCCCTGCTTTGTTGGATTACAAGCCGTAACTGAGCCGGTGACACTAAGGCATCATCCATTTAGACCTGCCAGGGTAAGCCGTCACAATGGATCTCGGCTCTGTCAACCAAAAGCCCAAATGCTCAAACCAGATTATGTCCCTCCAATCAGAGCTCCTACATGCAGCAAGTCTTTAAAAAAACGCCTTCCAGCATGGCCTGCAAGATGTCTTCCAACCTGATGTGATGTTAAGCTGTTAACAGAGATTCCTCTTTGTCCCCTCTAGGGTGATGGATTTTTATGACGGTCTTTTGCAAGGATATTATTTCATATATGTCTCTGTCAGTGACCTATGAAGGTCCAGCTTGACTTAACAATGATCTACGCTTGACTTGCTTCACGTGCAAGTACCAAAAGGCGGAGCTATAGAGGTGTACATGAATCAATAGCATCACCAGGGAAATCAATCATGAATGGTGAGTGAACAGAGAGGAATGTATGGATTTATAGATTGCTTTGCGACAGCATTGTTCTTTAAATGCACAGTGAAAGAACCTGGTTAGATGCTTTGTGTCAACACTGCAGCCTGAGTTAAAACAACAGGAATAAAAAATGGAGTAAATGCTGTATTGGCATATATTCATCAGCTTTCCCAAATGCATTTTTTGGCTTTGCATCCCCCTCAACAAAAGAGTGAGATCTGGCAACCTTCCATCCCGCAAATGGCCCTATTATTTTTGCTCCGCACCCTCCGGTTACTCTGAATAAGCAGAATTTATCTATGTCAAACAGCCTTGACTGTGTTGTTCTGTTTTTTTACCTCCTCACTTGTTGTGGCTTTAGCACCACTGCCACCCACATAAACAGACCTCACCAGCCCAGTTCTTTCAAACTTTCCTCCCGTCAAATGTCTGCCTTGACTCTGCATTTTGGGCTATTTTTGTTGACTGAAACCTCAGCCATATTTTATCTTGATAAAGCTCCCATAAAATGTTTTCACTTCCAACACATCCCTCGTTTAACAGGGCAGTACTGTCCTCATATCTGACCTATAATTGTATAAAATTTTGCAGTTTGATTCTTTACTAGAAACACTTGGCTTTATATTTAAGTCTGGGGCTTTGATAGAGGCTAGCCTTGTTTTTTTCAAGTATATGGGAGCCAAGGCTTAAATGCAACATGCAAGCTAGTTAGGGGTGGGAATCGAAAACCGGATCCGACTTACAACTGGTTCCAATTGATCAATTCCATCGGAATTGTACACCTCAAATGTTATCGATTCTTCTTAATGATTCATTTCCCAGCACGACGGCGCGTCACATTGCGGTACGTTGAATTACGTCACACATTCTGCGAACTCCTTCAACCACGAGGAAATATGGAGAGGAAGAAGCGGTCTCGGCCTGGAAGCTTGGCATCCGCGTCGGGCTGAAGTGGAGAAGGGTTCATGTGAACATGTTTGCGTCGGGGAGGTGAACCCCTGCCTACCTCTCCCATTTCAGAGTTGGAACACTTTCCCTCAGTCTCCAGGGGCCACGTTGGGATTCACGTGACCGAAAATGAGGCACCGAGAGCAGGTAAAATACCCCTGCGATGACCCCCGGAGGAAAAGCGTTTCTCCTTTCCAAATTCAAAGTCTTTTCATCCAGGCTCGAGAGGCCTCGTCCGGACTCACGCGTCCGAGAATGAGGTCAACCCATTGTTCAGTATGTTCAAGTTGAATATGCTCATGTTCAGTCTTGTGCAGACATAATTTTGGAAAAAATAAAATAGTTTATTTTGGTGCGGAAGACTGTGTAGAACTACTTTTTTTCCCCTCAAAAAAGAAATACTCAGAAATCGTTTGGAGAATTAATAAGGAATTGAATTGATAAGCAGAATCGACAATGGCATTGACTTTGATAAAACCTTATCAATTCCCACCCCTAAAGCTAATGTATGTAATCTAAACATATCCATTTACATTACCTTTGAATGGTGTATCACAGCTACAGTTTAAATTGCATCTCCATTATGGTAGAAAATGATCTGCAACATAAAATATTAAAGCATTCTTGACAGCTCTCAGCACACTTAACTCGATGTACTGTCGGTGTAATATGTATTTTGATAAAACAGCTGGAGAAATCACAGCCCCCAGATTGGTCCTCAGATGCACACAGTAAGTGTGAGTGACGGCATACTGTGATAGAAAGGTGATTGCGTCTGGATGTTAGAATGTGTGTTGAAGATATGTGACTTTTGTGATTCATGCTAATGGTCTGTTTGATAGGAACAGTGCATATGCAGCTCTATTTTCCTTTTTTTTATTTTAGAAAGTTGTAGTGGAAATGAGAAATATTGTGTCAGTTGTTTGGAATCTGTCTCAATTGAGAGTGAGTCTGTAACCCCCAATGATATATTGAAAGGAAGTGATGTAGGAAGTGTGTAAGGGCTGCATTTTTGAGTTATAACATCATAACAACAATCTGTCTCGACAAGATGAATATGTTTAGCTTAGAGATAAAATGTGTTTTTTTTTTATTTTGGAAGTAGAAGGTTTATACACCCACTGCTCAGATTTCAGAGACAACACACACACTCTACCTCCTAATCATGGTGATCAGAACGGCACCTCAAGTTTAACTTGGTTTCAAAACACTGTCTAGTGAACCTGTCTAATGGTGGCCCTTTTTACATCACTTGCATGTAGTACCTTCCTTGTATGGCTCTGCAGTGTCAATGTGGAGACTGACCACGAAGAGCTGGATTGCATGTGATTGCAAAGCACACACACTTTTCCATCTACATGCTCTGTGTGTGCGTTCATGGCTTGGGTTGAGTTTCTGACAACACAGTTCCTGTGACAGGGTAGAAGTCAAGCTAATGTCTGTTCCATAAACACTATCTGAGTGATGTCAACATGAATCTTTCATTTTGTGGATATAAAAAAGTGTTTTCCTACGCTTTGTTGGGTTCATGTTTAACCATTATGAAGAAAAGCAAAACCACCCAGTGAGGCCCAACCACCAGTCAAAACTGTAACGCTTGTATGAGTCACTCCTTCTTCCTCCCACAGAGTTCAGGAGAGGTGAGGACAAGAGGGGTCAGATGTTGAGTCAGGTCATGCACTCACCAAGAAAACCTAAAATTAAAAATCAGATCACTGTCTGCTCCTGTCTGTATATCAAACTGTCAGCACTGTTTAGACGTGCACACAAATAAACACACAGCAAGACATGAACAGCTAACTCAAGCTGTAATCCATACCTGGGTGGGGTATTTCCACAGTCTCACGATACATACAGAATTTACTACAACAGCCGCTCTGTATTGTTGTGAATAACAGTAAAGGACAGTTTTGAGGGAAAATTCTGGCCTCAGGAGATTCAAGGTGTAACTAAAATATGTTTGTAATCCCATAGCTTTTATCAAGAGCAAAAAAAGTGTTCTTCATTTTCAAATATCCAATGAACGCTCCGCAGTTTCTTTAAATAACCAACGAGGAAGGATTGCTTAGTGTGGCTCAAACAAGTAAGCAGCTACCTGAAGCCTTCGCTGTAAACAACAATGTTCATGCACAAGTATTTACAAATACAGCATTAAAACGCTTTTGTGAAATTCTGTGCGTTGAGGAGTGAAATTATGAGTTGAAAGCTTATGTCAGTGTTTTTTGGTGTATCAGGCCCACTTGTTGTTGGTAGCAGCTGCTAAGAATGATGTCTTGTCATGTGTAGATGGAGGTTTGTCTTGTTTTTTTGTTGTTGCATAGCTTGCATATTGCATCATTCATGACCAACTCCTGACTTTGTCGTCCATGCTTGTTTGTTTTGATTTGAGATGTGCGCTGCATCGTGTGGTTTATCTTTTATAGCCATCTATTAGCAGACCTATTGTGCACTGCACCATAGTTGATGGGTCTGTCAAAACCACTATCACATCATTTGCAATGCTATTGTTTCTGTAAGATGCATGTATTGGCAAGGAGTACATGACGATATATTGCTGTATCAATGTTTTAGTAGCCTTAGTCCATATGCACGTTAGTAACAATGATCACACATAAAACCTACACACTTTAGCGAACAATGAATTCCATAGTCAATGTTCCATATTCCATAACATATTTCATTATTATATTCATCTACTACATGTGCACTCTGGCTTAGGCTAGTTTAACTTATTTCATGTCTTTAAAAGTAGTTCTACACTTTTCTTTGTACAGATAGTATTTTTATTTAGAATTTTTGGATTTGTGTTTAGGTTTATATATTTATTGTCCTTACTGTCTTGTTGTGTCCTTACTGTCTTGTTGTTAAGTACCAGTGTTCCATTCACCACGTCAAATTTCTTGTGTGTGCGAGCTCACTTGGCAATAAAACTTTCTTGAATCTTGAATCTTGAAATTACAAGGCTAAGTCATTTCTTTAAGGGAGGGACTTCTCATTCATTCTTATCAGTTAGTTAAAAACTTGACATGTAAAAATATGACTTCATGTCATTAGTCTTATTGCACAGCCTCATTAAAACTTATGAGTGTGAAATCATTAATTTTTTCCTATCCTGAGGTCGAGTAAAATTTGCTTTTTTCTAAAAGGAGATGTTAAGCTTATAGAACTTTGTGAACTGCAATCAGTCAGTGACAGAACAAAAAGAAGCTACATGGGGATTCAACCTTCGGCTTAGGGCTGGGCGATATAGCCTAGGAATAAAATCCCTGATTTATTTTACAAAAAACTCAATTTACGAATTTAATTGATTTTGTGTTTTTCTCCTGAAAATAGTAATAAAATCTGTACAACTTTCAGCTAGATGTCTAGCGTGAAACAAAGCAGTACATCCTAAAGAGACTGAATTTTCCATCTCATAAAAATAATAATTTCTTTGACTGTGACGTTAAGCACCATGAACCAAAACTACTTCAAAAAGTAAAAATAAAAGTACCTCCTCTGGGAAAAAAAAAAGAGTATTTTCTAGAATTAACCTCCTTGAAAACTAAATTTTTTATGCTATTGCTGAAAAAAGATCAATTTCCCTATTTGGATAGATGTAGTGCAAATATATCTTTCATCAAACTTCTCATGTTTGCAGATAAATAGAAAAGTGTCTCCTATATGCCTGAAGATATATACAAATAAAGTAAACTGCATCACATGTAAGCAGAGGTACAGGACATTAGGTGTGTGGTTTTCATCTTCAGTTTCAACATTCCTTTTTTCCTTAAATATTTATATATATATATATATATACAGCAGAGTAGGTTATGGAGAAAATCTAGATTTTCTTTTTTAAAAATCGCCTGAAACCAATAATGCAAATTAATTGATTAAATCGATTTATCATACAGCCCTACTTTGTCTTACTCTCTAAGCCAATAAAAACTTGAAATTACTGCACAGTCATTTGAATTTAGGAACTTCTTGGTGTTTGGTGAGACTTCTACATGTGATTAACTTTTCTGCCTCTGCAGTTATCTTTGTTTTCTGAATACAAGCACTTTAACTCGCATATATTTCCTTACTTATAAACTCAATACAATGTTTAGAATAAGGCTGCACAATAAGTGTCACTCAATAAGAAATGCATATGAGCATGTGCAATAAAACACTGCTGCCTGATTCCCAATAAATAAGAATAATTATCTTATATAAAGGCAGCATTATTCTCTACTCATGTTTAAATTTAAACTGTTAAGTGGAGCCCTGTGTGTATTGGCCCTGCTTTTACACCAATTTGCTCATTACATGATGCCCCAGTTAGCCAACAGCTGCCCTCGATGTTGGTTTGGTGGTGAAAAACAACAGGATTTGGACACTCTAGTTTTAGCTAATATTCACACTATAATTGATGATTAACCAAATCAGGTATGGACATCACAAAGCTGAAATTGAAACTACTTATGGCAGTTTATTCTCATATCTTGCAGATGTAGTTCAGAAGTAGCATTTTTTGAGATACAGGTTCACAATTTTATATTTGCTTCATGTTCAGTCATTTACCAAACATCAAAGTGTGTTTTTGAATGAAGAGAGCCAGTGTCACAGCTGGGATGCTTCAAAAATGTTAAAGGAAGTATATCTTGTAAGGGGTAATCAAATAAACGATTTGTGAACTGCAGCTATTTTGTTGAATCTGTCATCCAGAAGTTAATGCTCTGATCACAGTTTGTGCGTCAAATGCAAACAACCAACAGTACACAGGAGAATTTATACAAGAAATATACAGCATTCAGTGAGTGTGACAGCCCACTCAGTTGCTGTGATATACACCTTTTTTTCCCTCCAGAGAACTTCCACTCGGGATGAATCCTCTTTCAGAAAATTAACAGTTCTTCCAGAGGATTGATAGCCACTACCTCACTCTCAGACTGCTTTCCCAGGACTCCACTCTCAGTTTAGGTGGTTGCCTGGTTTTCAGCGCGAGTTGACTGAGGTTTTTGTAAAGACTTTCTCTGACAAACTGACAATTTGTGACCTGTGGAGTCGACCATAAATAATGTGAGAATTCCTCACTTTCTCCCTTCTCTCCAACTCTAGCCTCAAATGGTATCATATGAACCCAGTGGCTCCAGAACAGGGAGTTCCATATGGCTGTATTTGCCATAATGAATAGGTTTTGTTTACATTGGATTTTTCTGAAATTCTTAAAGCTGCTTTTATTGGTTTCTTTTAAACCCGTTCATTGCACCCTTTCAGCTGTGGGTTTATGCTAAATCTGCAAATGATTCTTAAGCATATTTGTAACCAGCTCTTTCATCAGGAGATATTTACTCAGGCTTAAATACAACAGTAATAAATGGATGATACATTTTTGCTCTAGGTGTAGCTCAGGATTTTGATCCTATCACATTTCAACATTTAACACAACCCTCAATCTGAAATGTTCTCTATGAATCCTTAAAATCTACAAGAGAGGAAGGGAATTATTTAAGAAGAAATTAATGTACCTTTGGCAAATACAATGTGAGAAGTCAAGTTAACTTGGCAGGGTTAATATATTTGAAGAAGGCTGTAAAGTGAGGAGCTACAGTACATTTGCATTTTCTTGTGAAAAACTGAGTTTTCTGATTTGGAGCACAATAATTATTTGACGCCGTCGACAAAAAATTATGACAAAATTAGTTGCGAATGACTTAAATCATTAATAATTAGTCTGTTACTTTGTATTGCATGTTTGTCTTGCTGTAAATGGGCGTAATATTGTTTTCTGTTAAAGCAAACCTTACTTACCATGGGAGCATATCAGTAACATGAGAGCATTGGGAGTTGTCACATAAGAAGTCAGTTTAATATCAAAATGGTTAGCTACTGCACCCGACCAAGTCAAAGAGTTATGACAGTATAACGCAAATGTGTTTTGAGTGTATTTCAAATGAAAATAAGTTCAAATAGTAATGAATAACTTGCTACATGTTTTTTTAAATAGACATTGAAAACCTTTTCCCTCTTGGAGACCCCTGAAACAGATAAGATAAGATAATCCTTTATTCATCCCACAATGGGGAAATTTAAATGTTACAGCAGCAAATTAGACAGTGCAAAAACAGTATAAAGTAAACAAGAGCATATAAAATAGCAATTATTAAAGTCATTTTTAATTAAAAATAAAGAAGTAAAAATAAGCATGTCTTGCGACGTATATACACAACTAGTAAGTAAATTTACAAATATTAACAAAACCAGTGACGCAGTGAAACATGTACACAGACTTGTAGCCTAGGTATAAAACAATGTAGAGAAGAGGACTGAGAAGATGAGTAGAAAAATGTATTGAACATGTAAGAAGAGAAAGATGTGTAATTATTGCACATTAATAAATAGATGGAGGAGATATTGCACTGAAGTCCATTTGGTGAGGTTATTGATGTTGATTGTAGAGTCTGACCACTGCAGGAAGAAAAGACCTGTGGTATCTCTCCATGAGACTGGGTCTTTATACCAGAGTTCAATCTATATTCCAGATAAAGTAGTAATAGTGAAATGTATTACTGAATTAGTTTATTAATTGTTTCTATAATCAATGAAAAGGGAAAAGTCGACTATCAAATTAGCGGTGAGTTGATTTGAGAGTGAACTGGTTTACGTCAGTTTACATTACAATGCCTTAAAACTCAATAAAGACCTTCAGTCAGGTAAAATAAAAAGTAGAAAATTAACAATAAATTATTTCTAAACAAACTAGAATTTAAAAAGGGCTGATCTTGTGAGCATGTGACAGTTATTTAGATAGTTGTGTAATACAAGTCTGTATTTATAACCCTAATCTTCTCAGCTGATGGTATCTGCTACACACAGCTCTCTGAATGCACTCCCGTTTTTCTTTGTCTTTTCTTTTCTTTTTTAAAGATTTAACTGATATTGTTACACTGCATAGCCAAAACAAGAATGAGGTAAATACCCTGTGGATTATTAGCATGAAGAGCCTGCTGTGGTAACCACCTACATAGGGTGGATTTGAGCTCTATCTTTGGACGTCACCCTGGAGACTACATTGTTTCCATTTCCCTGTGAGGTAATGATATGCTTATGCCATGCAAATTTTCTTCTCTGTTTTTAATTGTAGTGTTTGCGAGGGCCCACCTGATGTTCCTCCTCCACTTCACTATAAAAAGCTCCAAATTCAGTACAAAAAACATGCCTACTTCCTTATGAGTTAAACTTTTGCTTCAATGTTTGAGAGGATGCAGAACTTTGAAAGGCTGTTATACGGATCTGTCGGAGGGACTAAATTTGTTTTCTGAAGATATGATACAATGCAGTACGCTGAAATTAGTTATAGACTTAATTGCTGCAGACTCTCAACTGCCTACAGAGTAAATGAATACAATAAAACCATAAGAAAAAACAACACAAATCCAGATGTAAACACACACCAAAGGAAACCACAAATAACATTTTGCACCAAATCTGTAAAAAACACAGTCAGAAAGATAAAAAGAGAAGAAGATGAGAACCTTTTGGTGAGATTGCACAAGTCATACAGCCTCAAAAAACCATAACTTATTTTTTGGTGTGTATGTTGTTTTTTCTGCTTCCCTTTTGTCATTTTTATATCTGGATTGGTTCCTTTCTGTTATCCTGCTGCTCTAAACTTAAACACAATTCTTTGAAAATACAGTGTTCCTTATATCAATAGTAATAGGTGTAGTAGTAGGAGTTGTGGCATAGCAGCCTGGTTATCAGCCTGGGTCAACACTAGGGATGACCACAATTAATCGATTATCGATTAATTGATTGTTAAGAAATTACTCGAAACACACATTTTTGTTATCAATTTTCCGTCACGTGGAACAAACATCATGTGGTCTCATATTACACTCATCTATCAGGGAGTTGTTTTAAGTTTAAAGCATGTTTCGATGTGATTCAGCTGTTAAATGTGTTGCGCACAGCGGAGACACTCAGCTGGCGGCTGCGGCTGTGCGTCAGGTCTCCACGTGCGCTTTTTAAAAGAGGATCAATACAAAACTGCTGCCAACAACGACACGGACACGAAGGTTGACACCTTTAAACAGGATATTTCCCACCTTTGGATACGAAGGCAACAGACAGGTGGGAAATTCTGGTACGCTACGTTTACAGACCAGCAACATCAGAGCCGTCTGGGCTTTTCTCCAGCGGGACTGATTATGACCCGGTTGCGCTCCCGGCTGACACCTGACCGAATACACATGTTTATTTTTCTCAATAAGAACGAGTAGACAGAAAACTGGATGCTGTGAGTCTGAAGTACTTTTCTGTTAGTATTATGAGCCTTCACTTTATAAGATTATGTCCGCGGAGAATATTTTAATGCACGTGTAAAACGTGTGCCCGTATTCAATCCCGTCAGTGATATGCATTTTGTTGCTGTAGAAAATACAATTTAGGGGGAAAACAACGTATTTGGCATTGTTTTTGACGTAAGAATTATAATGTTTTTTTAAATCAATTAATCAATAATTGATCGTTAACATTTCCAAAAATCGATCACGGAAAATACTTAAAATGTACATCCCTAGTCACCACTTTAAAATTCCACACCAAAATTGCTGGTGTCTCACGTAATTTTGTGATTAAGCATCAAAATAACCCAACTTGGACCTGCTCCGTGCTGCATTCTGAAAACGCAACTGGTGGGTTTTGACCGACAAGAGAGCACGGAGCCAGACTGCAGCAGATCGGAGACGGATCAGACACGGATCTGGTGGAAGTCCCATGTAACAGGAGCTAATGTTTTTGTCACAGTGTCAACAGGCAGAGACGAAATTTGAAATGGCATGTGTCTTCAGGGTGTCCAGCTTTGCTTTTAGAGGATTGCTGATTGATCAATCAGCTGGATAATATAATGTATTATTGATGTTTGCAGTGACAGGATCCAGCTCAGTCACTAACTCAAGCTTTAGAATTCTGCAGTTCTATTGTCTCAGCCTAGTGTGACTGAATGAGATGTAGCAATTTAACAAATAGTTGACAAGCCAACAGCATTCATTTTGCACTCCTGTCAAAGAAAGCTGACAAATATGCCATAGTTCATGATTGTGAAAACCCTGCTATCTTCCTCTTGCTAATCAGCTGTGTAAAAACGATCTCGTGTTCCTGTGCTGGTGTTCTTGTTTCCTTCATTCAAGCTCCTGACTGTCATTGTCTGAAGCTTTTCAACGCACGCCTACTTCCTTACCACCAATACACAGCCAAGAAATAAAGCACAATCTCTATTTGTGACTGAATGAATCAACAAGACATTTCATTGTTAGATCTGCAAAATAAATGAATGGAAGATGAGTGTGTAAACCTTAAGGCATAGTATAAGAAACATAGCAGCCAAGACCTTTATTGCAGCTGTGTTTTGAAGGTTCACCATGCCTCCACTGCAATATTCAGCTTTTTTGGTTAAAACTACATTTGAATTTCAGTAGCTGAGGTTGAAGAGAGGCTGTCAAAAAACATGCCCAAATCCTCTTCCCCCTCACTAGCACTCTCTTCTTCGCATAGAAATATACTGTTATAATTTTTTAAGGTACTATACATATATGAAAATGTGTATAGATGAAACATAGATAAATATTTCAGCCGTGGTTTTGTCAATCCTTTTGGACAACAAAGAAGAGATTGTATTTTTATATCTACTGTTTTCAATGAATAATAACACATATATAAAAATATTGTCTGTATACAGGGTGATATAAAATGAACTCATAACCTAGGATTTGTGAGACCACACATAAGTGCCCAGCCTGACTCACATTTTTCTGTCTTATAACAAACGTGTAAAGAATTAGTTTGACATTGCCACTCATTCTTTGTATCTTGAGTGCTCACACAGCCAGAAAACCATTCCCGCCCTCTGACATAAACAGACTGTTTTCATTCATTGCTGTTACACATGCCAGCGATCTTTATCTGTATCCTATAATTACTGTTTCTATGGGGAAAAATGTTTGAACTCTCGTGTTTATACGTGTCGTTTAAGTGGCTGTCACAGATGGTTTGAAGCATGCTATTGTGGTGCATCATTGCCACCACAACAACCACAACAGTCTATAAGAGTTGATTCATGGTGGATTTTATATGAATCATAACAACCCTGTGAGCAATGGTGATATTTTCAAAATGAGTCACTGGTGGCTGAGCTGTGAGATACAGGCTGAGTCGCTGTATGTACAGTAGCACACATCTCAAACCAATATTCCTAATTGAAATCTTGAGTCTGCACAGCTGAGCTGAAGTTAGAATTTTCTCGACTCCAAACAGATAATTCATTGGTTGATTAAACGCCATTTGTAACAGCATGCTACTTTGAAATGACCTTCTCTCCAGTCCTCTGAACTGATGTTTTAATGATGCATGAAATGTGCAGATTAGCAGTGTTAGTTTTATCTCAGCGCTCAGCGCCAGCCCCAAAATTGGTCATAGGTGCTTCTATGTCATATTTATGAGACTCCAGCTGTCTATTCAAAGAGAGGGGACCTTTTATACTCTTCACATGGGAACAGGTCAGCAAATGTCAATTCCAGTGATTCATATTTCATGTCAGAATTGAAATGTCTCACCCATCCATCATAGCAGCTCTAACAAAGTGTCAGACAGGAAGTTTATTTTTTTTATTCTTACTGCTAGAAAAACTATTTTTTTTGTCGTACAAGCCTAATTCAAAAGAGAAAAAGAGGGAGGGCTGTGTAAAATGTTTATTCCAAACAGGTTTGGATGGTTTGCAAATTATGTAAACCATATGTTTAATTAAAAAGGGCCTTCAAGAGGTTGAGACTTTCAGAAGCAAAGATGGGAAAGGGTTCACCACTCTGTGACAGTCTGTGCGAGTAAATAGTTCAGCAGTTTCAGAATAATGTTCCTCAGCCTAAAATTGCTACCAATTTTGAGATTTTGTCAACTAGAGTGTTAATAAGATAAGATAAGACAAGATAAACTTTATAGTCCCCGGGGGGACATTTGTCTTGGACATAAGTGTAGTGCTGCTCACAAACAATACAGTCAATCAATACATACCAACATACAATAACATGTCACTGAGGCATACCAATGACACAACAATACCAATAATACAATAAATAACAATAAGATACCAGTGTGGCAGTGAAAAAGCAATATCATATGAACATTAGTGCAGAGTAAGTGAACCCTCATACTCATACAAGAGCGTTATGTTGGTGCAGATTGTTTGTTGAGTAGAGTTATGGAAGTAGGGAGGAAGGATAGCTTGAAGCGATTCATTTTATATGCTCACTCTGATTCAGCACATCTGAAGAAAAGTGTATAAAAAGGGATAAGGCAGACAAACCAATAATTGATGGTTGTGGTCTTCAGGCCCTCAAGCAGCACATTAAAAACAGACAAGACTCTGCAGTGGAAGTCGCTGCATAGGTTCAAAATCTCTTCCAAAAAACAGTCTGTGAACACAGTTCATTGCTCAATCCATAAATGTAGGTTAAAACTGTACCATGTAAAGTGGAAACCATCTGAAAACATGACACAGAAATACCAACAACTTCTCTCTTTGCCTGAGCCTATCCAAGATAGACTGAGGAGAACCAGAAAACTGTCCTGACATTTTGGATGTTCTCCACTCTGCAGAGAAGAAGTAAGGATGAGTAGCTTACACATCTGGAAGGCCACTATTAATGCTGAACAGATTTAAGAGAAACATATACTGCCATCAGGACAATGCCTTTTTCAGGGATGACCTTGCATTTTTCAGCAAGACAAAGCCAAACATCAGTCTGCAAGTATTACAACAGTATGGCTCTGTAGTAGAAGAGTCCGGGTACTACATTTGCATGCCCACAGCTCTGACTTAAAATGAACATTTATAATTCATAAAACAATGACATTTTTTTCTGTTTCAACATATATAATGTTTTCCTTGCACTATCTTAATTAAATATAGGGTTTTAGTGATTTCCAAACCAGTTCTGTTAGTATAAACATTTTACACTGCGTACCAGCCTTTTTTGGAATTGGGGCTGTATTATAAAATGTAGTTTTAAACACATTGTGTGGCATGGATTGTCTAAGGAAAAAAGAGTCTCCACACCTGACTTCCTAGGGGTGGGGACGAAAGTGAAAAATAATTTCCAGTCTTTTAGGTAAATTAGAAATCCAACAAAGACAAGTGCCTTAAGGCAACTTGAACAATTAGAAAGAAAAATTGAGTTCTGAGTTTAGTCATAAATTACATTTTCCTGAGAATTCAGAATGAGGTGAGCTGTAACTTGGATGGCGTCGCTGATCCTATCTTTAATATTTCATTGGGGCCAAGAGGGTTCATATTGTTACGGTCTCTTGCTCATCAAGAAAAAAAAAACTTGGAAATTAGCATTACATTTAATGTTTTTGCAGTGTTTTGATTAGACTTTTAATGAGCTTTAACTGGAGCCTTGAGCTAGAGCTTTGAAAAGGATTTGAAGTCTGGGATCTATCTCATATCCTCTGTAGAAAACACAGCATCAGGCAACCCTGAGAGGCTTCTCTGGGCATTTTGACAAAAAACAAACAACGTGTGGCCTTTTTGGTTTGATCAGTGTCGAAAGGAAACTACAGCAAGGGATGAATAATTGTCATTTTGAGTAAATGAAAGAATAGAAAGATAAAACTGTTGTTGAATGCTATTACGTCTAATGTGTTTTTTCTACAATGTCTAAGAGTAAGATTTGAGGCTGGGCAGCAGAGTGCAAACGTGACCCTGTGAGAGTGAGAGATGTCTCTGCTGCACCAAGAGTATTGGCACCTGCTTAATGGATGTGTTGTAAATGACCGCTGTTCTCCAGTGTTTGTCAGCATTAACAGCATTCCCCTCTGCTGAGAGTAATGCCACGAAACTGCCCGGGTGACAGGCTGCAGTGATTTGTCGCGTTCCAAACACACAGCGTCATGACACTCCAATAATGGACCTGCGTGTTTTACTCAACAAATGGCACAATGACTGCCACGGTGGAAGAAATTGGCTTCATTTTTATTCAAGCAGGGCTGTCCTGGCCACAGCAACAGGGCAAGCAAGGTGCAAGCGTGCCACCATCAACAAAACATGGATCCATATTGATGATGAATTAATGGAGAGGAATGGAGCACTATTGGAGTGTATGCACCTGAAGGGCCTAACTCCTGTGAACAGCTGCCAATAACTGCTCAATAAGACGCAGGGAGGACACAGGCCTGGAGTTATTGCTCAGAGTTTTAGAAGTTCTGCTTTGGCTTAAGGGTCACAGACATTTCAATCTTTTTAAGAGGACAACAGTCATGGCACAATATTAGAGTAGTGCCAACAGTGATGTCAGAATAGTGAATGCCTCTGATACTGTATTAAATAGGGGATCAGGTACTGGCAAGTACTCAAGTCCATGCATCTTTCTGATGCAGTATAAGCCTTGAACGAAATGAGCCTGCAACTACAATCATCAATCAATCTTTATTTGTATAGTGCCAAATCACAAGAAACGTTATCTAAAGATGCTTTTACAAACATAGGAGGTCTAGACCACCCTGTCAAATTATGAACAGAGACCCAACCTCAAGACAGGGTCAGTCTTACCCCACCTTAATCCGCCATGAGCATTGCACATCGCAATATTTAGCTAGTTACAGTGGCGAGGAAAAATGTCCTTTAACAGGCAGAAACCTCGAGCAGAACCAGACTCATGTTAGACAGCCATCATGCCATGACCGAGTTGGGTCTTGAAGGGGGTGAGATAGGATCCCAGTGTGTCAGTGTGCCAGTTCCCCTGGCAGTCTAAGCCTATAGCAGCATAACTGGTCCAAGCCTGAGCCAGCTCTAACTATAAGCTTTATCAAAAAGGAAAGTTTTAAGCCTAATCTTAGAAGTAGAGAGGGTGTCTGCCTCCCGGACCCTGACTGGTAGATGATTCCAAAGGAGAGGGGCCTGATAACTGAAGGTTCTACCTCTCATACTACTTTTAGAGACTTTAGGTACGACCAGCAGGCCTGCATGTTGGGAGCGTAGTGTTCTAGAGAGGTAATAGGGCACTATGACCACTTAAAGATACAAAGGTGCCTGATTTTTAAGGGCTTTGTAGCTTAGAAGAAGGATTTTACATTCTATTCTAGATTTTATGTGGAGCCAGTGTAGAGAAGCTAAAACTGGCGAGATGTGCTCTCTTTTCCTAGTTCTAGTTAGTAGTACAGCTTTCAGGCATTTAATAAAAACTAAAACTTAATTTATTGCATTCATGACATACAGCCACTTTGCAGTTCTAGCAGAGATTAGACTCATAGCTACAGTGAATAAAGCAGCAGGATGTTCTAAATGAACTAATTAATTCCCTTGTTGTTTGAATGGAAATTTAAATTCCAACTCACAGACTAGACTAAATGTATGCAAACATGTATTTAACCCAGCTAAACACAGGATCACAGAATCTGCCAGCAATCATTGTCAAATATACCCAATGTGGCAAATGTTTGCATAGGTAGAACCTAGCTAGACATGCTTTTCTGTCAGAATTAGGGCTGAACGATTAATCGAATTCAAACTGACATCGCGATATAATAGAATGCAATTTTCAAATCGCAAAAAAAAAAGTTTCATGTACACAGACCTAACCTTATGTGACTTGCATGCAGTAGGTGGCTGTAATGCAACTTTCAGCTGGTTTGCCGACGGCCAAAAATCTCAGAAGAATGAGACACGTGTGAGCGGGGATGAAGAAAACAACTTCAGCCACGCTAAGTTTTGCTTTGTTGTTGACATCTTTAAAAATGGCCTCAGCAGAAGAACTGATCATATTGAGGCATACAAAATAATCAACACGCTGAATATCAACATGTGGAGCAGGTTTATAAATAATCTCTGCTGACGCAGTCATTGAAGACCCAGACAACATGTGGATTTACTGCAACAGGACAACTGAACAGAATCATATTTTAGACTCACAGTGTCCGGTTTTCTGTCTGCTGGTTCTTATTCAGTAAAATTAGAATGTTTACGTGGTCAGGTGTCAGCCAGGAGCGGAACTGGGTCATAATCAGTCCGGCAGCGGAGAAAAAAAGAGACCTGTCACTCATCCACAGCTCCCAGCTGAGCGTCTCCGCTGTGAGCAACACCTTCAGTCAGCTGGTTCAAATCAAAACATGCTTGAAACTTGAAACACTTCTTTGGCAGAACGTTCTTAAGTAGTTGTGGTGAACGCTCACAAGACAGCAAGTAAAAGTATTTAGTAAGTTTACTACTGTAATTGAAGTAGATAAATAAACCATCTTTCATTTTAATTCATGCTTCATTTGCATTTATCTTAACATAAGTCTAGCCTATAAGAAAGAACAGTTTGTTTATAATAAATCTAATATTGTTTATTATAATACAGACTGATTTATTGCTTGTGTTTGTTGAAAAATACATGAGAAGAGGACCTTGAAAAAATAATCGCATATTAAATCGCAATCACAATATTAAGGAAAATAATTGCAATTAGATTATTTTCCAAAATCGTTCAGCCCTAGTCAGAATCCATCCTAAGCTCAGCACAATGAGGACTGTACACAGCAGCAAGCTGAGCTTCTGCCTACATTATTTCAGCTCGTTTGTGGGTGCTGTACTGTTAACTTTAGGGTAGGATTGTCTAACCTTTTTTTGAGCCTGAGCCAAATTGTCTACAAAGGTCAAGTAGTCTCAATTTGAAAATAGGTATAAGCCAACGTTCATAAGCAGATGCAAGTGAGAGATGAGTCAAGTCTTAAAAATGTAGCTGTTGATTTGCTCATTTAGGTATAGGGATTGGTAAGGGAAAGGATCACAACACACAACCTTCATAGAACTGCCCTAAGAAACACGGCACCTCAACAGAACCAGCACACTCAATTATTTCTAAGCTAATTACATGTTTATTTACTCCGATGGTAACTGCCTGACCAAACCAATAGCGAGCTCTGAAAGTGATGTCCCCGCATCTATAAACCCACTAATCGTTTTGCAGATGGACTCATAATATACAGCAGGGTGCTGTGTCGTCCTCACGGTGAGCTTAATCATTGAAATGGAGTGGAAACTCTGTTGACATCAGCAGATCTCTGTTGTGCGAATCCAACTGCAGCTCTTCAGAAGGACACTCCGGCCATCCCTGCTGTGTCTCCTGTGGATGTTTCTCCTGTCCTTTTGTCACACGTCTGTCTGTCTGCCTGTGCACCTGCACGGTTGCACTTCACATAGACTTGGGACCAAAGGAAAAGCAAAGTTAATTAGTTATATAATCACATTAATGATTAACAGGCTGTAAAATGAACAAGTAAGAGGGTGAATTGCAAAAAGGAAAAGTGCTTTTCATATATTTATCTGCTTTTTTGAGCAATTTGATGATGCTAAAAGCAAAACTGGTTTTAATGGCTTAGTAAAACTGAAATAATCCATCAAAACAGGTGGATGCATGCCACTTTTTTTTGTTCTGTACTTGCAAAAGTTTCCTAAGACACCAGCAATGTTGACCTGATATGCATGCAACAAAGTTTACATTCTCCTGTTTTGCTTGGATGCTTGCAGCAGCTCTTAGTTGCTGGCTGGTGTTGGACAGCACTGATAGTGACTGCATTCCTACTAAACTTTGAAATAAATGACAATTTACACACTGGAGAGTAGTTGATATTTAGGGTACTTGTGGTACTTGGGTGCCTGTCATAATTGGTGAAATAGTTCAAGACAACATTGCCTTATCCTTCAATTTCTTTGAAAAACATTTTCTATTTTCAGCCGCAGCTATTGAACAGGTTCTATTCTTTTTTGTAAACAAAATAAAGCCACAAAAACGAGGTCTTTAGAGCCCCAGTGAGGCTCAGACGCCCGCTGGCCAGTAATTTGTGTTTGACAAGTCAAGCAAGCAGTCACAAGTGTACTTTGTGTACAGACATTGTGGGAGCAAATATATTGGCCGGCTGGGTGAATGCGCTCGGGAGCCAGATGCTTTGCAAGCACCCGGAACATTGTGCTTATGTGCCCTCTGTGGAAGCAAGATAGTGAAAGTATGGCGTAAAAGGGACAGGAGGAAAGGGTGAGGCAGAGGAAAAAGAGTGAATTTAATGAGGTTGAGGAGCAACATATGAACTGTAGCCGAGGAATAAAAGAGGGATCAGTCAGGAGAACAAAGTCAAGTTAACAAGGTGGGAGTAGAGAAATGATGAGAAGCAAAGAGGAATAGCACACATTATCAGCTGCTTATAAATCTATAGACCTCATTAGTGCTGAAATGTAAAAGTCTTCTTGTTCGGCACAGCAAGCTCCTAAAATGTATATATTAAGTTAAAGTATATGAAAAAAATACAATTACATCCTTACATGATATCTACATATTGTGACCTTCATCATCTAGTAAAGTAAACATTCAGCATGTTTTTTTTGTCCAGTGTCAGCACAGATAAATCAGAGGATTAAAGCTTTGTCCTTTACTGACATTAAAGTAAAGTGGCCATGAGTAGTGAAGAGAGACTCCCATTCTTGACAGTAGGATCTTCAGATGTGACAGCTGAGCCACACTACCATGCTGTCAATGCTGCAAAGCTATACATTTATAATGCAGAAGACCTTATTAGGACCTACTTCCTGCCTGAAGACATAAAAGTTCCATTCCAGCTGTCACAGGTCTCACAGGCTGATGGGAGTTAGAGGGAAGAAGTGTATGGAGTGTAGTTTATTTACTCTACCACTGTGAAACTACTTCAACCAATGAAATATTTATGAAATAGTGAGAGACCAACAGAGATGCAAAGAATAAAGTAAATGCTATAAAACGGTATTGTGTCGCATTGCACCGTATCATACCGTATCGTACCGTATCGTACCGTACCGTATCGTACCGTATCGTATCTTATCGCAGGGGTTCTCAAACTTTTTGGAGCCAGGGACCCCTTACAGGTGAGAAAATTGTTCAAGGACCCCCGCATAATTGTAACATAAATTAAGCACAAGCTTACTACCATTTGCACTCTTAGATGACCTTGGAACTATTTGTATTGTAAAACTTATCAAAGTAAATACTTCAGACCTGTTCCATAATGATAAACAGATAACACTTCAAGATGAATCAAGTATATACCACTTTTATACTTTTAAACAGAGGCTCATTTATTCTAATTATTTCACGGACCCCCACGCTATGGTTCGCGGACCCCCAGGGGTCCCAGGACCCCACTTTGAGAACCGTATCGTATCGTATCGTTTCGTTTCGTTTTGTATCCAAGCGGCAACCTCCGGTCTAAAAATATGAGTCCAATGCAGAAGTGCTAAAAACTGCAGTTCATCGAGGATCTGCTTGAGGCTGTCTCCAGAAGTACCGGACACCACATACACACAAATTCAAAAAAGACGATCTTTACAGCAGAAATAAACACGTTAACAGCCTGGTACAAAAGACCTGTGTAGTCTGGATAGCTCATTTCTCGATTGGCACACACTGTACAGGGGGGTGAACTTTTTTTCGAGCGCGGCAGTTTCGAAGATATTGAGATTACGAGTCTTCCAATGAGAGGCACAGCTGACTTGTTTTACAGGAGGGAACACTGTAGCTGTTGGCGAGGAGGCTCAAAGCCCGCTCAACAGCAGCAATATGGCTGCCGAGGACAATTGGCCTCAAAACAGCGCTTCAGAAAGAGATGGGTGACGTCACGGATACTACGGCCATATTTTATACAGTCTATGATCATATCTTAGCGTATCGTATTGTATTGTATTGTGTCCTGTGTTGTATCGTACCGTACCATACCTTGCCATATCCAATCCTATCACATTGTGAGTTGAGTATGCCAATAAGTCCCTACCTTATGCCCTATTTTTTTTTCAGTGTACCTTTCAGAATGTCTCCCCTGTTCAGGTGCTCTGTTCAAGCCCATACATTTATTAGTTAGTTGCGTACTGCTGCTGCAGATGCTCATGTAAGTTATTCAAAGTGAAGGTATAAACAGCATTATGTCAACTCTGTGCAGGGTAGTTGTATAAGCCCGTGAAGAAAAGCTTTTCTTGCACTCCCTCAGTTAGAGGACCCTTCGAGAAGCTTTTATCAGCCACTTTGAAATATACTATTATATAACCCTCATACTCTAATAAGTTTATCAGCATAGAAGTGAAAAAAGTCTGTTGGACATAAATGTGATCTATAAATAAATGACTTAGTGTGCAGGCTATTAGACTTGTCTCTCCTTACTTGCCCAAAGATACAGATATTAATTTCACATTTCACAGGGCATCGACAATGTCTCCAAGCAAGGCAGTGCACTTAAACAAGCTGTGAGATAGCAAGACAGTGCAGCATCTGATGTTCTTTAGTGCTTTAAATTAGATTTTTCTTGTATTAAGCTATAATGATAAAGTTTTCTCCTCATGCATACTTCCTCTGCATCACTAGACAAACATAATAAAGGCTTGCTCTTTCAAAGACGCTATTGCTCGCCTTTTTTTAAAATACTGCGTCACAGATTATTCATGACTCCTCATACTTTTGAGTCCCATTCTCAAAGAAAGTCTGACATTATCCATTTTTTATCCGGGCAGTCAAATCTCATGTTCTTCCACTCAAACCCCACTGATCCACTGACGGATTATTCTTCATTAGACTCTCATACCTGGCTGAAGCCGACCCCATCATCTTCTTTTTTTTTCTCTAATGGCAATTCATATGATTAATTGAATCTATTTTTGTTTTACATCGCCGGTGACATGGTATGGCCGCTTATCGGTTTCCCGTCATTAGTTGGCGGGGCCTTACAATGGGTCCACTGGCACGGGTCGACATGACTTATCAGGATAATATATGGCCTCTGGGTTTTAGGTTCACAATCCCTCCCCAAAGGTAATATTTCTTCATTTTTGCAGCCATGGTCGCTCCGTCAGACTGGCAGGTCTTCACTTTTAACTGTGGCACTATCCCGCTGGGCCACATCGCTGCTAAAGACCCAATCAGTAAATTTGAGTTTTATTCACAGGTATCATTGAAAAGTTTGACCAGGGTGGGATAAAATGTTATAGATGTAAAGGAACCTAAAATTGAATTAAAGGCTAGGTTTAAAGCTGAAAGACACATAACATCACCAACTGTTGAAGTTGTAATGACATCTTCATGTTAGATGTCTGTTTGAAGACTATTTTATCAATTTGAGTGTGAGGATGCACTTTGTTCCACGAGATTCTGTTGTTAGATGACATGTTTGTTAATGTTTCATGATTTGGGTATAGTAACTGTCACCTTTTCTATTAGTTTGGACATTTCCTTTCCTTTCAACTTGCACACAGTGAAAGGGACTTGTGCTGCCTGTCTTTAGCTGCTAGTATCTAAACTGTTTGATTCTGTTGTAATGAATAAACCTGACAGCAGGATCAGACTTAACACTCCCTTTGCACTCCCTTTGATGGCATAAAAAGTTGTCCCTGCACCAGCTAAAAGACCTCACGACAGACCTCGGCCAAGCCAAGATACAAAGTGACTGTGAGATTAGCCAGACATGACATGCCAGGGAGGGCGGGGAAGCTGGTGATAATGCCTTCGGCAGCAGTCTGGGTCAGCTCCCTGCCAGGATGGAGGTTGGCAGGATTGGCATTCTGCTCAGAGATGCCAGGTACCCATGGAACAAGTGATGTGTGACCAATGTCACTTCCTCAGTGCTAAAATTTGCATTTAGCAAAGGCTGTCTAATGTAATGCTACATAACAAAGTAATGCATGGCACAAAGCAGCATCACGTTGGCGTTGTTTGTCACCTGGCATCAAGTCAGAGGTAGTAATTGGTTAAAAGCAAGAGATAATTTCTTACCATCCCACCTGTTTGTCATTAATCTTTAGCCTGTTTGTGCAAGTTTGTGTGAGCAGAAAAGGATGCAGCTTGAGCTACAGCATGCACTCCCACAGTTTCCTGTAAAGAGAGGTTGAGAACTCCTACCAAGACTTCCAGCTTCACGTGTCTTTAAACGCAAAATCCATCTTGTGCAAACAACACCAGCCATTTATTTTCCGTGACATCTTGCAAACGAAAAAGCTGCACGTGACACTTTTACCCTCTTGTCATGTAACAGGTGAAAAATGACACTGTGGGTGCATCTCACACTTGCCAGCTTACATAATGCGCTGAGGTTTTTGAGAGCTTTCACATGAACACTGTATGCCACACAAGGTGTGTTTACCAGACCGCAGATAATTCAAATGGATGGAGCTCTACATGGCAAAGCTCAAGTGAGCAGGACTTCATTTTGTGAGCCATTTCACCACATCACTCACCATTATTCTCTACATCGCCTGCATGTGTAGTCATGTGACAAGTAGCTTTCAGATGCCTGGCTGTGACATAAATACAGGTATTAGAGGCTGAGGTGTTCATGATGACAATATACAGAACATTTTCTATTCATTTTGGTGACAGGCTGTATTTTGTGCTCTCCCTTTCCTATAAATACAATTACATTTACCCCAAATAGAAGCCGTGTTACAATAATAATAACTAAACCATGTCAGGTTCTTGATACACCTTCAATTGTATGATTTTCCCAGAGGAAGCTTGAACATGGTCCTCCATTGCCAGAGGCATGAATTGAAGTCCACTATTCAATTTGCCTCCACTGTTCAACCAGCTATGAATACATATTTGTAAAATTAGCACATTTATTTTTTGAATGGCATATTCCAAAATGAGTTAAAAGTTGGATACAAAAGTCAAACGCTCAATCATTGTGAGCACAATCAACACAATTAGCACCTCTTTTCTTCATCCACAGGTCTGTGGCAATTTGTACTCTCCAGAAAAGTGGTCACTCAAATCATAGCACTTTGATGAAATATCATTCATTCATAAGAATTTTATTTGTTCACTTCAGTGTTTGACAATAAAACATATTCGATACACATCTTCACAAAATAGAGTATACACTGTCCATGAACAAACAGGAGCAGGAAGAAGAAAAACGTATAATACCTACCCCTCCCCTTAATCACAACATCATCTACCACTAAACCAGACGGCGAGCCCGTTGGTAATCACCTTCTCTTTTCACCAATCATCAAATTTAACAATGAACACTGAAACAATCAAATAAAGATTTACTGGATGAGTTTGTAGTTCTCCATTACTTGACCTTTTAACATTCTTTTAAACCGTAAAATATTAGAGCAGCATTTTATGTCATCATCCAGAAAATTCCAAAGTTTAACTCCACAAACTGAGACACACATTTGCTTTAACGTAGTGTGCGCATATGGACTTTTTTCTGTCTATGAGCCTCCTCATGAGATGTAAACACAAACAACTTCTGTAAATTTTCAGGTAATAATCTGTTTCTGGCTTTAAACATAAATAATAATGTTTTAAAGTTAACTAGATCTTTAGATTTTCAACAAATATGAGCTGATAAACAAACTGCTAGTATGTTCTCTAACATTCATCTTATTTATAAGTCGAATTGCTCTTTTCTGTAACACATACAAAGGGTTAATATTAGTCATATAAGTGTTGCCCCATACCTCCGAGCAATAACTAAAATATGGAAGAACAAGTGAACAGTACAAAATATTTCGATTGACGCAAAGTGCGTGTTACTTTTGACTGAATCATAAGTGTCATTTTAAATATCAGTTTAAGTGTGTCTTTCAAAAGTGCAGGGGTGTCATTATTATTCATCATGGTGGCTGCAGGAAGCAGGACAACACTGCCATGGTTTAACTACAGTGTGTGGAATGTGACCAAATATCACAGGAGTAAAAATAAATGTATGTTGGGGGGCGAGTTGGCCTAGATTGTGCACTCCATGGACAGAGGCTATAGTCTTCAGTGGGTGGTCTGGGTTAATGCCCCCATTCTGTCCTATCCTTTCAATAAAGGCCTAACCCACCCCAAAATAAAACTAAACAAACAAACAGACAAATAATACAATAGTGTGTTCATTTTGGACCATAATTGGATTGTCATTAATGTTAACGTTGACACCTGTAGTGTTAACAGTGTTTCCGACACATAGACATACCTGGGCAGCCCATCAAGGTACATTTGTGCCCCTAGTATATTTGCCTTCATTTATTTGTCTTTTTTAATTCATGTCAGATCTTCAACCATGATTAATAAACTACTGCATGATCCCCTTTCTCTCTAACCTTTGCTTGAGTGTTGCGAGTAAAATCTGTACGTATTCAGAGGAATTGTCCTTTACTACGTCTCTTCTTTTAATGTGACATCTCTGTGAAATTTAAAACTTGTTTTACCAAAGTTCAAATGGTTTTGTGGTCCAAAAGTGTCCACATTCTCAGTTTTGAGTTCTTTCATGCTCTGTTATTGCCTGTACAAGCCTCGTCCTCATGCAGATCACCTGATTTAATAATGCGAGACACATTTCACTAATTGTGTTATTTGTACCACTTCATAAAACATACTGCTGATGAGTAGTGTCAAAAGATCAGAAACAAACCGGCACAGATTAATCATTATACTTTGGAAAATACTGTAAATAAAAATCCAAGTGTAAAAAAACTGACCATTGGCAGTTGGAGCATTTCCTTTTATCATTTTCTCCCTTTATTGCAAAAAAATATTTGACTTCTAGTTTGCTCAGGATGTTTTGTGGCTTCAAAATACAACACATCCTCTCTGTTTCATGGTAAGGTTTTGCTACAAACAAGAAACAAGCTTTGAGGTCAATATTTCAGGAAACAGGGGCAAAAACCACACAGACCATGCATTATACATGAGCATCTCACTCGCCTCTCATAGTATAAGATGACCAAAACTGGAGTAGAAATCCATCCGCAGCTGCATTTCTGCAGGAACCAGTAGGTGTGGAGTGAGTTAGGTGGTTGGTTGGTTAATGAGACAGATGGACAACACAGATTGCTGACATTAGCCTGCTCTTGATCTAGATCATGATTCCTCATCAGGCTAATCATTTATCAGTCGAGTCCATCTTGTTTTTTGGAGGGGGGAAAGGACAAGCTGTGCAGCACTGGCTGCTTTCAAAACCAGAACGCATTTAAAAGTGGCATCATGGAGTGTGTTGAAATGACAAAACATTAGGGGTCTGTTGCAAATGCCGCGTTGGCTGAACACATCCCATCTTACTCAGGAACTCAAAAATGAAGATTTCTTTGAAATGCTTTCAAGATTTCTAAATGTGATTGTACCATTGAGCGAAGTTAAAGTGAGGATTACAAATTAGAAAAGGCCACATCTTACAGTGGGTAGAGCAACACGTTTGCTTCCAGTGATCCACAAAGAGTGTAGTTTACACGATTTTCGAAGGATCAGCCACCCCCTTTGCCCCAACCTTGATTGCCAGCTTTTCTTAATCTCACCGTCTATTTGTTTGAAATCCTTCACAGCTGTAGCTTTCATATTTTTGCTATTGCTGTATAGGTTTTTGTTTGTTTGTTTTTAGCTAGTTGGCATAAGAACCGTCCAAAATGTTTTGCTTCTATTATTTGGTCTATTTTCAAAATCGTTTTTTTCCCCCTTGATCCAATTCACATACATAGACTTGATTGTCAATCAATATTGAGAATAGATGTTCTGACGTGACTAATTTCCAAATCGTTTTAACGAAAATTGTAATTCTGACTATCCAGCTAGTCTAAAGATACGAAAACACTCAGAAAACAGTCAAGCACAATTTTATTAAAACGTGGCTAAACACAGATTTACAGAGGCAAGATTTACGGTCCTCCTTGCAGATTAACGTCCACCTGCCCGTACTGGTCATGCATTTACTCTTGTAAAGTCATTATGTGCCAGCTTAAAGAAACACAGCCTACATACAACAATATCTCCATTTTCCGACCACCCCCCACTGGCTGGAGCTACAGTCCCAACTAGCGCTGTGTGGTCGTGCTCTTGCAGGGGCCAAGCGGCAACCTCCAGTCTCAAACTATGAAGCCCATGCCGAAGTGATATAAACTGTGATTCATCGAGAATCCGTTTGAGGCTGGCTGCAGAAACACCGGAAACCACATACACACCAATTCAAAAAAGACGATCTTTGCAGCATTAATAAACATGTTTACAGCCCAGTTCAAAAAACGTAGGTAATTTCTCTATCTGCACACATAAGTTTTTGCCCAAATAAGGACATGACTGACTGGACTCCCTATCGGGAACACATAGCAGTTGACTAGGAGGCTCAAACTCCACCTCTTTACGGCACACTTTGCCTGGTTTACTTCCGCATTTCCATTATGGCTGTCACCTTCAATTGGCTACAAAACAGCACTCAGGAACAGATAGGTGACGTCACGGATACTACATCCATTATTTATACAGTCTATGGCTGGGACACAACATAAGACTTGCATTTTGGGCCTACAATAATACAAATATTAATAGTTTGTGTAACAGACTAGTAATTCTGTTGCTAACTGGCAAGTGTGACAAGCTTTGATTGTTTAATCGAGTAACTGAACTTCCCTCCCCCTCCAGTATAAGTGCAATTACCTTGTTGGTTAAAAAAAAGAAAAACAAAAAACAGTTATGGTAGACACTTTATCAGAAGCTGATACTATGTTGGCATCAGTATGTCAATCTTTAACGGCCTTGTCTTGTGCAAACCTGAAAATACTATGGCATTGAAACAATCATATTTTATTATTTTTGTTCACCATCCTGACGTAAACCCTGATGGCTTATGTTAATCCTGCAGACTTCCGAGAAGAACTTTTAGCTTTAATAATTCATCAGCCTCCATGGACTCAAAATGGGTTAATACATTACCAAAAAGATCCTTGAAAAAAGCCTCACGGTACAGTCAGTCAAAGTATATTTATCACACTTGAAATGTCACATTATTAAAATAGTTTTTGCAAAGTCTTGTATGCTAAAAATATGGATTGCACATGGCATGAGCTGATTGTTTAAAACATTTTGAGTAAATGCACAAAGAACCCCCAAAACCAAAAATAGTGTACAGGTTTTTATGGCTAACAAGGTTTTTTTTTTTTAGCATTATCAAAGTGTCTCTAAGGTTCAACTGTGTCCTGACACTCACTTTGCTTCTTGTAGCCGCATCTGATCTCTGTACTGCATCTACCAAATCTGAACAGAGAGCCGCAGAGCAAATCTTCATATTTCTTCAATCCACCATCAGGCCTGACATATTGGCCTGCTATGTGCCACCCATCTGTTCACAGCTGGGCACAGTGGCAGCAGCCAGTGCACACCAAAGTCAGTGCCACAGGGGTGGAGGGCTTGAAAGGAGGCAGACTGCTCTAATGGGAAACATCCACTCAGCTTTGCCATCTACAGAAACATAGCAGAGAGCAGACCAGTGTTTCCCCTCCGAGTTTCCTATCTCTTTTCATGACCCAGTGAGAGATGAATGGCTTCATTTTCTTTTGCCCTCGGTTAAAGTGGCATCTCGTCCACTCATTGCTCCTCTCACCAACTGATGTTGTGAAAATAGGGAGAAACATGCTGGTCACATGCCAGGGATAAAAAGAGATAGCTTTTTTTATATGTCAACAGAAAGACACACGAGCAAAGCAGCCAACATAAAGGCTTGCAGGCAAATTGGATCTGAGTAATGACTCACCCTGTCAGAGCAGACAGGGACGTGAAATGAGCACTCGGGACTTTACCAGACTGTGGCAAACTAAAGAAGAACAGAGTAGTCAAAACAAAGCTGGGTTATTTAGTTTGATGTTTTTCTGAGTATCTGCAGCCTCATGCTTGCGGCAAAATGTCTGTTTGGTGCAGCGTTTGACACATTGCATGATTAATTAGGCACTGGAATAATGCAAAAGCTCACTGAGTACATGCACATCAACAGCAAACACAACGTGAGGTAGTGTGGGCAAAGTGCCACCGAAATCTCAATGATGTGGGGAAGATACTATTTAGTGTTGACTGAGAATGAACTGTTCCTTTCATACTGATATGCACACAAGCCTAATGTCATGCTGTTAAGACTCAGTTGTGTAACATAGGACAGAGTAATGTTTGAAACAAAACAAACCACAGGTCTGTACTGTCACAGTTTGGCCTGCTGAAAGACCCTGTACAATAACCTGACCCGTCTTTTCTGTTTGTATTTGACATTTCCTGCGGGTGTCAAATTGCACCTCTCCTCCACGAACAAGGTAAAACAACACTCTGTGCCTCAGATGTCTGTAAGAATAGTAATTTTGGATGGAAACGTCCAGGGTTGCCCCAAACCAGCTTCTTTTTAAATCCCCATACCAATACCTTGACTTTGGGTATAGCTGATACAGAGTACTGCTACAATTCCAGTGTATAATTAACATGTATTTCTCCCACTGAGGATGAGACTAGAAATAATTTATGTCTAAGGCAACATCAGGCTTCTCTAACTTTGTTAAATAAAATAAACACAGATAAACTGATCAAATTGTTATCACAATCTGCCCCACAGTCCTGTCTCCAACTTGCAATGGCATCACGCACATCCTGCAGTGACATTAAACCTTCTCTTATTACAAGCTGATTGTTTTTTCGAAGCAGCCATGTGCACTCTCGTTTTATACAGTACATGGCTTTTGCTAGAATTGTCACTCAACAGAATATGCCACAATTATTCAAGCATTTCCTTGATCACAGTCAAAATTGAGTCACTGGCGTGTGATCTATGGAAGCTGATAGCTTGTAGCACTGCACTATGAGGCATGTAACCAGTGTACTGTTAAACCTGACAACAGGCAAACGTCAGAGTGCCAGATGGATATCTGTGTTGAAGCTAATTTCTGTTACATCAGTTAACTCTGCTCATAAGCGTTTGAGCATGTTCTTGTAGAGTTCAAATGGAGCGGTGTCAGAAAAATAAGACAGTTGGCAGACTGTACCATGGTTCCAAGTGTTCAACCGGGCAGCAGAATCCATTGTTTTCAATGACTTGCAGAGATTAATCACCAAAAACAGTAATCTGAGGACTTTATTTTGATGCTTTCAAGCTATCTCTATCGAAAATGTTTTATATGTACATCGAGAAAAATTATATCCCGATAATTATAGTTATCGAATTATCGCCCAGCACTAGCTGGTAGGTTTTTTGTTTTTTTCCATGTCGCCATCACTTATTTCAACTGTGTTTACATTCCGCTCCAAACGTCTTTAAGCCCCGCCCACCTCTCACCCTGTGACATGATTGGCCGTTCAATGCCGTCTTCTTCTTTTATCTAATGTTGGGTGGCAACTAGTGTTTAAGACACATTAGCACCCCCTCCTTTTCCAGTGGTTTGGAATTGTAATTACAGGTTCATTTATATCCAATTTTTATCTAACATTTGTTATATTTACATTGAGAAAAAATATATCCTGATAATTAGCGTTATTGAATTATCACCCAGCCCTAATTTCAAGAAGCGATCGCAATTGTTGGTGCAACAAGTGTGAAATAGGTCCAAACTCCTTTGCCTTTGTTGTTAGCTTCCTCTATGCTGTGTTGGCTCTGCCTAACAAAATGCACAGAACTACCAGCATGCTGATAACACATGATGTAGTACTCTTATGTAGTTGTTGTAAGCACGGTGTAGCATATATTTAAATATATCAGTCCCATGGATTGACCTATTGTGAAAGATACCCAATCTAGCTGTTTGAGTCAGTATTGGACTTACAAGGAGGGGTACTGACTAATACTCAAGTCTGGGTATCTGAGAAGAAATGTATTGATTGCATCAGGATATCTTTTACATATTGTGAGAAAAAGCTAATGTGTAGCTCATTTGTCTGAAAATGTATAATTGAAAGCAATTGAAAGTGTAAAAGTTCTTGTTCGGTTTATAGTGACTCCTAACACTGTACAGTATTCGTTGTGTAAGTCTAAGGACTGCACTCATCCCATTTGCATCTTCTCACATTGCACTCTCGAATCAAGGATCCTAACCTAACCCTCACCTTCACTGAAGTAGGGCCGCCTGAGAGCTGATGAAGTGGCGTCCATTTTCATGTAACAGAGAGAAAATAAGGGAGCCTCCTCAGGTGCTATCATGGACTGGGTTATTAGGTTCACTGGCTCTCCAGAGGAAGAGATGAAGATTAATTTCACAGAGGGTTCAGTAACTCAGGTAGTTATATAAATAATAGAAATGCGAGCTTGCACTGCAGTATAGTTTTGGAATTAAAGATACAGGAATCTAATATTCTGAAGACAGAATATCATAGATACACATGGCATTATAAGTTACTTCCATGTTTGTGTCATTGGTTCTCCTGATATCAAGTTTTATACTACATATGTAAGAGTTCTTGACTTCTCAAGAACCCTTATTAAAGGAGTCTGATGGGTGAAGTGTTAAGGAGAGTTTATGTGGTTTGAATAGTGTATTTTGAATATATTCCAGATGTGAACTACTTGGTAAAGGCCTCATTTTCACAGGCAGCTCAATGAAACTTGCCAGCATTCACTCGTAATAATCACCTCCATCCACACAAAAGCGAATGAATGGAGAAAAAGCTCCTTAGTCTATCTCCTCTTCTCTGTCTGCAGCAACCAGCCTTCTAATCCAATTATACTCAGAGAATCACGTCTGAAATCAGCCTTTGTCGTTTCATCCTTATGGAAGCTGCATTTACTCAATCAATGTTAGGACAGAATTTCCAATTTAAATGACCAACACACTCTGTTGGAGGAATCATTTTATCAGATTATACCACAGTTTGCTTTCAGATTTAAGACACGCTGCTGTCTAGGTATTGTTTGTCTCAGTTCCTGGTTTACTGTCATCCTGAATAATTCTCTTCAGTCTATCCAGACTTTTTTCAATGATGTTCAATATGCATATGAACTTAAGTATATGGCCTTGATAACCCTTAGTGAGGGGCAAGTTGGAAAAAAGAAGACTTGGTAGTGCCCTTTAGGGTCGATTTTTATGGGCCAAGTGTTGTGCTATGTTATACAACTGCATGTTTATTAGACTACAACATGATTATTTCAGGCAGCATAGTTCAAAACAAGGTCCAACTTTTCACTTTTTGTGTGGGATTATCGTGGATGGCTTGGGGCAGGTATGTGAGAGATAGTTGCACTCTAGACACATGCAAGACTATCCAGAAGTTTTCAACTTTTATGGCTGTGTTGAAATGCAGAAAAAAGTTCTATTAGTGTGGGAAATAATGATGTTTTATCTGTTTTCAAATACTTGTTGATCGATCTCTTCCTCCAACTTTTTTGAAAAGTCCATCTTTAAAGTGGCAGTGGTAGCCTCTCCTGGTACCTGTATTTTCCAATGGGGGGAATTTACTTTGTGACTTATGACACAATACGATATAATAGGATACAAAATACAGTACCATAGAATTTGATGCGTTATATGATGGGATACAATAAAATACTGCATGGTACAATGCAGTAAGATGATGCAATGCAATACAGTACTACATGATAGTATACAATACAATGCAATATCATACATCACGATCCCAAAGGAAAGGCGATACATAGCCCACAATCATCAGTGATTCTGCAAAAATATTGTGAGTCTTTTCCCAACAAATCCTCCATTTGATTTGATTTCAAGGTGAGCTGCCGTAGCTTTACTCTCCTTGCGGTGATATCCCGCTGCAGCTTTTCATCCTCGCTCATGCCCGCGAGCGCACCCTCACCAGCGCTATCTTCTGTCATGTTATAATGTGTTTCAGAGGGTCAAACAATTAAGCTTCAGATACATAAAAGACAGCCACAGGGTGATTTTGGGCATCAGGCATGAAACACATCATTTGTTCTTTATTCCATATTGCACAATGCTCCGATTCTTTCATTCCTCTGTTGTTATGATCAGCTGATGCGGAAGCCACACTCATGGCTGTCATTCATTAGGAGTGATTCCAAACAATTGTCAACATTTTTTAAAGTAGTTTCTTGACTTAATTGGAGTGGCCGATTTCTTGATTCAGTTTAAAAATGTCACTTAGTCCTGATGCGTGTTCACCGTCATTCATAAAAAATAATCAGTCTACTTACAGGTCTGCAGTTCATTCTCAGTTTATTCCATGAGTCGAAACTTCCAACAGTCCTTCTAGATTTCCATATTCTTTCACAAAAACAACTGAAAACAGGCTTAGATTAGGTCACGGTCAAGAAACATTCATCGTGACACTCCAACTAACCCAAACAAAGAAAAAGTTTACACACACCAGTGCCTCCTGCCCTATATATTTGCTGGCCCAACCCATAACCAAAATTCAGCAGGTAAAAATTCTCAACTTAAGTTAAAATGGCATTTACAATAACCATATAGAGATGCACAATGATATCATAATTGATTACCCATACAAATCGCTCTGTTAAAGAGCAAAGTGCAGGATTATAAATGTATTATAAACCTGTTCCCAGCCGTACGACCGTACCTCTAACATCTAAAGTCGTGTCATATTTACCGCAATGTCAGTAACTACAGTTTATGTGATTTTCAGTTAGCGTCCATTCTTCTGTAGCCTTCAGTACAACTTTCGCCATATCAACGGTGTCAGCATCATGAGTCACGCTAGTTTGTATTATATAGGAATGCACATTCCACACATTGTCAACAAAATGGGCCGTAATTATCACCTTTTACTCCATGCCTTGTGAAGTCTTCATGCAGACTGGAGTGCATCCTCCATCTTTCCTCTCACCTCAGCATGAAGAGCTGGGACAGGTTTATCTTTCTTCCCTTGTTTTAAACATGGATGTCTTACCTTTTTTTTTTTTCCTGTCCAAAAGTATCCAACTGTCCTCCTCTTCTATTATGCCGCTGTCAACTTCTTTGCCCAATTAACATCCCGTCATGTTACTCTTATTCATGTCATTATTGTCACCACTAGCTGTGTTATGGTGAATGAAATTGTCAGGGATGCCTGTTTGGAGTGTCATATTTTTTAATTAAAATATTCACATTTGGTGCCATGTATTGATAATTGTATCACACAGGTCAGGATGCTGATATTTTGCTGTATCTTTGTATTTTGTCCAATTACTAATTGCATTTGTAAGCCTAAGACCCTGGCTATGCTCACTTGGTTTCAGTTTTCAGTGTAATTATATTGGGATGCCTTCGTGGCCTTGTCAAAACCCTAACTAAATCCAAGAAAGAAAACAGTATTCTGTCATTTTCCATCAGTTTCTAATTACAACTAACCTATCTGCATTTGGTGGCTGCCTTCAAAGGCCTTACAATGTTGAGAATTTGTTGGGATCGCATATGTTATCCACTCTTTTTGTCAAAGATAAAATAGTAACTTAAGTGCTCTGCCCTTCCCAGTCTCTATTTATGCTTGTATTTAATCTTTGCTGTCTTTGCTCACAATGAGTTCCTAGGAGAACACATTAATGCTCCGTTGTTCTGGCACTTTCCGCCAAGTTCATTGAGAAGTTTTGTCCATAAATAATAGTAGTCTGATAATGAAGATGACATCCTGAATCCAGGTCATTTAATAAAAAAAATCAGCTGCATGATGCTAACAGTGTCAACAGTATTGGCTTTGTTAATTCATTTATTGCTCTGATTGTTAAGCTGAATTATAAAATACACTTTTTAGAGATTTACATCATCCAGAGTTTTATAGAGATGATGAAAATTATAACAGTTAAAACTTAACCATCATATTTTCACAGCGTTGGCACCACACAGCGCAGTATGTGACAACCCTGTTGGATCTCAATGCCCAGAATACAAAAAGTGAATAGATAGTACATAGCATTGTTTATGCTTTTATGCCATCTGTTACTAGAGGAATCCTGCTTAATATATATGTTTTGCCTTAGTTATCATCGTCCAAAGTGCTCTCTGGAATCAGCCAGTGATGGTGGGCTATGATGCCATGGCTTTATAATTCGGATGAACCGGCTAGTGTTGCATTATTTTCCTTCATGTAGCTTCACATAGCACAACACTCAACATGCACTCATCTTAAACATTGCAGAATGTGTTGTTTAAAGAGATGGTGCATGTGTAGTACTTTAATCATCTCAGTGACAGATTGGAAGTTGTCTGGATCAAATAAGTTGCTAATTAGCTACTGGCACTCTTCAGTCTTTCTTTTCATTTCTCCCTAAACAAATGCCAATCTTTCATATGGTAACATGTAACGTTATGTTATAGCAACAACACATTGCAGAAGTGCCTGTTGAGACCTGTTTCCTGTAAAATGCTATCATTAGCTCTGAAGGCTGACCTCACTTCATCATCCAGCTGTGAGTGCAGGTTTTCACTCTTTGCTTATCTCCAAGTGATTGCCCTCTCTTATTGGGGGGAAATAATGTCCATTGAACTAACCCATAAAGACATAAACAGAAACATTTAATACTAGAACAAGCCGTTAGTAAAACTGCTGCTTCTCTTCCTATTTTCATTCCCCAATACATTTTTTCCTTCACTTCAAAATTTCAGTGTGCTCAAAGTTGAATGTTGGCTAATTATTTTTGTATCTTTCACAATGGCTAGAGGCGCTATCAGACTTATATGCATGCAGCGGAGATAAGGGCTTATTGGCAGAGAGAAGCGGCCGATTTTTAATCATAAATACGAGCAGCTCTGCTCATCAAAGTACCACTGTAGTTTGTCTAATCTGGTCTTTCCAAACTCACCCCTCTGCCTGTGTTGAACCAACATGATTTTATTGCTTCCTTACTCCCACCCTCAGTCAGTCACTTTTTTTCTCTCCCTTTCCCAGTATTTGCACATTTTGATGTCATAACCAGCACAGATTCCTATAAATGCCTTTCCCTGCATCGATTGTGGATCCCCTTAAATTGCTGGGTTAGTCTAATAGCTGCTTGGGGTTAATTCAGCCCACCGTGAAAACTATTTGTGTGGCATGCATTTAACAAAACCATGCACAACTGTCTTTGGCATGTAGAGAAAGTGTTCTCACAATGTCTTCAGGGCTTTTTAAGCTATTTTTAAAGTAATGTTGAAGTTTCTCCAGGCTGTCTTGTTGTGTTAGGGGTCAGATTAGGCTGCTTTTGTGCTCCCATATCTTTACAGTGTGTCAAAACTTGTCTGCGAGAAACAGCATAAAGGCAGAGTGAAAGCAGGAAAAACAAAAAAAAGAAGCTACTCAACTTTCACTGAACTTTCATCCGCCTTTGCATACTGTAAGTGATAACGAAGTGATGACACTAACAGGAACAGTTACAGTTGTGTTTGTTTCCAGCTGTCATCCTGCAGGCCTTGTTTGACTTCTTCTTAAAGCCATCGTAGCTTCTGTTCAGTTTGCAGCTGTTGGATGTCCTGCCATATCGTGTAAAACAAATAAACTTATGTGAAAAGAATACATTTAGACTTTCCTGAGCTACACAAGGGATGCCTCTTATTACACAAATGAATGACTGATGGCGTCTGCGACCTTACCTTAATGTTATTAACTGAAGGAAAAGCTCCCTCTTCATCATTTAGACAGAGACATCTGAGCTCAAATTGACATTCTCCACTGGATATTGACTCGAGGTAGAAGACATTATTGCTCTGTTAAGCCATTAAAATGACTAGAGTACTTTATGTCATATCACTTCTTTCCTTTTTTACTTTTATGGCTGCTTTTCTCGCGCTGGAGGGCACAGGCATCAAACTTAATCATCAGTTATATTGAAATGTCTGCATAATGTTACAGCTGCAGACACATGCAGTTTTAAAAACTATACTCTATTCACTTATATACAGAGAAGGTAAGGTTTATCTCCTCCTCAATAAAATCAATGTATGGGACAGGGTTAATGTTTAAAAAAAAAAAAAAAAAAAATGTATTGCACAGTATCATTGTATAGCCCACATTGACAAATAGAAGCAATCGTATTTTTCCATTTTTGTACAGCAACATAACAGCGGCCTAAAAGAACATACAGTCATAGTAATAGTAATTAATATTATTTAGCGGGTTTTGTCCATAATAATGGGCAGCAAATAAAAAAAATATATAAAATAAAGACTCATGTTAGAGGGTAAAAATAAATATAAAGAAAATTCAAGTCATTAAATGACAGAGTAAAACAGGTAAAACACACAGCCAGCAGTGTTACAGGGTTATTCTTGGGACAGGGTTAATGTTAGACGTAAGAAAAAGAGGCAACCTTTAAGGTCTGTTTTCAGTTATTACAGGCCTCAGTATTTTACAAATGAGAAACAAATATTTTCAATTAACTTGTAATGGATTATTCACCACAGGCAGTTTGGAGACATGCAGGGATAGCAATCAGGGTTTTGAAAAGGATCACCAGTTCTCAACTACAATGCACAGATTATGTTAAATCAAACAAAATCTGAGGCAAACAGAAATGTGGAATTGAATTATACCAACAATTATTTTATGTCCCTCTTTTGGTCAGTTTTAAAAAGAACAAGAAAAACTTTGATGCTGTAAACTCTTGTTCATATAAGGTTCACACCTCCCACCAAATTATTGTTTTCTGATTTGTTTTGTGCTGTGTGTACATTTCTTAAACTTTTCCTCAGTTCATTCCTTTTTTTTTTTACTGTATATGTAATGACAACTCTCTCATGCAGATGTAAAATCCTGCCTTTGGCCACCTATCTTAGACATAATCCACCTGTCTCTCTTTGGATGTTACTGTGACAAAAAAAGTACTTGTTGCAAAGAGAAAAAAACACAACAGCAGTAACTTCCAAGTCAGCCTGCAAGCTAGCATCCTACGTGCTGCAAAGTGCATGTCTTGACAAGGATTTGGTTTGAAGGGAGGTTTGTTCTTTTTCTATATGGTCACAAAAATTGTAAAAAACGTGTGTATATAGTATTTTGCTGTGCACCAAGGAGTACTGCATGTTTCTTCATGCTTTTAAATCAAAGTTTAATAAAGCTAGGTTTGCAAGGGGGTGGAACATTTCCAGAAAGTTTCTGGTAAATTCTCATGGGATGTTAAGCTGAGGAATTTTGGAAATATTCCAAATTGGAAACTTTCCATGGGAATTTAAGGGAATTCTGTAAATTAACTGTGAATTGAGGGTAATTTAATGTAAAGGTATCATATTCAAGCATACATATTTGTTTTGTTATAAGCAGACATCCATCCAAAATAATACAATAAAACAGATTTATTTGTAAGTAGAACTTTATCAAGTGTTAAATATTTTATTGAACAATCAATTATTTCATTGAAGAACAAAAACATGAGTGTTGAGTTAAATATTACTCATCCCCCCAACCCACAGGCTCAAATGTGTGGCTTCAATAGTCTTGTGTCTCATCTGTGCATGTGATGGAGGAATGCACAGTGCATGTAGGGGGCGTGGTCTCAATAGCCTTGCAGTAAGCAGTGAGCTATATGCATGTGATTGAGGAATAGCTTAGATATTCAACTCTACTTGCATGAAATCTGGTTGTTTTAGTCAGGATTATGCTAAAATATATTTTCCCCAACTATATTTAAGTTCCCTGTTAAGAGCCAACCTTCAATTTAGTAAATTCCTGATTTATTCCCGTTTATTCCCATAAATTCCTGTTAATTCCCATGGAATGTTTCCAACTTCGAAAATTCCCAGACTTTTGCAACCCTTCATACAACAAGCGCGGTCAATTAGCTGCAGTTGTCTTCTTCCTCGGGGTGAAATTATAAAGTTTTCAGCCATACCTTTCTTTTGCCCTGTACAGCTATAATACAAGTGAATAAAATACGGCTTGGCAACACTAACTTTTATCTGCTTGTCTCAAGAACTAAGGTACAGAGTGGCGCTTTTCCATCTGCCACTGTGTTGTGTTTTTGGGCCCAAAAGGGAATTTGTCCTACTGCCGTCTTCCCTCTAGTTGGAGCATTCTTACTGGTAACAGCCAGGTCAGCCAGCCGGGATACAGAGTGTACAGTAGGACCACATATTCAAGTAAGACATGGACGTATTCTCACTTTTATTTTATGAGGAGGAAAGAATGAAGCCTTAACTCAGCTGACGCAATATTGGAAATACTGACACAAACTTGCTTTCAGCTAGTCTAGAAACTGGAAAAGAGGTGGAGTTGACGTGCAGTTGTCAGAAATAGTGAAATAAGGTATGGAGACCAACACTGTTTTTTTGTACTAGCTACAAATGTGTTTAGTTCTGCTGTAAAAACGGGCCTTAATATGGACTCCACTGGGTATTTTGTAGTTTCAACTTTTTTCACACTACATTGGCTCAAGTATCCAACACCTGCGGTTACAACTTAGTCTGTGCTGATGCAAACCTTTCAATGAACAGTACCAAGCATGCAGACAGTCACACTCTGCTTGTATGTGCACTGTGTAATCATTGTCTTGCCAGCTGCCGTTACTGTTGGTGAATGTAGTTCTCTCAGCATGTAGGCCTTTCTGGAGGGCGACAGCTCCCGTCTCACTTCACTTACGGCTGTGAGCAGTCTTGTCTTAATGGCAATTAGTTTCTCAGTGAGGGAGGGTGATGTAAAGAAGTAGTCCATGATGACATTCCTCCATTTGACGGTGAAACACAGGGTATGAGATGCATCACTACACAGTCCTTCACCAGTAGAACAGTCTTTCCATGTTAAGCTAATGTTTTCAGCGTGTCTCTGGTGTCCAGAATTTGATGGTACATTTTATTTTTGCTTGATGTGTACTTGGTGGTTTGACATTGACCAGTCATTTGGCGAAATTGTTGTGTAATGTACTTCTTCACAGTTTGTTCCAAGTGATTCTCCTGCAGAGGTGTCCAGTAACAAAGTACAAATACTTTGTTACCTTACTTAAGTAGACATTTTGGGTATCTATACTTCACCGGAGTAATTATTTTTCAGCCGACTTTTTACTTCTACTCCATCCATTATCTTGACCGCTTATCCCGTTAGGGGTCACGGGGGGCTGGAGCGTATCCCAGCGGAAGGCAGGGTACACCCTGGACAGGTCGCCAGTCTATCACAGGGCTAACAGAGAGACAGACAACCATTCACGCACATACTCACACCTACGGGCAATTTAGAGTGATCAATCAACCTGGTGAGCATGTTTTTGGACTGTGGGAGGAAGCCGCAGTGCCTGGAGAGAACCCACGCATACACGGGGAGAACATGCAAACTCCACACAGAAAGGCACCTGCCCGGCCGGGGATTCAAACCAGCAACCTCTAGCTGTGAGGCAACAGCGTTAGCCACTGCACCACCGTGCATTAAAAAATAGCCTCGTTACTCCTGTTTCACTTGGGCTTGTTTTCATTCCGGCTTGTCATCTTCAAAAAAACACATTTAAGTACATTGACATTCCAATAGAGGCTATTGATAACATGCCTGTGAATTTTGATTTTTTGCACAATTATAGCACTTATAGGCAATTAGTCATCATATCTTCCGCTCCATGAAACATGTTAATGCTCAGAAGTACACATATATGCTTATTTAATGTAATTGCATTGCACTAAAATGCCTTCATTTTCAATGGGCATGCGGCTGAAACAGGTGCAACCCAAATATTTCAACATTAACATATTAATATAACATGATAGTCATTATGGCCTTTAGAAGAATGTTTTTCTGGGAGGTGGGGTTGTGCACTATAGGCCCCTGTGGCGCAGCCTAAGCTTTTGTCCTTAATTGCATTTTTCCCCCCTTGCATTACTTTGACTTTTATACTTAAGTAGTTTTGATCCACGACTTTTACACATTTACTCGAGTAAAAAGCTTGTGTTGGTTCTTTTTAGTCGTTTAAACCCAAGTCTTTTTAAACCCTAGTATCTATACTTCTAAATGAAGTGTCTCCTACGACATTAGGCAGAAACAATCGAACATTAGAGGGAAGTCTTTCAACCTTAGACTTTCTACTTTCATTTATCCTCAAGTTTCATGTCAGTCAAGTGTTGTGGGCTGTAGCAAGCACACAAAGACAACAGTCCACGGTATGTTGGCATATCTAGAGAAGAAAACCCACATACATAACTGGAACCTGCCATGTTATTTTTGCCAGCTTTCACTGTGTATGCATGCAAGTAGTTTGCAGTGCACTCACCTGTTTGAGATACTGTGTTTTTCCCTTTGTTCTTTCTTTTTCCTTCCTTTAAGTCTAATACCTTGCCCTGTGTCTTTTTACAGGACAGAGCCAGTGCCGGGAAAAAGACACACATCCCTCTGCTGTTGTTTCTGCTCTGGTGAGTTAACATCACTGCCAATTCTCGGTGTCTATGAGTGACTTGTATCTAGTCTTTCACTGCAGTGACCCCCCTGCTTATGAGAAAGAATGGGTCAGGTAGAAGAATGCAGGTTGAAACATCACTATTAAAGCAGCGGAGAATTGGCTGATCTGCAACACGATTTCTTTTTAAATCAATAATGTTCAGTAATGGATGTGGCCCAGGGAAAGATGGCATAATCTATTTTATGGGCTTATAACTTGCTGTTTAAAAGACTCCTTTATTTATGACATGTCTACTTAGTGGAACATCCGTGGGCGGTCAAGTAATATTTGGCAAAGGAGGATTATGGAGGTGCAGCAAGCTTGAGTGTGAAAGATAAAGACATTAGAGAAAGGGAAAGTAAAAAGCTTCTTTAAATGCTTATATTTTCTGGGCTTATAGGCATTGTTAGTTTTTGTTGAGGTTAAATGAGGTATTGGTAGGATTTTTCAATTGTTTACACAGCTGTATGGAACTGTATTTAAGGCACAATGTATAAAAAAAACCCTCTAATGAAACAGAGGAGACACAAATTACAGGCAGTTCATTCTCCAGTCTATCCTTCCGTGAGTTAACTAGCAGACTCTTTAATTATTTTTTCATTTAAAAGTATCCTGACCATCAAAAAGTGATTATAAACAGGCCATAGTTCACACTCAAAACAAGGGGCTGCCAGAAATAGTGGAGTTTGGAAACCTCCAGCAGCTCTGCCTATTAACAAATACGATTGTAGTGATAGTGCGTGAACTCCTGCTCACCTTCCTGCTTGTCACTAAAAACCTATTCATTGGCGGTGGCTGCAGATAGCACCCACACACAGAAATGCGCACGCACGCGCACACACACACACACACACACACACACACACACACACACACACACACACACACACACACACACACACACACACACACACATATATGCTCATCTACGGCTCCTGTGGATCTGCTGGAATTGGTAATGACACGATCCATCTCTAACCCATTTCCAATTCAGCTGTGGGAAATGAGATAGGATGGTAATGGAATCTCATTGATCTGAGTTTGCTCTCATGTTTATGGTCCATAAGTATGGAAGTCATTTCTAATGTTCTTTCCCACATTGGATCTTTTTGCATGCTTCAGTATTTGTGCTGGGCTGCATTCAGCTGGAGTGTTTACGGCAAACTAAATATTTGAAATGGAGTGTTGTCTTTTTGACAGCTTCAACAGTGAGCTCTGGTTACTGACGATACATTAGCCTTCACAACATGACTTTTTAAAAAAACTGTAAGGACCAGGAAGGTCTTTTGTCTGTGGTTTGCCGTCACACATAGCCTTCCCTTACATTCCAGTGGTCTGTTGGTGTAATACATTAATATACGTATTCTACATACAGTACATGATCTACCTGTGGGATGTGAACAATTAACATTGGTGTCTCTCTTACACTGACAGAATGCAAGGGGGAGACACAGTGATGTCACCCTGGAGCTACATTTAGTCCTGACTTGGGCACTGTTGGCCATGAGGTACACACCACTGCCAGATGAATGAACACCCAAATGTCCCGAAAACCATTAAATAACAACAAAATCAGAAAATACCTGATTATAACTTTCAGCATGTATTTTCAGTTACATCTTATTATCACACAGTACTTATCTTATCTTATTATAAGTATACAAATAAGCAAGCATAACGCTGCACAAACCTTCCTGTTCTTGTGTCTCGAGTTGCTTATAGGACTTAACACAAACCTTGCAGTGAAAGGAGGAAAGTCATGGCCTTGAAATTCTTGATTAATTTCCTAAATAACTGCGAGCTGCACAGAATCGCCCAAAAGATTAGTCATGGTCCCCAGAGGTTGCAACACTGTCAAACAGTTAACAGCTGATGGGTTCCAGGGTTAATGTTGAAATAATCTCTTGTAAGTTATCTTTAAGATAACTCACAAAACAAATTAGAGTGCTCTCAAATACAAACACGCTGTGCAGTCACACTTCATTGTAAAGGTATTAGAAATAATATGCTGTCTTCTAAAGTTGACTGCAGTGTGGTGTTTGAAACTGGCTGTGCATAGAGGGAGCAGAGTGCTTTGGTGGGGATTTTTTCAAAGTCTGTTTTCCCTCAGTTTGAGATAATGAGAAAGCTGCATTTAAATACAAAGCAAAGTGAACTTTTGGCTCCCTTTGATCACTCAAGTGGTTTTTCAGCCTGTGTCTTTTGGCCACAAACAGCCACTGGACGAGTGCCACAGCTGATGTTTGCTGTGACAACAAGCAGCAGCTCTGTGTGTGACAGCACGGACAAACTTTCTCCCAAACTTCCTCCAGACGGTCTCCTTTCTGTTTATGCCTCTGTATATTTGGAGAAATACAACAACAAATAAACAGAAATTCCCTCCAAAGCTGAGACATTTTGAACTCCAGGAGAAAAGACTGCCTCAGTTTGCCTCAACTCAAATCTGTGCTTCAAGTTTGAGTACATCATAAATTGCTGCAGAATGACGACATACTCCACAAAATCAAGAAAATACTCTAATGGAACTTCCACACTTTATTGTAGTTAATAAAAAAAGTGCAAAGTTGATTATCCGAGTGCACAACGTCTGTACACTGAGGATGGTTTTCCCTCCATCCTTCCAGGGTGAAAATTGCCAATACATAAATGTATAAAAGGTAACACAGGTGTGGAATAGAGCTGGGGAAAAAAAACAGCATAGCCATGACCTGCCTCAAAGTCAGAGCCAGCACCAGATGAGCTGTCCTTTCAGTCATGAAATCATGTGACTGCATGATAAGGAAAGCCCTATTTCTCTGGTTGTTTGGGCCTCTCTCCAGATCATCCCAACCTCTGTCTTCACCCCCCCCCCCCCCACACACACACACACACACACACACACACACACACACATACACACGGTCCCCTCACCTTCTCTTCCTCACCCTCCTCCTGCTGCAGTCCTAAAAATTATACCACAATGAAATCCCGCAGTAATTCCAGCTACTGTTTTACATACTCTCCCTCTTCATATTCTCGCTGAATATGATTGGGCTGACTGCGCAAGACCCCGGCAATATGGCTTCTCATTACATCACAAAGTATCAAGTGAAGTGTGAAATTAACTGATGCGATGACATGTCAAGATTGCTCCTTGTACAAGAGGAGTGAAGAGAATGGTCTACACTCGTCTAGAGACAGAAGTAGCATGAATTCATGGCTTGAAACAAACAGTAAAAACAATGCAGGTGTGGGTGCTGGCTTCTTACAGTGGTGGGAATGTGTGGCTATGTCTGGTAGCTCCCTTCTCATTTGTCTTTTATACAAATAATGAAAAATGCCAGTTGGAAGTTGGTTCCCTATTTCTATTGTCGTACAGGGAGTTGGAGTCAGTGTTTTTTGTACACACATTCCATTGTTTACTCCACCGAGGCCACCTTTTTTGGCTGTTTATTTTGGTGTTATTTGGCTGACTGTAATATACATCAATTCCAACCCAATACTGCAGTAACAGCACAACACTTTGCAAACCTACATAGAAAACAGCATTACTCCAGAGAGCTGCATTAAACATAACAAAACCCCAACACGTCGACAAATGTTTTCTTATGACAAATCAGTTTCCGCATTCTGCCCGTCTGCAGTGCAGTGTAATTTAAAGTAGGGAAAATCTGCCTGGCTGTGTGCGGCTGCCACTCAAACACAAACACAGGCACAGCATCCACAGATAAGTACAATCTGTTGTCCTTTCGTGTTTCAAACCAATTTGTATACGTAGAGATAAGTGCGCTCAAATGGCAGATGTGAACGGGGGAAAGTGCTGGGACATTCCCTTGAGATTCAAGGGCAGATTAATATTCTTCGACTGCTTCAAACCTTTGTGGAAATGTTCACTTATCAGAGGTGTAGTGGGAATCTGATGCAGAATATTATCATCCAACTCAGTAAAAGCTTTGTCCGGCGGATAGAGTCAAAGCATCTTGGCACTCTCTAATATCTTTGACCCAAACACCACAGCCATTACTGCTGCTGTTTTTCCTCACTGCATTGTTTCCCCCTTCCTTCTGTTGCTGTATTTATGCAGCCTGAGATGTCTACTCTGTTGTTTGGCAATGACGTGAACCCAATGCTTATTTAGTGACACACATCATTACATAATCAATGTGATAAACCCTAACACCAGGCGTCAATGACACTCTCAAATAACAAAACCTGCATGACCCTCATCATTTATTTAGACCTAGTTTAATGAAATACCAAGAAAAACAAGATTGTTCACATCTAAACGACATTGCCACAGTCCTGTGCAGTGAGTTAACTGTGTGAGGGTATTGATCTCGTTGTGTTGGAGAGCTAAAGGTTAATGTGTTGTCTATCGATCTGAATAAAGCCTTTTACTTAACTCTGCAGACACTGTGTTCAGTAAAGCCCTGAGGGTGCTGTTTGCACTGTTGGCTTGTTTTAGATTTGACTCCCAATTTGGTTCCAGCACATGGGGAAACCAGTTGCATCTAGCGTGGAGCTACTGCTTCCAAACATGACATCAGAATGCTAGATCAAAGACAGTGAATGTAGCTCTTCTCTTTTGGTACATGCTGCACAAGTTTTGAGAATGTGTCAGCCTTTATAGATTCATGACCATGAGCTCAGATTGGAATTTAATACAAATGCTAATGAAAGACAGCAACCATGAAGTTGTAATCTTTCATAACGTGTCTCCTTCCTCGTCACCCTGAGGTAATTCCAGTGACAATAACCTTGACATTTACAATAGTCGTGCATAAGAGTGCAAATTCCGCTTCGAAAGCAGCTTAGAAGAATATTTTATTAAAGTGAGGATGTTGGGATACCGGCGTGGTTGGCAGCCATTCTTGTGTGAAGCTTTCACGAATGTATTTGTATTACGTTTTCTTGCCTCAAGCAAGAATGCTAAATTCCTCGAGGTCATGGCAAGAGCACAAGGCTTTCGTCTTTATTGAATATTACTCATACTGTAACACACAACAACAGCCGTGTGCTGTGATGTGTGTATCAGACTGCCGTTTGACTGACCTCTGAAGCTTCGTGTGATCCTTGACTCACCAAAGCAGCACAATATATTTTCAATATTCCTTTCAGTACGTTACCAGAGGAGTGCCAGTCATAAATTAGGTGATTTCTTGGCTGTTGTGAAATGCAGAATTGACCAAACCAAAACATCCAGCTGCGACAATATCCATAAAATCAGTAAATCGACAGAATAGATGATGGTGCAGGATGTTCAAAGTGTTATCACAGAAAACAAACTGTCAAGAATACAGGATTCAGATTGAGTTCTCTGTGGGCCCATTTTCCCTATTATAGAAATGAATGGTTTCAATATCTGTGCAATGGTGTGTTAAGAACGAACGGAATATCATTAACAGGAAAAGAGGCTATTAAAACATTTTATTTCTCTGAAGGCTTGGAAGTGAATCCTGCCACTGAGCAGAACTACTTTTGTTTACAGAAGTCATGGCATATTCACACCCCAACAATTGATCATAATTGAGATTATCATATTAAGTACTTGCAGATATGATTCCATTAAGAAGGGTCTTGGATGAAAGAACAATCTAAATTCTGATAAATAAAGAAGCTGAAATGCAGGTTTTGACGCTAGTTTTTTAACTCAGGGAAAAACAAGCAAGGGATATCTACTGTCAGCAGCCTTACAAAAACGTCACATTATAAGATAAATGACCTCAGAACAGCCCAATTAAAAGATAATATACAGGGTTCTTACAGGTGCTTGAAATCCTTGAAAATGCTTGCATTTTAATGTTGTGTTTTCAGGGTTTGAAAAATGCTTGAATTTTGGGTCTAAGTGCTTGTAAATGCTTGAAATTGTAATCATATATATTTCAAAATTAACAGCAATCTGACTCAACAGATCGATGAAATGGACAGAAATAAGCGCCCGCTGCTTGTGTCTGAACATTGAAGGTTTATTGATAACGGTATCAATAACAATATAAATTTTAACAGAAGAAAAGATGAACGATTTCCATCCATCCATCTTCTTCCGCTTATCCAGGTCCGGGTCGCGGGGGCAGCAGTCTCAGCAGGGAAGCCCAGACACTCCTCTTCCCGGCCGCTTCCACCAGCTCTTCTGGTAAAATGAAATGATTTCTCCTTAGAAATGCTCTAGGCTGATGTCTTAAAATGACATGACTACAGCTGATATAATTTGGCCCACCCAGTGCTAATCTTCATGCCTCTCTTACTGTATGTCCTGAAAAGTTTGAAAATTGACCTTAAAAGTCCTTGAATTTGACCATGAAAAAAGTGTATGAACCCTGAATATGTTATTGGTATAATCCCCTTTTGGAAATATCACATGTGAAGTTACTGGTGGTCCTGACTTGTTGGTAGGATACCATGTCAATAAGAACTGATACTCCACCAGAGTCAGCACCATATCCCAAAAAATCATCCTGTGGGTTTGAATGGGAAAACAACATCAACTGCTACTACTAACAATCTGACAAAAAATGACAAAACAGTGGATTTTAGAAGCAAAACCAGCTGCTGAACTTTTATGCCATTTTTGAATAATTTGACCACGGTATAAACATAAAAATCAAACCCAGTCTGTTCCATATTAACATTTTACTTCTGTCTCAACGCTGTTTCATGCAAAAACTCTTGCATATAGGATATTATATCTAGTATATGATCTCAAGTCATCCATGCTAATTTCAAATAAGGTTGTGTGCTAAATCTTAGTGTGAATTAGCTACAGCTAGAGCGACAGTGGGAACAAAACTGGTTTAATTCTACTGGTGTCAGAGTCCCTAAGGTAGCAAATATTAAGCAGCTTCTTTGTTATATACAAGGAAAGAGAAAGTAGTGTGTCTGTTTAAGCTGCAGCCAAACTAGTTTTATTAAAGAATTCAGTCAATTCTTTGCTTTTTCCATCATGTCAAGGTATATTTTTACATAACATCAAGGACATTTTTTATAAGAGTTTCTTATTAACATAACATATGCACATAAACACACACATGGGCAGAAAGTACCACACAGTTTGCACACCCATTATCCCTCCCTACAGCTTCTCAGACGAAGATATAGGAATATAACAGCTATGGACTACAAAGTAAAACAAAGCAGAAAAAAGGAAGATCTGATGCTTAACTATTTTTAACAGCTGCAACAAGCTAACTTCGAAAGCATCAATCAGCTTATGACGCGTTAAGAGTCAATTATTTTATGTAATCATTGAATCATTCCCGTTTGTCTACAGGTAGCGCCAACATCTACACAAAACGGAGTTCCCTTACAGGAGCTTTAAGTTAACTTTTCAGGGAACTCACTCTCTGTATGTTTTTCCTTTTTGAAGATATTAAGTCTATGATATATGCAGGTATTTGCAAAATTAGGGGCGTGGCTGTGTTGAGGGCCGTCTCAGCTCCACCTTTTGGTCCGACATAAAGTTAAGTTGAGTCAGCATTTCCAATATGGCGACCGCTATAGTTTAGCTTCAAAACAAACGGCAACCTCCGGTCTAGAAATATGAGTCCAAAGCGGAAATGTTAAAAATTGCAGTTCATCAAGGATCAGCTTGAGGCTGGCTCCGGAAGTACCGGAAACAACATACACACCAATTCAAAAAAGACGATCTTTACAGCAGAAATAAACATGTTTACAGCCTGGTACAAAAGACGAGTGTAGTTTGGATAGCTCATTTCTCAATCGGCACACACTGTACGGTGGGTGAATTTTTTTCTAACACTGCAATTTCGAAAGATATTTAGATTACAAGTCGTCCAATGAGAGGCGAAGCTGACTTGATTGACAGGCGGGAACACTGTAGCTGTTGGCTAGGAGGCTCAAAGCCCGCCTCTTTACATCACAATCGCTCGACAGCAGCAATATGGCTGCTGCCAACGATTTACCTCAAAACAGCGCTTCAGAATCAGATGGGTGATGTCACGGATACTACGTCCATATTTTATACAGTCTACGCCTCAGAGCCACTGTTCAGAAACCAATGGGTAACATCAAGACTACGGCCATGTTTTATACAGTCTGTGGTACTATAAGGTGGCTAAATGTTGCTGCTTTCTTCTTTGCAATTGTGGCATGAATTTTCATGGGCATAAGTCCAAAGATGGTGATGAATGTGTTGAGCCTGAGAGCAATATCACACAGAAAAGAGAGTACGTCAAATACAGGAGAGCAGAAATTGATCATGGAGGGGCAAGGCCAAAACATGGTGCTATAATAAGACTTGGTTCCAGCATCTAGTACAGCAAGGGTTAACAGAGGGGTATATTGTAGCCTGTAATTAAAGAAATAAACTCTGTGAATAGCACCTTGGATTATATGAATACAGAAGTATATGCAAAGCAGATATGCAATTCACCCAGACATCCCACACCAGAGCAGAATAAAGATGTGTCTTTACAGAAGAGTTGTTGCATGTGTTCTGCAGTCTTTCATTTATTATCTCATTATGGCCCTCTCTTCCTCTACCATCATCCTTCAGTAATGCTGCTGACACAAATAAAAGCACAAGCAGCCTTGTTGACATATTTTGAGATTAATGTTTTCAGTTAGCATTGCCATGACAAATACATTGCTTTTACTGTGGCTTCCTCATAACATAGCCCACCCTGAGTTTGGCCAGCAAGATGCTTTTCATGTGAAGCAGCAGCAGCAGCCGTAGAACATTCTGTTTGCATTAGACTGAATACAGCTCCGTCATGGTGTAAAGAGAGCAAACAGTAAACAGTCAGGCTGTCATCAGGCAGATAAAATTACGCTACAGTACATGCAATCCTTGATTTGTGACAAACCCTGCATCTGAGGGTGACTTGAATTACGCTGGAGAGCGGTGGAATCCATAACTAACAATGCAAAATTCTTTAATACCACAAAAGTGAGTTTTAACAAGAATAATTTAAATTTAAAGAACAATGAGGGGATAATAAAAAATGTTCGAAAAGTGCAAGTAATTTCTCTTAAATCCTCCCTGCAAACACTTTCTATGAGAAACATATAAGCTCTCCTAATGAACCTCCATGAAGCATAATTGGTGAAATCTTTTCCCCTTTTCATTGCTTGTGGGAGGGGAATGGTAAACCAAGAGAATCGGTAAAGCAGAATATATTATCATTCCGAGTAGGCGGTGAAAAGCCCCGTCTCTTGTGTTATTATGAGACAGAGAAAAACACCTGTTGCTGAAATCAGCCAGGCTTGCAATTTAATTTTATCAGCCCACAAACAATCACTCATTAGGTAGCTGGAATGATGATGGAAGCCAGTCAGCTGTGAAGCTCTGCATTCTGGGGCACAACACATAACAAGAGAGCTCTTTTTTTTTAGCATGGTGGGGGGGGGGACCTGCTCAGCTGAAACGTCTTTGGCAGGGGGGACCGTTGTGGCTGCGACACCAGTTATTCACAGCTAATGTCATGGTCTTTAATCTTTTTAATACCTAGCGGAAAAAAGAGGCAAATATATGTCCGACATTCCAAATGAGTTAAACCAGCACTTAGAATTAAATCAAACAAACAAGCATATGGAATTAACTCTGCAGACTGACTGTATTTGCAGATAGATAGTGTATAAATGCTTGGCCCTCAATTATAATGCATCTGCCTCTCGTAGATGAGGATTTGCCTTTGGCTGATTGGTCGATGTTTAAACACCGGGGAACCAAGTTCAGATCTAATAAATTAGAACCCAACGCTGCGTGAATAGTAAAAAGGGAAGGGCGTTCTGCAGCATGGTCCAATAAGAAGCTTGTTTTTCTACTGTATGTATTCATTCACCCAACAGCCGTGTTCATAAGTGCTTACTCTGCAGCTCAACAGATTGCAGAGTCTCGCGTATGGCGTCCCAAATTGGACTGTTTGTTGTTGTTGATGAGTTTGCATTCACTCTGTGCTCCTTCTGCTTATACTGTCACAGAAAAGTCAAGCTGCATGTTGAGCTGATAAAACCGAGGAGCAAGCAGAAATTTTAGACAGACTTTAAAGCGCAAGGTGTCTGTCTGGACAGGGCTGAGATTACCAGAGAGCTGAAAAGAAGGAGGTGTTTTTCCTGTTAATTCTGAGGTAGCGAAAGAAAGCCAACGCTTGTTTCAGACGTCATTAAAATTAGCGATCAGTGCGTGCAATATTAAAATCACCCAACCTCCCCAGGATGAATAAATCCCCTCAGAAAAAGGCTTTAGATTCATGCACTTTTTCAAAGTACAGCCTGTCTCAGTGTCATATTTTTCTGCACTTTTCTCACAAAAACACATCTTTTGACTCAGATGAAAAACATGAGTCCACACAAACACTAAAGCAAGGACTGTCAGTTTCCCTTTTTGTTACTTGTGGCAGCAAAATAAATACGTGAGCTCTCTGTAATCTTAGCGAGTTGACTTGCCGGATTTCTCTCTGAGATACAAGACGCACACAGCCCTCCATGAAATGAGTCTGTGCTGCTTTTATTTTCTCAGCAAAAAGTGAAGCCAGACTGAAAATATCTGGAAAATGTAAACTGTATTATTGAGTCGATACAAAGATCAGAATGCAACACATAAGACGGAAGACAGCAAAATTTGACTGCAACTACAGAAAATTATGGATTTTGACATCTAATAAATATCAAATACAGCAATCACTGAAGCTTTTTATATCACTGAGAATATACCACATGATTGACTCAGTCATACAACAGATACTGGAGTTATTTGATAATGTTGTAGCATTGAGCCCTTGAAGCAATGGTTCAGGAGACATTTACATGTATTAATGTCAATATGAGGAATCATTGAACATCAGTCTTGATAGTTAGCACTATAATCATGGATAACATAAGAGCGAAGGTGTCCTGTGGACTTTTTAAATTTTTCAGTTACAGAAAAGTCTGGACTATAAGTTGCATCAGTGTCCAAGACTCACTCTCAGAAGATAAAGGTTTAAACCATCCCTCATTGAGTTTGGTAAAGTCCAGAATGTGCAGTGTCTGCGCAGCTGTGCAATTCTTACTAGTACCAATGTGACACTGTTTACCTACAGACTCTGATCATATGCTTAGCTGTGTTAAAGTAATGGTGCTAAATTTTGACTGGATTGAGTGTTTTCATGCCTTTAGACTAGTCAGTTAGTCAGAATGTAAATTTTCCACTTAAACGACCTGGAATTAAGTCACTTAGAAACATCCCTAGTACCGACCTATTGCCCAATTTGCCCACTTCTGCTGGTCACATGTCTAAATGTGCAAACCAGCACTCCACAAGTTTTATATACTTAACTGTATACCACTGTTTTTTTCAACTGCCTTAATATGACCAAATGAAGGTGAAAACCTGTTAAAAATGCACCACCGGCCTGATCTGTGTCACTATGTATCCCAGCATACTTTGCAAAATATGGCAAAATGGCCACTTGCGATACACAATGAATGTGGGCTACTTGTCAGTCCTGCCAGGTTACATGCAGTGGGTGATGGTGGCAGCTGAACTGATGGTCATTACAGTGCATATTTGTGACAAACTTCAACTAGATTAAAGTGCTGCTCTCTGTATTTTATCATGGTGTATTGGTCACACTGGACACAGCTCACTTTTTAGATCATTAAAACAGTGTCAAACATAGATTTTTTCCTGTCATGTACTTTTTAATTCTGACCATACTGTCTTCAAACCATATGCATTTTCTTAGGATTGAAGTAATGTCAAATTCAAGTATTTTGCCGTTTGCCCATTTTCCACACATAAACATCTCCAGTCAGAAACTAACATCAGATTTAGTCTGTGATGCCAATCACTACAGTCACAGCCCACCCTCCACAATCCACTATATTTCCAATTGTCCCTGCTGATCACAACCAAAGAGACTGGCCACGGTGCAACAGTGCGGTTGTAAATTGAAAGTATAATTTCTAACAATATGTGGTCTCAGCGGTAGAGATGCGATTGCCTTGTCAGAATTTCCGAACAAATGTGAAATAAAAATGAATGTTCCATTTCAAAGAAAGAAGATGGGAATAATTGTGGGCAAATAACATTTGCCTGAGGTTGGGAAGGCCTCATTGGGCACACTATTTGGAAAAAACACACTTGAACCATTTGCTTTTTATTGCTCTTCCATTCTTTGACAGCATGTGCTGTCTCACCTTAAACTTAATTGGAAAATAATGTGCTTTAGTGTCAGTGATGTCAACTTTACAGTCAGCGCAGGGTTATACATCTACAAATTAATTATATCTTTAAAGGGATGATAGTTACTTTGGAAACACAGATAAGTATGTGAGTGACAATTCAATATTACATAGACTTCCAGAAACCACAGACACAGTGTGTATGATTAAAGATGGCTGGATTAAATTTGGCTGTACATGAAAATATAACTAAATATAAATGCTGTTTCCCAAGTTTGTTGACAACAAATGTATTTGTAGTGTTATGCTGCAATATTAATCTGAACACTCCAAAGTCATTAACACACCCAAAATATGGTCTTTGCTGATTACCCCACAAATAGCAGCTGTCAAAATAATGGTGTTCAGATGATGACTCTCCATTTGTCTCCACCAGTAAGGCTTTGGCAGAGATAAAAAATAGCAGGAACATTTTCAGTCAGATGATGCATTATGCAAGTGATAATGTACAGTGGGTGGGTCGTTATTGCAGAATGAAACCCCGACCTGGTAATGCAGGATCGGTTTGTCAAAGTTTGTTTTTTTTGTTTTGCATTCAGTCGAATAATTTCATAACTTCATAATTTCATACCAAGTCCTTTATAGCGTGTCTTTTCATTTGATCTTTACCTGTCTTCCAGCTTTGTTTTGCCTTGTTTTTGTTTTGCTTTTCCTCTGCTGTTGTCTTCACTTTTCTTTTTTGCAACATTAAAGAACATGATTAAAATTCAGTCCACCGATATGATTGGAGTAAGTCCTCCAGAGTCCGATCACCACTGTAGCACTAGCAGAGGTCAAGCTGAGCGAGTCGCTTTTTCAAGTCGTCCAGTTTCCTCCTCCGTAATTTGTTTTGTTGTGCCGTATATGAGATTATTTCTCCTCTGAGAAAAGCTTTGAGCGTCTCCCATAGCAAAGAAGGTGAAATACCTGGGGTTTTATTAACACTCAAAAAAAAAATCTATTTGCTGTGAGATAAAGCTGACAAAGTCCTCATTAGACAGAAGAGTGGTATTAAGACGCCAAGGTGGTGGCCCACTGACACGATCTGGGAAGTGTAAACTCATGGAAACTGAAGCGTGATCCAAGAGGAGAATCGTTCATATTTACAAGCTGATGTCAAACCAAGTAGTCTATTGTCAACCAAAAAGAAATCTATTCTTGTAAACGTATGGTGGACATGAGAAAAAAAAGAGTATTATCTCTTTGAGGGTTTTACAAATCGCCAGGGGTCAGAAATATTAAATTCTTCCATAAATTATTTTATAACTTTTGCTGAAGGAGCACAGGGAGTGGAGGAGGAGCGGTCTAACACAGTATCCAGACAGCAATTAAAATCTCCACCTAAGATCAAGTGAGAACTTGACAAGTCAGGCAGCTTAGAAAAAAGGTGTCTAAAGAAGTCATCACAATCCCAGTGTGGAGCATACACATTTGCTAGCACTACATTTACATTGTGAATCTGACCTATAACAACAACAAATCTACCTTGTGGGTCCAAAATGGTTTTACTGTGAGTAAAAGAGACAGATTTATTGACTAAAACAGCAACCACTCTGGATTTAGTAGAGAAAGGAGAGGAGAAAACCTGACCTATCCATCCTCTCTTTAATCTAAGCTGCTGGAGATTTAAGATGTGTTTCTTGTAGATAAATAATTTGGGCACCCAGGTGATGAAGGAAATGTAAAATCTTACCCCGTTTAGTAGGATTATTCAAACCCTTACAATTAAGGCTAGTAAACTTAATATCACCCCCTTTCAATGCTGACGCCATATTAGTGAGAGTCATACGATTTTCTAGTAAGCAGTATATTGCAAGGTGTGGTCAGACAATGGGCAGAAAGAATGAGAAAAATAAAAGAGTAAACGAGAAAATAAATAAAAGTGGGCACAAGCAAGTGGCAAAAGAGTGACAGCGAGAACAATATCACAACACACAGAACACTGGAACATCCCCCCTCCCCCCTCGACAGAAGCAATCCCCCCAAACGGGATGCGAGCCATTTCCCCCAAATACTCACGCGTTTACCCTGAGTAATAGTCATCCGCTAAAACTCTCGGCATGTCCTGAGAAACATTAATGCACTCATGTGTCAGGCACTAGGATATAAGACGAGGCAGCAGCCATTTAACCCTCAACAATACAGATAAACTCAGTAAGAGGAGAGAAACAAAACAGATACAAACTGTTCTCATGTAAAGAGAGAAACACTCTTACTGTCTGTCTACTGTCCGCAGCGGCGGAGCATGGAGAGGGAAAAAAAGCGTTGCTCGTCACTATGGCAACTGAAGCATTGGTCCCGTTAGACAGTGTCCGGATTAACAGCTCTCTTCAACTTCTTCTCCGCAAAGTCCATTGCAAGCTCCGGTTTGTTGAATTTTTGGGCCTGCCCGTCCGGCAATGTGATGTAAAGCACTGCAGGGTAGCGAAGTCCAAACTTGACGTTAGGGCATGAATGTAGCTCCTTCTTTACCCGAGTGAATGCAGCGCGTTTCTTGGCCACCGCCGGCGTAAAGTCCGGAAAGATTGAGATCCTCCTTCCTTTATATGACAGAGGGGAAGCCTCCCCAGCCCGCCGTAGAATGTGATTTCTAGCTTGAAATAGGTTTACTCTTATGACCATTGGACGAGGCGGCTCCCCCTCTCTCGGCTTAGCACGCAAGGTGCGGGGAGCTCGGTCCAGTATCGGCCTCTCCTCAAGTCCGAGCAGGTCCTGCAGGAGGTGGGAAGTAAATTCCGTGGGGCGAGGACCCTCCAATCCTTCGGGAAGACCCACCAAACGGATGTTATTCCATCTAGCGCGTCCCTCTAGGTCCTCGCACTTCTTAGAAAGAGAGTCCACCGCACCGGTCAGCGCAGTCACAGTAGCTTGGAGGCTCGTTAGCTGGTTGTTGTGATCAGTTGAGGACTCCTCCAGCTCCTTAATAGTAGCATCATGAGAAGAAAGCCTGTGTTCAAACGGTTCCAGGGAAGTCGCAAGCTCTCTCCTCACAGTCTCTGAGATTGAAGAGTTGAAATCCTCCGCAATTTCTGCTCGTAGGTCATCCATCATCTGCTTAATGCTATGCAGCAAAGCCCTGTTAGCATCTTGCGATTCTGGGAGGTCAGGTTCAGGTGATTGCCGAGGCTTGCGGCCTGCCTTAGAGGGCTCCGATTTGTTGCGTACGGATGACATTTGTGGGAATGTAGGGGATATAAAAAGCTTAAATCCAACCGCAAGATTCCCAGTAAACTGTCTAGCTAGTTAGTATTAGAGAAAAGTGCCAAAATATAAATGAATAAATTACTTTCTCAGGGAGAGACCGTGAGACACGTCTACATCCTCTGCGCCCCCTTCAGGTCCTCGATCGAGACGTTTTGATTATATCTAAAATACTGCATATGATAAAATCAGTCTATATGGTACATTTATTTCTCTATAGCATTTAATCATAACGTGAGAAAATAAAGCCAAGTGTGAAAACATTGCTCCAAACGTTGTGTTGAGGAGATATAACTTGAGCAGCTCTTACATATATAGCATTTACTTAGAGGCCAAACAAAGCGGATGCCACTTGAAGTACCATCCATCTCTACAATTCCCATTTAACCCCTTCAGATATTTCTTTCATAATAGATTACATCTTTTTCATCCTCTGAAGGGCTCTCTACAAAAGGCGCCACACTGACTCCATTTACTGAAGAATTATATTTCACAGTATGAGAGAGTAATTGATATTAGATGAAGGGGTCATCCCATTTACAATGGCACAGTTTGTTGAGGTAAGCCACAGAGGTGGACACAAAGGCCAAAGCAATCAGCTACAGTGGTCAGCAGGTGGTAAAAGATGATGCTAATAATGTGATTATATAAATGAACCACCAAAAATGAACAAAACCTGTGAGAGTAGATGAAATAGAGCTAACATGAACAAAAAACAACAGAATAGAGGGAGGATTAGGGTAATATTAGCCTTGATATCTGCATGAAATGTATATATAATGCAGTGGTTAATATAGTAGATCATGAGGCTTCACATGCCCATAGACTAGGGATGTACATTTTAAGTATTTTCCGTGATCGATTTTTGGAAATGTTAACGATCAATTGTCGATTAATTGATAAAAAAAAAAACATTATTATTCTTACGTCAAAAACAAGGCCAAATACGTTGTTTTCCCCCAAAATTATATTTTCTACAGCAACAAAATGCATATCACTGACAGGATTGAATACGGGTATATGTTTGACACGCAGATTATCAACGATCAGGCTCATAGCAATATTCTCCGCGGACATAATCTTATAAAGTGAAGGCTCATAATACTAACAGAAAAGTACTTCAGACTCACTGTGTCCAGTTTTCTGTCTACTCGTTCTTATTGAGAAAAATAAACATGTGTATTCGGTCAGGTGTCAGCCAGGAGCGCAACCGGGTCATAATCAGTCCCGCTGGAGAAAAGCTCAGACGGCTCTGATGTTGCTGCTCTGTAAACGTAGCGTACCAGAATTTCCCACCTGTCTGTTGCCTTCGTATCCAAAGGTGGGAAATATCCTGTTTAAAGGTGTCAACCTTTGTGTCCGTGTCGTTGTTGGCAGCAGTTTTGTATTGATCCTCTTTTAAAAAGCGCACGTGGAGACCTGACGCACAGCTGCCAGCTGAGCGTCTCCGCTGTGCGCAACACCTTTAACAGCTGAATCACATCGAAACATGCTTTAAACTTAAAACACCTCCCTGATAGATGAGTGTAATATACGACCACATGATGTTTGTTCCACGTGACGGAAAATTGATAACAAAAATGTGTGTTTCGAGTAATTTCTTAACAATCAATTAATCGATAATCGATTAATTGTGGTCATCCCTACCATAGACTGTATAAAATATGGATGTAGTATCCGTGACGTCACCCATCTGTTTCTGAAGCGCTGTTTTGAGGCCAATCCTCGGCGGTCAAGCAATTGTGATGTAAAGAGGCGGGCTTTGAGCCTCCTAGCCAACAGCTGCAGTGTTCCCGCCAATCAAGTCAGCTGTGCCTCTCATTGGAAGACTTTGTAATCTCAATATCTTCGAAATTGCTGCGTTAGAAAAAATATTCACCCCCCTCACAGTGTGTGCCGATCGAGAAATGAGCTATCCAGACTACACTCGTCTTTTGTACCAGACTGTAAACATGTTTATTTCTGCTTGCAAAGATCGGCTTTTTTGAATTGGTGTGTATGTGGTTTCCGGTACTTACGGAGCCAGCCTCAAGCGGATCCTTTGTGAACTGCAGTTTTTAACACTTTCCTTTTGTTGGACTTAAATCAACTTTTCTTCCCAACAATGTTTCAAAGCAGACTGATTTTGTTTCTTACACTACTCAAAACATGCCATGTGCCTGTCTAGAACTTCTTCTGCCAGCTCAGCTCTCTGTCCCTCATCATTATGAAAAGTGGACATAGTAGACTGCCGCACATCTTGTGCAGTTGCACTCTGACTTTCGCCCTCACTATTCACTTTTTCTCCTCTCAAATTGTGCTGCTGGGCTTCAGAAATGTTACAAATGCTGCTGCCTGTAGTGACTGTTCCACTGCTTAACATCTATGTCAATCTGCAACTGTTCAAGGGTTCACTTTCACCTCTTTGCTCCCACCCTTTTCTGTCTTCTTGTGTTTTTATCCATATTGTTTAGCATAAAGTTGTATCCATTGTAACTGATCTAAAATGCTTCTCTCAGGTTGCTCATGCTCTTGCCTCTTATGTCTGTGTTTCTGATCTTACTTTGCGGTGGGTGTTATCTTGGTGTGTAAGAATGAAATGTTAGCATTAGCACCCTCTCTCACCTTTCAGTGCAACTTCTTAAATAATGATGTTAAAAATGGAGGGGCAGATGGTGCATGTGTAGTGGCTGCCAGCCGTCTTGGAAAACCTTCCGTTCTGTGATTCTCTAGAATGACCAAGTCAGTGGCCGCCATACAAGACTATATATTGACAATATACTTGATGAGGATTTCCATGTATAAGGGACTTGGAGATGAATTAGGAGCAGACAGGTTGCTGTTTTCCTTTCCTGTAAAGTTTTTAGGTCAGAGGACCGCCTCAGAGAGAAACATAGTAATTAAATCCCTAGGGCAGTTTCATGGCTTTGCTGTAGGTACATGAACTTTTACTTTCTCATTATTGTCTTTCTGTTTAATAATAAACCTCTGAAAACACAATACCAACTCGTGCTTTTTCAGAGGTATGCATCAGTGAGTCATTTCATAAAAAGTCTGGAAAACAAGAAGTGAAGTACTACCGTGTCCTTGGGTTATAGACTTGGATTTCTCCTGGAAATGAATTCACTATTAGCTTTGAGGGTAAGAGGTGAATTACAGAATTAGAAAAAGTGTTGGTCTATTATTTCAGTAAAATTAGTCCTTTTGATTGCCTCAATAACTATAAATTACTTCTTAACCCTTATATGTGTCACTATTATTTGGTTGAACTTGCTGTCTGTAGGCCGGATAGGATTACAACAAATGTTATTTCATTAAAAAATGTCAGTTGCGCTTAAAACTTCAAACTGAATTTAACCTTCTCTCATCTCACATAGTGGAGGGCCAGCTCCTAAGAAGCAGGAGCAGTTTTTACGAGCATGGTGAAAAGTCAGGTAAACTTTTAGCCAATCAACTGAGAGGTCTAAGAGCGAAGCAGCTTATTCCGGGTGTACGGACAGATAACGGGTGTGTCACACCAGATCAGAAAATTATCAATGAGAAGTTTAGAGTCTTCTACTCCGACCTGTATCGTTCGGACTGCACATCAGATATTAATGTGATGGAAAACTTCTTTCATAATCTTGATATGCCATCCCTGGCTGAAGACCTGAGAGATAAATTAGAAGCACATATCACCCACGGGGAAATCACAGCAGCAATATCATCTATGCAATCAGGCAAGTCTCCTGGCCCAGATGGACTACCTTCAGACTTTTTTAAGAAATTTTCTGCAGAGTTGACTCCCTTCTTAAGCCTGGTTTTCTCTGACTCATTTGACTCAGGAGCGCTTCCTCCAACACTAAACCAGGCATGTATTTCCCTTTTGTTGAAAAAAGATAAAGATCCGTTAGAATGCTCCTCCTATAGACCCATTTCATTACTAAATACAGATGTTAAAATCCTTGCCAAGGTCCTGGCTCATCGTCTGGAGAATGTCCTGCCCTCTGTCGTATCCCCCGACCAAACTGGGTTTATAAAAAATCGGCACTCGTATTACAATTTACGAAGATTATTTAACATTCTATACTCTGGCAAATGTGAGAAACCTGAATGCCTTGTCTCTATCGATGCTGAAAAGGCATTTGACAGAGTAGAATGGAACTATCTCTTTCGGACACTTACAAAATTTGGTTTTGGCCCTATTTTTTCGTCTTGGATCAAACTACTGTATGCATCTCCTTCAGCGTCTGTCTTGACAAATGGCCATTATTCACAATATTTTGATTTACATAGAGGAACTCGTCAGGGCTGTCCTTTGAGTCCACTCCTGTTTGCCATCGCCATAGAGCCACTTGCAATAGCTATCCGTAGTAATGAAGGCATTAGGGGAATAGTTAGAGGAGGAACAGAGCATAAGATCTCTCTGTACGTGGACGACTTACTCCTCTATGTTTCTAAACCTGCTAGTTCCCTTTCGAAAGCGCTCTCTGTGTTCGAGACCTTCAGTCAATTTTCAGGATATAAAATTAACTTAAACAAGAGTGAACTCTTCCCAATCAATAAGGAATCCCTTAAATTAAATTACACTAAACTTCCATTTAAAGTGGTGACAAATCAATTTAATTATTTTGGAGTCTGTGTTACTAGAGAATTTAAACAACTATTCAAAAACAATTTTCTTAGTCTGTTTGATCAGGCCAAGGCAATTTTATCAAAGTGGTCCCCTCTGTCATTCTCTCTTATTGGAAGAATAAATTCTGTCAAAATGACACTCCTCCCAAAGTTCTTGTACCTATTCCAGTGCCTCCCTGTTTTCATCCCAAAATCATTCTTTAAAGCTCTTGATTCCTTGATCACATCGTACATTTGGAATGGCAAACCTCCTAGGTTACGTAAAACATTTCTTCAAAGACCAAAGCAGGCTGGTGGCATGGCTTTACCTAACTTTCAGTATTATTACTGGGCTGCAAATATACGTTGTTTACTACATTGGGTGCATTTCCATCTTGAACCGTCACGTCCAGTATGGGTATCAATGGAGGTTTTTGTAAGCAGTCCAACTTCCCTCCCTGCTCTGGTGGGTGCTGCACTTCCACTATCCTCTATTAGCCCCAGCAGTAACCCAGTGGTAAAACAATCCTTGCGTATCTGGACTCAATTCAGAAAGCATTTTGGTTTGCAAAATGTCTCACTTAGAAGTCCTATTGCCTCTAATCATCTCTTTGCTCCTTCATTAGCCGATAGTGCATTCAAGATTTGGCACAACAAAAATCTTAAATGTTTCACTGATCTGTTTTTGGACCATAATTTTGCTTCTTTTTCTCAACTGAGCCAAACCTTCGGTATCCCTAGCACACATTTCATCAGGTTTCTACAGGTCAGGCATTATGTCCAGAGATTAATTCCAAACTTTCCTCATGAACCTCCAACTAACCCAATTGATGAACTTCTCTCTAGCAATCCAACATCTAAAGGTATTATGTCCAAGATCTATAACCTCATTTCTAAGTTGAACAGCCCCCCTGTGGCTGTTATTAGAACTGCTTGGGAGCAGGATCTAAATTTCACTTTTACAGACAAGACATGGGAGTCAGCTCTGAAACGCATACACTCCTCTTCTATATGTGCCAGACATGCTCTTTTACAATTTAAAGTAGTTCATCGAATTCATATTTCTAAAACCAAATTAGCTCGTATTTACCCTGATGTTGACCCCACGTGTGATAAATGTAAAGTCGCCCCTGGCTCACTTTTGCACATGTACTGGTCATGTCCCACCTTGACTACATTTTGGACATCTTATTTTCAAACCATCTCAGAAATCCTTAACTACCAAATTGTTCCAAACCCTTTGACTGCTATTTTTGGTATATCACCAGACGATGATTTACCAAAAACAAAACTTGAAGTTTTGGCCTTCTCTTCTTTGCTGGCTCGCCGGGTAATTTTACTTAGATGGAGAGATTCCACTCCTCCCTCTCTTTCACACTGGATCAGAGATATGATGAGTTGTTTAAATCTGGAGAAAATTCGTTTCACCACACGAGGAACAGAAAATAAATTTTACAGAGTTTGGCGCCCTTTCCTGATATACTTTGAGAAACCCACAACAGCTGTTTCTGAGTAGCCTCCAGCACTGTTTTTTTGTTTTTGTTTTTTTTAATTTAATTTAATTTAATTTAATTTAATATATTATTATTATTATTAATAATTTTATTCATTTATTTATTTATTTATTTAAACCAGTGCATTCTCTGCCTTCTAATTGTTTTTTCGTCAGCTTTGTTTATTTGATGGGAGGGGAGGGGAGGGGGGGGGGTGGTACTACTATACATTAATTACTGTTCAATTGTGATGGCGTGCTAAACGCAGCCTGGCCTTTTTTCTTTTTTATAAAAACTGAACTGTACAACTGATTGTTTGTTTGTGTCCTGTTGTTTTTGTTTGTTTTTTTGTTTGTTTGTGTTTTTTTTTTTGTTTGTTTTTTTTTGTTTGTTTTTTGGTCTATTTGACTAACTGATCATTACCTTATCGTTTGTAACTATTCTGTGGCTATTTCTTTCTGTATGTCAATTGTCATGTGCTTTTGTGTTTTGTCACGAGTGTTGTTCAATAAAAAGACCATTGAAAGAAAGAAAGAAAAAATGTCAGTCAAAAAAAAAAGACAATTGGTATATATCCAGGCTGTCAAGCAATTATTTATTAAAGTTGCAACTAATCATAGAGCTTAAAAAGTTAATAAAATTTTCGATAGTGTTAGAACTTCCATCATCTTGTAGTTCAAAATAGTTTTTAAGTCCCCTTACACGTCAAGACATATGCAGGAGTGCAGGTAGGAAAAGGAAATGTTCATTCAGTCTCCATATGATATGTAGTTACTCCGAGATGATTGTGATGATTCTCAGAGGTCCAATGATTCCTGGTTAATGCAACAGCATTTTCGCTTTTTAGGAGTTCCAGTTTGGTTGATTCATACAGGTCCTGCATGCATGAAACTATTGTTCCCTGCGACTTTAAAGCATACTATATGTCTGATTACAACATGCCAACCTGCTAACATCCTTTAGATCTGAGTCTTACACAATGTTGATTGGCCTACAGTCAGTTGCCATTCAACTTCAATTTAGTTTCATTCATGGGTCTGGTGATTTGTACACTCCAACGTAGTGTTTTGCCAGCTTTGGTGGTGCAGTTCCCCACTGACATCAGTCTGATCCATGTATGCTTAGCTCATTCAAAGTACTTGCGTAATATTTTAATTCTGTTTACCCAAGTAGCAATAACCGTCCGTTAGAATTGAAGCCAATGCGGAAGTGTTAAAAACTGCAGTTTCTCAAGTGTCCGCTTGAGTCTGGCTCTGGAAGTACCGGAAACCACATACACACAAATAAAAAAAAGCCAATCTTTACAGCAGAAATAAACACGTTTACAGCCTGGTCATAAAAACGACTGTAGTCTTGATAGCTCATTTCTCTATTGGCACACACTGCACAGGGGGTGAGTTTTTCATAATGCGGCAATTTAAAAAATATTAAGATTAAGAGTTGTCTATTAGGAGAGGCACAGCTGACTTGATTGACAGGCTGGAACACTGTAGCTGTTGGCGAGGAGGCTCAAAGCCCGCCTCTTTATCTCACACTAGCTTGAGAGAAGTTAGGTTGACTTTAACATTTCAAATATGGCTCCCGCTGATGATTGGCTTCAAACAGCGATGCAGAAACAGATGGGTGAAGTCACAGATACTACGTCTATTATTTAAACAGTCTATGCGTTTGACACAAAGTGCATTTGATTTTTTTTTAAAGTGAATTGTGCCGTTCAAAAACACACTAAACAAGCTGGGTAGTGCTACAACAGCTTTACTGTGGCATGTGGAAAGGGACAAAATAGCATGTGATTAATTTCAAACCAAAGTTGCCTTACAATTAATGTGTTAAAGCTGACAGCTCTAGTAGAAATGTTTTCTTGTTTGTCAGAGAGTCATTTTTCTTTGCATGTTTTATATTCTGTTGCTCATGATTGCAGGATAATAGTTTTTTTTGATAAGTTATATTCCAAAGTCATAATCCTTCTTAAATTCAATGCACTGTAGATCTTAGAAGACTGCCTGAAAAGAAGAGAGAACCCTTCCTGCAGCTCATAGGTTTGAGTTGCTGTATTGAATCTTAATTTTGTAAAAGCAGTTATAAATGTTTTTTAAAAACAGAGTTTTCTGTAGGCTACCAGCTGGGTAAATGTTCAGTGGATGCTCTTTAAGTGCTTTTTTTCAACTCTAAGAACCACATAGTGTGTAGATTGAAAAACATGTGAAGATTGATAAAGTGCAGTTATTTCCTGGCGCAATGACCCTTTTCACAAGTGCATCTCAGGGTGTCACTCTCAATTAACATTTGTCCCCCTGACGCCACTGACAAGTTGTCACCCAAGGGAGAAAAAAAATTGGTAAAGGAATGAAATTATTTTGTCCTCACATCCCTTGAAGGATCAAAAATGCCACTGACTTTTTTTTTTTTTTCTGGAGCAAACATGCAATGTTTCCCTCTGTGTGTGTGTCTTCTGCCAGATCACCCCAAGGCTGCCAGAAGGCAAACCATTGATTATTTAGCTCACAAGATGGACTTTGTGATGTTCAGACTGAACATATAGCATGGGAAGAAGACCATCTGACTAGAAAGATACATGTTTACCTCTTGGGTGTGATCCATTAAATATGGTGCTTTGATGGTGTCAGCTCGGCAGCCTCCACTCCATTTCTCCTGAAGTCAATCACAGCAGCCCAGACACAACAGCAGGGGACACGCATTTCTGTGTCGCAGAGCTGGAGTGGAGATAAATTATAGCTGAGTAAAATTGGAAAGCTTTACAATTAGCTTCTTATTTCAACATGGGTAGGGACACATTTGTTTTTCTCATTTTTGTGTACAAAACTGTGGACACTATCATGAGCCACAAGTCTGACTAGTTGAAACCCTGTTATTACTCTGGAGAAAGTATATATTTGTGCGCTCAGCTATTACACAAGGAAGACTAATTGATCCCTGCAGATGGCAGACACGGCAATAGGTCACAAAGACCCGGCCACTTTGCTTTGCTTTCTCTCGACTTGCTATCGTTTTCCTTCTAAAGTGCCATCAGCAAAAGCAGAGGAAAAACTCGGGACATAATTCGAGGCCATACATCTTTGCAGATGGCTACTTTTGTCATCTTAAGTGGACTCCAGACGAGAAAAAAAGGGAAAGTTATGAAGAAAAGCACTCTTGTTGTGTATATGAAAATTTAGATTGAAGATTAAGATGCAAGAAATCAAAATGAAATGACATGCGAGGATAGAAACATAATAGAAAATTGGTATTTCTATTGAAGGCTTTTGATTGGTTGTCCATACACAGAACATTGCATTCAGTTTTAAGAACTACTCCATGTTTTTCACAACAAGTATTCTGTACATCCAAGACAAAACAGCACACATTTGTTGTGAGTAATAATATAAGCAGAGGGGAAAAGAGGACAAAGTAAGAATTGGTATAATTACTAATTTCCTCACTCTAGCAGATAAAATCAGCAGCTTGTTGCCAGTCAGCTGATGCGTTATCAACATTTCTTGTGAAAACTTCATTTCATACTTTTTCATGGAGCTGCTGATAAGACTTTGAGTTTCAGAGATGACTTAATGATGAAGAGAGAGAGAGAGGGAGAGAAGGGAAGAAGATATACATTTTTATTATCTACTATCAATCCCCCCGCCATGCTTAGCACACACATGCATGCAGAATTAGAACTGTCACAGTAACCGTTTGTCACACACTGCCATGTTTTAAGGGCTCGTGGTTATCACTCAGTTATCTGTAATCGAGATGATAACTCTGTGTACATGTCAAGTTCAGAACATGTTCCTTTTGCACAATGGGAGGGGATGTCAGTCAGTGAAATATTTGTCATAAAAAGACAGAATAAAGTTGAACAGATGCCTTAGAAATTATCTTAAATTACACTTTTCACATGCTTTCACTTCGATTTGAAGTACATGATCATAAAATGGCATTTGTTGGTTTTCTTAGCACCACTTATGATGTCAGGTTGTGTAGACACATGGAAACTAATCATGTTCTGCAAAATTGACATGCCACCGATTACATTTCATATTCTGCGCTGTTTCCAACCTCATGATTTGAGAATATCTCACATTACTGTATATAAAAGCATTTTCATAGAAACCAAATTCCTTCCATAAAGACTTCTGGGACAGAATGACTTCAAGGCCAGCCCTAATTGCAGGTTGTGGTTGCTAACTGCTTTGGCTCTGTGTGTGATTTTTCAAATGACATTGTACCTCTGTGTGTCTGATGTCAGGACTATGATTATTTTTTTAATAGTAGGAAAAAGATGCTACATGTTTTATGGAGCCATTAACTTTGAGTTGGAGAAAATGACATCAGTATGAAGCATGAATATTGTTGGATAACCGTTTACAGCTCATTGAGGTTTAGCCAAAAGTGTGGGGCGTATTGCACCAATGGTTGATCTGTTACTCCTTGATCCGATTTACTTAAAAGCGAGGTGTAATGTATCGTAAGCAGGTTCTTAGTGGACTGGAACCCTGACAGGTTTATGAGCAGGCCCTCCTTGAAGGTTGTCCACAACCTGCTTACTTTACATAATCCTGCTTATTGCAAAGCTACTTAGTCAATAGTTTGAATCAGAGCTAGTTTTAAACAAATACTGACTTGGAAATAACAATAGCCTCCACTCATCTAAATTGGTTTTTAGAAATTATTTTTAAAAACTTGTGATATTTTCTCTTTAAAGCTGCTGTTGGTAGTTGTGATATAAACATCAGTTCGGAGAGAGATTTTGAATGTCAACACTATCCCTCCCCTCTCTGCTCCCGTAACCCGCCTACAAAAGATCATTGTGCACGTTCTATGAGGAAGAAGTGGCTTCCCAGCCAATCAGGGCGGCAGAGGGTCAGGGAGTAGCTCTGATAGGTCTGTGATAACGGGAAAGAAGGGGAATAATAACACTGCTTGACACAAAGGCAACTGAAAACACAGAGATTTCGCCAAAGTCTCAAATTACTTCACTTACAGATGAGTACCGATGGGCATTATGACCTTTTCTCCAAACCCAGCAGAAAAAAAGTACAGTTCTTTACACCATTCCTACGAACAGCAGCTTTAACTACAAGAGCAATATGTTTATTAGGAAATGTGAGGTACACTGCCAGTCAAACGTTTTAGAACACCCCAATTTTTCCAGTTTTTTATTGAAATCCAAACAGTTCACGTCCATCGAATAGCTTTAAATGGTACAAAGGTAAGTGGTGAACTTCCAGAGGTAAAAAAAAAGGGTAAGATTACCCAAAACTGAAAAATGAAAGTACATATCAGAATTATACGAAAGGCCTTTTTCAGGGAACAAGAAATGGGTTGCTGTTCTGCAGCAATTAAGGTTAGTCAAGCCTTGAAAGTTGGTGCTGCCAATTCTTGCAAGTGTCCCAACTGTCCTTGATCACTTCCAACTCCCCCCGTCTGCATAAAAGTAGTGTTGGAACACACTGTGATACCATACCCTCGTGAGCGCTATTTGAACAGTCTTGTACTACAGAAAGTAATGTGCTGCTTTAGAAATGGCAAGAAAAAGGTGCCAAAGGTGGCTACTTCGATGAGTCAAAAGTTTAGACTACATTTTGTTTTGTGAATTGATTCCATGATTTATTTTTGAAATTCAATTGTTTATTTGTTCGATGTTTTAATTTCAGAGCACAATAAGACATTGAACTGCATAATTTTCAATAAAAAACTTGAAAAATGTGGGTGTTCTAAAACTTTAGACCGGTAGTGTATGCCTGAGGCCTGATTTATTTTGAAGATTCACAAGTACTTAACCGTCAACCGGAGAGGTATCTTATTTTAGCTATGTTTGGCTAGGTCGATGTTATAATGAAACCTCTAGCTGCAGAGAAGACTATTATCTCCTGAACGTTGTGAACAAGACTGGAGTTAGACAAATTATCGATTGACCAACCAGTAATATCATATATTTTTGGTACGAACAGGCTACCAATTTAAAAAGTAATTTATGCATTCTTGTAAGTTAAGTTTCCATCTACAGATCTCGAGACTTACTTTTATACATTAGAGTGAAACACTGCTCCTTGTACACTCTGTAGTGTGTGACAAACTAGCTGCTTGCTTACTTGTCAACAACATCCATTGTAAAAGATACTAATATGTTATTTTTGGATTTACAGGTTTTTGTGCTGCCCCCAAGTGGCAAAAAAATAATTACTGCAGGCTCAGCTGATGTTGACCCCGTCTCTCCATAACATGAGTAGGCAGGAAATAGCTGCTCTGCTGAATCGCAGAATGTGGGCTCATGAGTTATTTGGTTGAAAGTAAGTGCACTTTGCTCCATAAGGAGCAAGTTGGTGCATTACCAGAGATATTCATGAAACTAACTAACCTGGCGTTTCAGTAGAACAATATTCCATTGAGCAGAGAAGCCTGTCTTCTCCACTTTATCTCACACTGTCTGAAAGCGGATGAAAAAGTATGGAATTTGCAAAAAAAATTTCACACTTTCAAAGCACACTTTCAAGGCTGAGCTCTGAAAAGGCGCTCAGCTGTTGAAACGTCAACTACAATTCAGAGCCGCCGTCTCCTGTGCTGTTGAACCCAGATAATTCAGTCAATGTGTTCTCCTCTCTCTCTCTCTCTCTCCATCAGTCTCATCCTCTCCCTCTCATGCGTTACCTCTTTCCCCATCCATCTCTCTCCGTCTCACCCTTGCTGTCTCTGTCTTCCTTTCAGTGGGGCCTTGGAGGGTTCTGCAATTACGTTTGGGGGCTGATCAGAAAAGGGGATCACTCCAGTGAAATAAATCGCTCCATAACAGCTGCGGTGAAATGGCGCTAATTGCCGATTGATTTGAAAGCAGAGGCAGCAGATATCTGCATTGCAGAGCCGCATCTGCCACACTGCGCTCATCATTCCCCTCTCTGATTATCTATTGTTCAGGCTGTTTACTTTGTAGTGATGAGTGCTAAATGGCAGGTTAAGGAAGCTAAGGGGGCCAGACTCCAAATTGGGTCCCTCTCAGAAAGACGGAGTGTAAAATTAGACATAATTAACACACCCCTTCGGCAGATTCTCTAAACCTCATGGAGATGGCAGAGATGCAAATTAGCTGTAAAGATACACACTTTATATACAAAAACAGTGATTAAGCCGCCTTTGGTGTACAGAGGCTACAGCCTGTCATGATTGAGAGCAAATCAACCTCTGAAAAACTCTTCTTAGTTTGCAGGACTTTTTACCGGAAAGAAATTCTCCCTACTTCAGTCCAGCTAAAGGTCTGATGTGTTTTTAAAACCTGGCGGCAGTGATAAACTAAAGAACTGACTTGACGTGATGTGACAGATGACAAATCCACCCAGTTCAGTGTCTGAAGCGAACAGCATCTGACACAGATAGGAGCCGTCCAAATTAATAGTATGCTGTTCCTGTCTCTGTGGGTGTCACTCTGTAGAGCTGCAGCTGTTTGCTTCTCCGCTCAACAAATATTGCTGTCAAATAATTGATTTAAGTGCTTTCTCAGCAAGTACATGTTAACAACACGGATGTCACATCTCTGCTGTGGATGATGAAACACAAACACAACACAACTTTTAGTCCTGTGTGTCTGACAAAGATAGTGGAATTGGTCATCATTATTTATGTATTACTGAACTGCTTGAATTTCACATTTCAAACTAAGAGATCAGTCACAATAGAGCTCACTATTCAGAGCCCTTCTAGACCAAATTTACAAATAATAATCTGGCTTTCCTGAAAATTTTAAATTGAATAAATCAGGGATGAGCTATATTTATAGATATTTTTGAACCAATACTGATCGCCGATAATAACTTGCTCCATATGATTACCTATATATTTTTACATTTGTGCCTTTTAAGATGTGTAGATTATGCACACTTGAGAGTAAGAAATGCTAAGATTTAGTGAGCAAAGATAATGCAATATGTATATATAGTTATCCATCAGAAGCCTATATAAATAAGTATTAATTTCTATACCAATTCTAACTCTTTTGTTAGCAGACAAAAAATAACCACAGCACTGCTGTGCATGCAATAATGTCTTTATCATGCTTAAGTCTCTATCCAGCCACTGGGCCGTCAAACTCATTGGTCTACTGTCAGAAGTCCATATGACCGTGGTCAAACTCAAACCACTGACTTTGTTGTGGATCAGACTGTGAATGTGGGTAGAGATCACATCATACAGGGCAGGTAGAGATATGTCAGCAAGGTAGCAGCAGATCAGAAATCTGTTCCAAATAAGCCGTTAGCTGGTGAAACCCTCAGTCTGCTCTCATGGGAAAAGTTGGATCATCAAGATCCATAACTTCATTGTCATTGTCATGAGTTGCTTTAGCTCTCTATTTGTTTCTGGTGAACTCCACAGTTCCAAAACCCGCTGTTTAATCTGCACAATGGCACTTGACTTCTTTTTGTCTATCTTCAGTTACTGCTGCTTTGTATTTCATCAGAACATCTTTATTGTGATGACACATTCTCAGGTTACTTTTAAAATAATTGTGCTGAAACTTGAGGACTTTTCCCCTCCTCTCTGCAGCACGTCTAGCAAGTTGTAATTGTGTTATACTCACATGAAACGTGAAAAGCATCCCCACTAGTGATGCTATTACACTCTCTCAGCAGATTTCTGATGCAACTTTTTTCATTAGTTTTTATTGAATTAATTGTATATAAATATATATGTATCCCTAGTATACATTAATTAATGTTAACTCTTTATCAATTAATCTGAAAAAGGAACATTTATACCTAATCTTAACAGGTGCACATGCACAAAATTGTCTCTAGATTTCAACTATTTGAAAAAAAAAATCAAATTTTTATTAATGTTTGAGCCACATTGTAAGTTAATGCTGCATTTCCACAACATATATCCAGTTTTGATTTGATGGAATTACAGGTTACTGATCATGAGCCAGCTTTTGTCTGACCTCTCTGAATGACAAACAAAACTCTCTTGAATTACTGTTGTTTTTTACATATGATAGTCTTGGAAATAGACAATAAATACTGCAATTTGGTAAGTTATTAGGTTCGGAGGAAACAGCTCAACATTTGAATAGTCATATAGATTCAAAAGAGTACCAACGGATGAATAATGCTTTTTCTAAATGGTTGATTTTATCATGTTTCTGTTCAAATGTTAAGTCAGGTATTAATCATGCTTCCAGCTTATCTTCACATAAGATCATATTTCATGAGGCAAATATTAATGATCAGTGTACAATGTTTGAGGTCTTCACATTATTGTTTCATGTGAAATTGAGTGTGGAGAAAAAGGAAAACATAGACCATAATATGGGTTTAGATATACTGCATGCAAAACAAATGTTCAGTAAGAAATATGTTTTCCTCTGATGCACTTTATCACATTGATTCCTCTTTGCAAACTTATGGACCATGAACAAACAAAGAAGCAAAATCCAGTAATTACTGATTCTACACACAGCATTTTTCTGCTTGACATTAAATAGATTAAATCTTGTGCTTAACAATGAGGTGAGGAGATGCTTACTACTAATGGATTCAGCTCATCTGCAGTTGATTGGCAAATGCCATCAGTCTCATGAAGTGTTGATTATAAATTACCATTTTTATATTGAACTTCCATCATAAAAATGTGTTTTATTAAGAGAGCTCATAACAGAGTGCATTGTGGATGGTGGCCCCCTGCTGAGCCGATTGTCTTTCACAGCAGGTGGGCTGCCATTTGCCACAAACTCTTGGAATTGACATCATTACACCTCAATTTCGTGATTCATGTTTGTTCTTAGGCGGTGAGCTTCTTCCATTTCTAGAGAGTCAGATACTTTCTCCCTGAAAGGGTTTTACAATCTTTTTTTATGATTCACATTGTCATCGGCATTTAAAGCGTAATGCTGCCTCTGCCATGACTGAGGCAGCAAGGGTTCTTATGTGCTGATGCCTGCTTTGAGCAAAGAAGTTTATCAGAGAGGACAAAGCAGAGCAACAAAAGCAGCCTTGTGAAAGTGTGTTGGCGCTTGTCACTTTGACAGACTGTAGGTATGAAGCCCACTCTCACTTCAAAAATAACATAATTCATGCAATCCAGGTAGACAATCAGGTGGAATTATGATAATTATAATCAGTGAGGGGTTTTCGTGCATTGTGTTATGTTGGGGGCATGTGTGTACTCTCACCAAAGAATAACTTTGAAATCAAAAATGTCTGCCACACTCACAGTCACCACAGAGACTAAAAACAGTGCATTGTCCACTCGCAACATTTCTATATCTCATTACATTGTTTGCCATATTTTATGAACAGAAATGTATTTAGTAAATCCAGATAGCATGAGAACTGTACATGGACATCAACACATCTAACTGTTTAGTGTTTCTAAAAATCTCATGTACGAGTGTCATCTCTGGGTCCTCATAAACGTATCATCTCTTTGCTATGCTGGGCTAACTAGCTGCTGGCCTTTCACAAGAACACTCTAATGGCCCTTTTCCACCACACAGTTGCAGCCCTTCTTAAATCGACTCGGCTCTACTCGACTCGACTCGGCTCTACTCGGTTTGGGTACCTTTTCCACCAGCCCGAGTACCGACTCCCGATTGGTGGGGTCGTTATAACACAGCTGCGAAAAAACCGCGTTCACTTCATTTTGAACGCAACACAAACACAACAATTCACAAACAATGGAGGACATGGAGGCAATGGTGTACTTCCTGCTCGGTCTGTGTTTTTTTGTCGCATGCCGTGTGATAGGGGGAAAGCAAAAGAAGGCTGCAGGCGGCGAGAAGAAATATTTATAAATGGCGGGTTTGATTCCTGTGTTGGGCGTTGCATTCATGACTCTTCGGTGAAGACATTCTCTGACCAATCAATGGCCAACAGTCCGTCGACTTCACCTTTTAGTATCGGCTCAGCTCACTTGGAACCAGAGCACAGCAGGTACGGAAAACTGGTATCTGACACAGGGTACCACTCCCGTGGAAACGCAACACAAACCGAGTAGAGTCGAGTCAAGTTGAGTAGAGTAGGGCTAAGACGGGTTGGTTGAAAAGGGCCATAATAGGTGATGGACTTTTTGTCTGTTGCAGAGGCAAGCAGTCATTTCCTGAAATCTCCCTTGTTTGCCTCACAACCTTGTAGAGGTAGCCTCCAGTGGTGATAATGTTATGGCTGGTTGTTCTATAGAAATGTGTATATGAAACAAATTAGCTGCTGAAGTGTTTCGAAATACACAAAGTAGCAAGTGTGCCAAAATTGGTTTGTTGCTTGAGTCCATTTTTAGTCAAGTCTGGTACTTTTTTTGTGAGTGAACATTGAAATGAACAAAAACTAAAAAATCTGCATTTATTCATATTTTTCATGACGTTGTTTTGATGTGCTGTATATCAGCACTGCTGTGATTATTTTTGGCACTTGAACCATGCCATCCCACCCACATGTAACTTGTTAACTGATTAGGTTGAATATCAATAGCTGGTGGATTTTCTTGGCTTTTGACAGTTAAAGCTGCTGTTGGCAGTCACAGTAAACATTTGTTCAGAGAGAGGGACTTCGAATGTCAACACTATCCCTCCCAACCAGATTTCCTCTTAGCCCTCCAACACAGATCGGCCTGTGCAGACATGATAGTGCCGGACTCATGACCAATCGGAGGACGTAGTAGGGGCTGCCCCTTAACCAATCAGGACAGAGGATTGAAGATTAGCTATGATTGGTCTGTCCTAACGGGAACGAGGGGAATAATAACATTGCTTGATACAAAGGCATTGGAAAACGCAGAGATTTTGCAATAGTCTCAAATTACTCCACTTACTGATGAGTACTGATGGGCATTATGACCTTTTCTCCTAACCCAGCAGAAAAAAAGTAACATTTTTACACCATTCCTACCAACAGAAGCTTTAAAGGCTAACTTTTTCCATGTTTTGAGTCCTAATGCAAAGCTATTGTACACCAATGGTCTTCTTGCTGGAACACTGAGGTAGAAAGACAGGGTGGTTTTGATGCTCTTATCAGTCACTTGGCAACAAAGGGAGTAAGAAGGGAATGATATCTTAACATGGTTATGAGTCAGAATTTAGAAGGCGACTCTTTTATTTTAGCATCAATCTGGATGCTTTTGTAGTATCAAAAGACGTCTCTGAGAAACTCGGTCTTAATTTCATGTGCCACCCTGGCACAGAAAGATTCATGTTTTCATTACTGCCAAAAAAACACTGGGTCCAAGTTTGATCCCACACAACTTCTTCCCATTACGCAAGTGTTTCCCGCCACTAGCCAAGACCAATGACAGTGTGGTCAGAGGATAATAGTCCATCATATAACCAAAGTGCTATGATGTCAACATAATCACATTGTTTTTACAGTTACCACAGTTTGGAGGGCTGGATCTGTTAGGTCAGTCCTTCCCTATTTATGGGCCTCTCCATGTGAGAAAATGAAAGATGGCACGCTATATCATTTATGCTGCCAAATACGTCCTACTGCTGCACATTCAATGGTTCCCACACAGACACCCTCAGCCTATCATCACTAATGACCTCATGGTGAATTTCCTATGGCTTCCATCCCTCACAAATAGGCTAATTTTAGACCACCCACAAAGTGTACACACAGGCACCCGCAAAACCAAACTGTTCACCAGACCTAATGCAGTGCGGCAGCCGAAGTGAACTCAAAGTAAATGTGGGAATTCATTCACACTACAGGCCCACGGCCCAAGTTTCACCCTTTACAATCTCCATTCTGACACTCTTATGGCTCACAAGAGGCAGAGCCACTGAGTTGGCGCGCCGCTTATGAGAAAAAGACAAACGTCCTGCGGAGAGCATTGAGATTGGAGCTCCTGTTTTCATTACTTTGGTTTATCGGCTCAATAGTCACCTCCTTTCTCCCAGTGCTAAATGTCCCCTTGATTTGCTCTTCTCGTGCCTGCACCTGAAACAATTCATTAAAAATGAATGAGAGGAAAGCAAAACACTGAGGGCTGTGTGATGAGAGAGAGCAGTAGACGGAGAAAGAAATAGGCTGCAGAAAGAAAATAGGATAGATAATGTGGCTATAAGCTACTCAACATTATGTTTCAAGTACATAGATCTGGATCACAGCCTGTTTTAATGCATTCTCTACATCTTTAAAGCACTTAACCTGACTTTATATTCCTAACATGCATTTCTAAAGAATTAAACACCATTGAGATTATTTTCTATTTATTCAAGACAACATCTTTGTTATGTTTAAGAGAGCATATCCTTATATTTAAGTTTCTTTTTGGAAATCTACATCCAGTTCTACATCTACTGCTGAATACTATCCTGAGTTTATCGTTCCCACAGCTGTTTCTCAGATGAAACGGCTGCTTTTCTCTGAAAAGAGAAACCAATCTCAAGTACATTTTCAGATATGTTAGGGGCAATTACAGATTTGAAGCTGCATAATTTCTCCAGTTAGTTCATAACTTCCTTTTCCGTTAAAAGAACCTATACTTAATAGTTCCACAATGAATTTTTGATGATTATGTACCATTAAGAAATCACCGCGGGTGTTTTGAAAATTTATGGTTGCCTATAAGTGCAATTCCACTCTGCTGGGGTTTTCAGGTTTTACAAGAGTTCTTCCAGATGATTCATGGAAAAATCATCGAAAAAATAAGCATGACTCTCGCTTTGAAGTCAGCTGTTACCATGTTGTTGAGGTCCAGAACTTGATGTAGCAGAAAGTGTTTACTTTCCAAATGGCCACTTGTTGATTTTGGTTAATACTTGTTCTTCCAAACGCCCTTTGTGTTTTTCGCCCACGGAGCAACCTTGAAAGTACCCACTAAAGCAGACATCTCATTGCCATGAAAGCCCACACCGAAACATTTTCATAGCAGTTAAACTGTGATCAAACATAAGTAAAAAGTTAAAGAAAACATATACGCAGTGTGGTTATGGGTCCCGCAGTCAGCCTTAGAAAAACAGGAGCCCATCTTGACATGAATACGCCTGCAATTTCATGTGAGCAACAAAGCATTTCCAGCTCTATCAGATCTGTTTTTGTTTTGTTTATCTTTCCCCATTTGCATCATTATGAGGGAGAAAAATCTATAGTAGAGTTTGAATAGCTCTGTAATGAGGAGGAGGAATCAATCATCCTTTCAAAGTAGGCCCGCTGCAGCAATGAGAATATAAATTCATGCTCATAAATTCCACGCTTTTAGGTCCCCACATCCTTCTTAATGTCTCCAGAGTTTACAGCAGCCTTGTGTGTGATACTCTACTGTAGATGGCCTGCTTGATTTACAGCCATGTTTTTTTCCTGTTCTATTGGAAGGTAATGGTAGAGATGTCCAAGTTCCCTTTCTCTGCATGAGCTATTAAAAATAAAGTAATTGCCGTGTTAATTTTGGGGCCAGGCACAGAAGGACGTTCGGCCGATCCATCCAACTATCAATCTACCTATCATCTCAACACTTGCTGTTTGGCGTGTGTGGACCATCATTACATATGCCACATAATTGGGCATAATTAAAAGGAAGCAAAGTACCGTAATTAATGTCAGTTGTCAAGCATTAACAGACAGGCAGAGGATAATTTTTCCCTGTGGTGTGAGCAAGAAGACCTCTGGAATCAGGGGGCTTCTGATTGATATCACCTGACCTTTGTGTGCACACAAATGATGCACATGGTCATTGCAAATCAATCTCAACACCATTCACGGATAAACATCCAACACCATAAGCCAATACTGTTCCCTGTCTTTTCCTGTTATCTGTTTTATCTTTAGTTGTCGGTTAAGGTAGGTAAAGGTGACAAAAGACTGCAGTTTATATGATTCTTTGTCCAATTGAACATTTGCTAAACTCCAACCATTAGCAATTGCCCAATCTAAGCTTAACCCTCCTGTTATGTTGCGGGTCAAATTGACCCTTTTAAAAGTCTATTTTAGGCAATATATGCCTTCCAAACCAGCTACATGCAGCATAAAAATCTGGGCAGCATATGACAGTAGAGGTGTCGTGTTAATTTATCAACATCACTCCATAAAAAGAAAGATTCAAAACTTAAAATAAAATAAACAAAAATCTATGTCATGTAAAACTATTGTATTTATATTTAGGGCTTTCCAATGTACATTAAAACAAGTTTTAACATGAATTTTAATGAAAAACGAGTGAGTTATCCTCATTGAACTATGATCTGTGAGAATTAAAGTACACCAATGGACCAAATCTTGATTTAAATGGTTAGTAATGGAGTTACAAATTAGATTAAAAAAAAAATTGTATTTGGAGTTTTTGGGGTTCTGACACTTTTGGATAATTGAATATGCCCCGGGTCACATTGACCCAGGAACATTATTGCTGTTCCAGAGAAACAAACATAACTGGAGGGTTCCTGTAACAGGAATTTTTAGCTCCGTATTCCGTAAATGTTATAGAAGTGAATCAAAATACTGTTGTTCTTCTTTTTAATTGGTGAAAGTTAGCATGTCATACTATCAAACTAACCACTTAGTGCAGATACTTAAGAACTTCACAATTTGTCATGTTATGTGACTTTATTACCTTACGTAACAGCAGATTTAAATGTTACCAATCTGTTGAGTTACCCTTTGAAGTGAAACATTTTATAATAGAATATAACCGTTTTTTTAATTATTTTATGCTAGAATTCAAAGTAGACGTGACTGGTGGTTAGAACCCTCCTAGGTTTGGGTTAAGTCCCTAATGTTTACCACGCCTGGCCACCCCTACACAAGTCAGTGCCCCAGTTTGAATGTCTGGCTCTGCCACTGGTGGCTGCAGTAGGCACAACATTAGGCCGGGATTTTGAGCTTACACTACTGGAAAAAAAATCACAATTTGTTTAATAGACTTCTGGTGTTCTTGCTTTTTGTTGTGTTACATTATGGTGTGTTACTTTATTTTACATTGCATCATACAAGCTTAAAGTATCTTGCATTTGGAGTTGGGCAAGCCACTTGTAAGATATACTGAGGAAAGCCAACTTCATCAAATTTCATCTTGATAAGAATTTGGGTTTAACATGTGTTTTAATTGTTTGTTGGTGTACTGGCTGGCATCGTTGACTGTTGTTGAGCAGTTTTAATTTATTTTCAGCCAAAGCTATTTGATTCCACAAACAGAGAGGCTGCCAACAAGCTATTTGAAAACATGGGTTAACAACTAAAAGCTTTTACCTATCATAAGTAATGTTTCATCCAAGGCTAAAGAAGCACATGCATCATTTTTGGGATTACAGATGACAGTTTAGAAAAGACTCACACAGGACTGGCCAGCCACTGTATACGAGCACCTGAAAAGTTGATACTACATTATATCAAGAGTTAAGTGGCACTTTATTATCTGCATTGAGGAAGTCAACACACTATCAAACTCATCAGAACTTAATGGCTCAGATAGTTTTTTAGCAAATTAGAAAAAACAATATGAATCTTAAATACAGAGGCCTTATACTTGATACTCATCAGTGAATAAATCACCCGTGTTTACTCAGGTACATTTATTTCAGGGAAGATTAGAAACAACATAAAATGAGTGTCTCCAAGCTGATGTCAAATAATGGCTTATATGGAGAAAAACAAAGCTACGTGGAAACATATGGTGCCTGTTATTTGTATTCATGGCCATGACCTGCAGGAGGCCAAAGCAAATAGAAAGGCTTCAAAATGTGCAATGCCAGAAATAAGTAGGAACCAGCAGCAGGAAATCTGCTTAATGTGGAACATGCATCCAGCCTTTTTTCTTGTTTAACTCTGTTTGACCTTTTGCATATGAGATGTGAACTGGCGTGGATGATGTTAGGTTAACTGGGATCAAATGTTCTATGATTTTTTTTTATTTCACTTAGAGCTTGAAGTTGGACAGTTTTGTGGATGTACATTTTCCAACAAAAATCCTGGGGCTGTTAATTCTGTAGGCAATAATATTTAGATATTTCAGGCCAGACAGGATTAGTCCACATAAAGGAAATCCATGTTAAATAACAAGACTTAAGTTTGGATTACTGCTCCAAAAACCTTATGGCTCATCTCAGCCTCGATGGGTGGTGAATGTAACCATATGCAGAGCAACAGAAAATGAGCCAAACCAAAGGGCCTCACCTCCTCTTTTAACGTGTCCAGTTTTATGGTTTGATGTATGGATTGTATTTCTATTCACATACGGTACAATGACTTCTCCCCGAGGAACAAAAGCAATACCAGAAGGATATTTGGAACACACGTCATGATGATACTTTAAGTGACCGCTCCCCCACACTAGGTTTATTTCCCCAAGCCACCTGCCTTATCCAGCGTGGGAATACAATGCTGGATCGCGCTTTCTACCGCACCACCAAGCAGCCACAGTAGTAAATCACTTGATGACCTAATGCTGGATGAGAAGAGGCAACATCCCTTTTATTTTTTCCACCGTACCACATGGGATCTATTTCCTCTCAACATTAATAATACTCGTGAGCATTAAGGCATGCAGCAAAAGCAGATGTATTCTTCCCCAGGCTGATTCAACTTGTGAGCATTTCCTCTCCCTAACCCTCCTCCCTCTCTCTCTCTCCCCAGTCCTGAGGCAAAGCATGATTACCCGATTTTAATGAGATTTTTAATGTGATTTTTTTCCCAATCCCTGCAAGACAATCCAGCTCTCCCTTATGTACATACAGTGGTTAATGTTTGCAGTCTGATGGTATGCAAAAAGAACACATGTTGACGTTTTTCCTGGCTTATGCTGTCTGCTTTTTAAGGTTTTATATGTATGATGTTTGTACTCCTCTCGGAAAGACAACAAAGGTGTGAACACTTCACAATTGCATTTAAATAATTTTTGTTGTCTTTTTCTTTTGCAGAGTACTGCTACAAAGCAGTCTGAACAGTGCCCGCACAGCCCAGACATGTAAGTGAGGATTAATTTGCATCATTAACATCCAGTACAATTAATGTAGCCAAGGCCAGTAGCATAGGTGTAAACAAGGTGATACATCTTAGCTTTTAGTCTTTCATTGGGCACGTCATTATTTGTATCTGCATCAATTCATCTTCAGCATAATGTTCACACTTGTACATTAAAACTTCACAAAGTACCTTTGAATACTTACACCAGCTTAAATCTCCTGTGAGAAGTTTTTAAGTGGTTATGAAACAGACTGAAATTAATACGGATGTCTATGAATCCTACAAAAACGAACACGACCATCAGTATGAAGTATGAGTATCTTTAAATATGAACTTTTATTGACTAAAGCGATTACCATGGGGTATGGAAGCAAGATGGGATAGGATATTTTTAGTTAAAAACAATTCTTACATATGCACAAGACAAGACAAGATAAGACAGGCAAATGGTTGAAGGTATTGCTTATCGCCAAATTCAACACAAACTGAAGGTTCCTCAAAGGAGCTTTAATAATGCCAGAACGTAGCTGTTACGCACGCACGCACGCACGCACGCACGCACGCACGCACGCACGCACGCACGCACGCACGCACACACACACACACACACACACACACACACACACACAGGGCACGTAACAGTAGCATATATCATTCTATATAATTGCATTTCGACCAAGAGTTACGGCCTCTTTTAGCCCCCAGAACTACTTTCCCCGGAACTAAAAGGATCCTGTTCCCCCATTGTTGTCTTCGTTTTGACCGCGAGCTGAAGGCCGGGGTAGATAGTGCAAATCAGGCCAGTGACATATGGAGAAAAAAAAAATTATATTAAGTAATATTTTGAAATCTTAATAAAAAACTAAGCTAGTATGTATTCCCAGGAACTCCCTCTGTGTTTCAACAACTGTGTAAACTCCACAAACACCGTTACGTTCAACCGAAAGTCCCAGGACCTTTGAAAAGTACTACCCCCCAAACAGGGGCTTTTCAGGGGGGAGATTATCTACCCCTGAACTAAATTTAGAGCCTGGTTCCTCCGGTTGAAACGCGCGTAGTTCAGGGGTAAAGTCCCTGGTTCCGGGGTAGAGTTCCTGCAGTCAAAAACGCCTTATGTTATTAATTCATATTTAAAGTGGTAATTCTAACAAAGTGACATATTTGGTTGAACTGAATAGAGGAGCTCCAAGTGAAACACTGCTATTTCTTATTTCTGTTGTCCAGACAATTCAAATTCAGAGTCAAGAATGACTCACATTTAATTTCATCAATCAGTAATTTAGCCTTCTTATAAAAACAGAGATGATATATGCACTTGTTCAAGAAGAACACTACAAAGCATACATTTTTTAAACCACGAATCACCAATCAGTACCAGCAATGGCAATACATGTCTTTATAAGTGTTGCTTCTTATTCCTTTTTTTCAAGAATCTGAGCTGCTGCCTGCAGGAAATATTCTCTGGAGTGCAGCTGGAGTAGAGATGCCTGCTTGTATTAACCTTAACACAAAGTTCAGCCTTTAGGATAAATATCTCTTAGCTTTATCGATCAGATGAAATCCCTCACATATATGGAACCTAATGAGGTTGAAAATAGTGGGATTTTGGTGGAAACAGTCCACAAATCCTCCTTGTTCTCAATCAATGAGCTCCTGAATGCTTTATATGTCCATCCTGTTCGTCGAGCACAATTATTATGCCCCCCACTCTTCACCAGTTGCAGTTGCGGCCTTTTTGCTTCCTTTCTTTTACTTGCATGTCCAAAATAGGACTTACCATCTGGACTGAAAATGAATTTGAGCACCAGTGTAAAATCATTGGTGTTGTGTTCTCATAGCTCTGTAATCTTAGGCTAGATGTCTTTTTGCTTTTTATCTTGGTGTATGTGGTCATCTGACCTGCACCTTCTCATATATCTGGGTTGAGCCTCTGCATAGATTGCCCCTATTTCAGAGCAGAATGCCATTATGCTGGTCATTGAGTAGGTCTTACATGACCAGTAGTAATGATCAGGGGAGAAGGGATAATGACAATATGTCACAAATGTTTTATGTAATATAGAGGCCAGAGGGCTTGGGGGAGAGCACTTGTCTGTTGTTTAATAGCACCTCTAGCTTTGTCAGGCAGTGAGTCACGGACAGTGTTTAACAAAGCCTATGGCCAGGGATGTGATAATTATGTTATGTAGCCATGGGAGAAGAGAAAGATAACTTAGCAACCACAGTGCATATTCACTTAGCTGGACATGAAGGCTCTATCCTTAGTTTGCCCGGAAGCAAAACAGACACTTTAAGCAGCCATGTTTGAAGTAGAGATGTTCTGATACCACTTTTTTCATTCCAGAGTCTGGGTTTGATATCCAGACTTAAAGCTAGGGTTTGTAGTCACGGAAAACTAGCATGAATTTGAATGTAGCCTTTCCTCAGGACTCTGTCTAAGGTCAAGTGAGAGGGACAGTCAGTAGAGTCAGGGGATGCAGAGGCAGGGGACGGGGAGTGCGGAATATGATTGGTTCCATATTTTGGCTCCCAAAGGCAGGGATTGGTTGGTGTTTTCCCAGGTTTACTCCGGCTGTAGATAGCAGCCTTTATTCGCTCTTTTTAAAGAACACATTATGTATTGATTACCATCGTGACATAAAGATAATTTTAACCAGTATAACAAAAAGTGTATCTAAATCTGACTACCAACCCCATCTTTAAACTTGGCTGATACTTAAAACTCCTAAGATGACAGTGTGGTCTAAAAATTAGAGGGGGGAAAAAATGCTTAAATGTTTGTTGCTTTGACCAACCTTTTACTCTCTGTTGTCTCTTTCTGGAACATAAATCTTACCTGAAACCCATTGATATTTTGGGGGCCAAGTGGTTCTGGTAATGAACCGATGCATTGGTTGGCATGTACTTGATTCCTCATTTGGTAGCATTGGAGGCTGATGCCTATCTGTCTTTTTCAGGTCTACTAACATTGGGATCTTATCACCCTGCTTCCCTTTGTACAGGGGCACAGCAGGTGTCTCCTAACTGGCTGAAGATGTACACTGAGATTTCAGGTTTGGCGCAAGTGCAGGGATGTATGGCCTAGCATAAAGAGCTCACATACCAAACTATAACTGCTCTTCGGGCAGGGTGTGTAATTTGAGGCCTCATACAGTGGTCTCTGTTGGGCTGCCAAGAGTTTGTTTGCACAGTGCTTAGCCTTTCTGGACTGTACTTGCCCCCACTTTTGCTCCCCTCTTTCCTTCCCAAGTCTCCATTCCTCGACAGTGGGGTCATACTGCGCTGTTAAGCACGTGTCATCCCAAATAACGGTGAGGGATGACAGACCCTTGGCTTCCAACTCACATGCTCGCTTTATATTTGGACAAGGGTATGACATCATAGGGCAAAATGCCTGGTTTCCACACTGAAATTGTCCTCCCTTTCAGCGCACCTAAACTAGTTCCCACTGCTTAGACAGCAGCTGTTCTCTCTCCTTTTTTTTGAATGAAACCCAGGATTTCCTGTATTTTCTTTTCAGACTGATGGTGACCATATGCTTGTCCAACCACAGCAGTAAAAGTCACAGTATTTGAATTTATTTTCCTGGGATGCTTCATCAATCAGCTCTTAAGTGGTGAGAAAGAGCAGGTGTTAAAAGTGCAACATAGTATTTCATGTAATTCTGTGCAGTAAATCTACAATGCCTGAACAAACACAAGTTAGAGTCAGAAACACAGAAATAAGTCAAAACTCATTAGCAGGCAATTTAATACTTATCAATAAGGCAAGGCCAGGGGTTTAATGCTGCTGTTTTGTTGTTAATTAGGTGTTTTACTGAAATTGCTCAGTCATATCAATAACACTATATTGTTAGTTTACAGCATTTAATTTGTATTTATCTTGTAATTATGTTGTAGGTTTGCCTTTAGAAAATAGGGAGATAAATGGAGCTCAAAAGCAGGCACATGATTTTTAACATGCATCCTCCTAAACACAGAGTAAAAAGCCACCTTAAACTAACATTCAAGCATTATTTGGAAGGAACCTCTGCTGCACATGTGTCACTAATATTTCTGTATTGTGTGTACCAGTGAGATGAAATGTATTTTATAGAGATTTACTGTTTCATAGAACCTTTGGATCAAATCAAGGAAGCAATTGTAGCTTGATAAACTTCAATTGTTCATACTATTAGTTCACAATTAGAGATGAGCCTTGTGTTAATGTTTTCAAAATGCCTTCAGATCTTTTATTGATTTCAAGTTCAGCCTGTGTGATCCTTCACCTGATTATGTAAGGGTTTATGCATCGTGAGTGGGTGTTAATGTGACTCTTCAGGGGTCCTGCTCGCCCTGTCGGTGTTCTAATTCGCCCATCACCCATTCACCATACATTACCCTGCCTTCAACGAAAGACCCAAAGAAGTTACAAAATAGTCAACTTTTTAAAATTTTATGTATCCAGCTGAAACAACAGTCAGAAGCGCTTCTATGGCAAAAGATTATTATCAGCCTCTTTGCTGGACTAATTAACATTGAATTGATTATTTTAATTCATGCTCCATTCAAACATTAACCTGCATATTTTTTGGAATTCACACTCAAGTATCCTATTGTAGGTGATGTTAGACCCAAGCGGCAACCTCCGGTTTAAAAACATGAGTCCAATGCGGAAGTGCTAAAAACTGCAGTTCATCAAGGATCTGCTTGAGGCTGGCTCCCGAAGTACTGGAAACCACATACACACCAATTCAAAAAAGACAATCTTTACAGCAGAAATAAACATGTTTACAGCCTGGTACAAAAGACGAGTGTAGTCTGGATAGCTCATTTCTCGATCGGCACACACTGTACAGGGGGTGAATTTCTTTCTAACGCAGCAAGATCGAAGATTGACAGGCAGGAACACCGTAGCTGTTGGCTAGGAGGCTCAAAGCCCGCCTCTTTACGTCACAATCGCTCGACAGCAGCAATATGGCCCCCGCTAACCATTGGCCTCAAAACAGCGCTTCAGAAACAGATGGGTGACGTCACCGATACTACCTCCAATATTTCATACAGTCTATGGTTAGACCAGGTGAACAGGACTTCTGTAGGAAGTTGTTCACAGTTCTGTTCTCATTTAGCTCTCTTCTCTTTCCAGAGTTTTGCCGCTGACACACCTTTAAACAGAAATGAGGCAAATGTCACTACTTGTAACACTGTTGTAAATATCATTGCAGCATAAGCAACTTTGTAAGGATTGACATCTTAGAGATGCTCTCTCTTGCTCTGACACCATTGCCTGGATTGCAGGACAGGACCTTGCTCTACTTTTCTCATCAGAACTGGTTGGGGAATAGTAGTTCCTCAGGCTTATCTCACACCTGTGTCCGGTAACTGTAACTATTTGCTGACTCTAGAGACCAGCCTGACACAGCTCTACCATGTTAACAGATTCTGAGTGCTAACACAAATTATCATTATTGCCACAGTGTCAACAGGCAGATGTGGAATATGCCAGATGTCCTTTCTGAATATTGATTTGACTTGTGTGTTCAGGTGGTCTCTGGCTTCAGTTTTACTTTGTTGAGACTTAATCACAGCTATTTGAGGCGGGTTGACCAATCACAATCAAGCATTTAACACAATCAGGTTATGAAAATAAATAAAGGCATAAAAACCTTCAATTAGTTCAGAATATTCATCATCCTTGCAAAGACTTTAAAGGTTATACATGATATGCGTATTAATGATCACACTAAGAAATCATTCTCCATCCCTCATGTTAAAACATTCACTGTTAAAGTGAACCTGCAGTAGTATTTTGATTGACACTTTAATGCTGGTGATACAAGCTTACATACAGGGCAGTCTGTTGACATGACTGGCAAAACTGTAGTCATCAACGGCTGGCCACCCAACTGACAGGAGAGGAGCAGTTATGTCTTCTGTTGCTTTTTCAGGGGATTTAAACTAAACAAATTGCTGCCAAGGCAGTTGAAGAGAAGAGACAGTGCAGTGGGGAAAAGACAGGCTGGAGGGAGGGTTGGTGGAGGAAGATTTGAGCAGCAGAAGGAGTGACAAGGCTGCCCATTAGGGCCATTGGTGCATTGAAAGGGCCGTCAAGAGAGCGTTAGTTTTTGACACTTAAAGTAACCCAGCTTTTGTTATATTTATTACTCATTTTAGTGAGCATACTTCTTGTGCACGTCACATCATTAGCAGATATTTTAAAACAGCTGAATCAAAGCAGTATGTATGAATGAGGGTATAAATATCCTAGAAAAAGTATACTCTGGTTTTGGTTTTTTGAGATATTTCCGAAGTTTTCTGAAAGTCAGACAGGAGGGAGGAATATGACAAGGATTGTGATGACTCCTGAGCACAGATTTGACATGTTACATAGTGGATGGGTTTCCTTCTCTGGAGCTGGGAGACACTGTAGCAAACCAACTGAGAAGCTTCCATTTATTTTCTCTTCAAATCCGCCATGCTGTTTCTACCCCACTAACCTCCATTCCCTGCTCCTAAGAAAATTATACCCAGTCCTATGTAAGTGGCAGTTTTAGGAAACATTTAGTTGTTTGTATTATATTCAAATGGATGGGTATATTATTATTCTTGCTGAATCTACATGCATAAAGCAGGTTAAGCAGAATAAGGTTTTTCAGCTTTATCCTGCAGTGAGGGAGGGAAAAAGACAAGTATCTTTGCCACAGAGGATTTCCCGGAGCTGTCATTGTAGCTGTGAGACAGCTCTGAATTTATCTGCAGGCTGTCAGTGGAATTAATACAGATAAGGTAAAAATATGACACACAATTTTAAAGTCTGTAGTCGAAAGGAAGCTCTCTCACAGTCTCGTTATATTAAAGAGTAAGGCCAAAGGGGGGAAATATATATCTAATGGGTTGCATTTGGGGGCTAACAGAGATTGGACGACGCCTAAGCTAATTTTAACTGTGCTCTGTTAATCGACACAAGTGTTCTTTAGGCTTTTACATATATAACACAGTAGACTTTTCATGGAATATTTCTCATTTCTCTCTTGGAAAGACTCTTTTTTTGTCTCTGTTCCTATCGTGTTAACAACGTGAGGCTCTTCAGACTTTAATGGCTGCTATAAAATGACTGTCAAGTTAAGAGGCGAAACCTTTCCACTTCAGATGGCAAAGCCAATGTCTCATTCCCAAAAATTATTACCCAGGTATAATATGCAGACTGAAATTACACTGCAGCTGCAATTCATAACTCCCAACAATATGAAGCTTTTATTTTTTAACTCCTGAAGACAAAATCTTGAAATATTTACATTCACTCTGAAAGTGGGGGTCGTCCAAGTAGTGCCTGATCATCCACTGGAGTAATTAGCGGAATATTTGAACATGTAGCTGGCGGCAAAGAGAGCAGACTGTCGACATTCCTCCTGAGGGGGTATGCAGTGTGTTTTGTCAAGTACTTAATCCAAACATCCCCGTTGCGTTGCCTGGTTTTTCCAGATAAATGACATTGTTGTATCTGTAACTTTAAGCGTTTTGCTCCCAGTGTGTACATTTCAACACACGAATCACACATATCCTGCCAACGTGTGTTTGACTCTGTTGTAACAAAGGGAAAAATCAGACAAAATTCTCTGCTTGTTTCATATTCATATCAGATTAAGCCCTTGAAAGCAGTTATCTATTGTATGGTTGAGCTTCATTTGGTCCTCAAAGGTTGCCACGGCTGTAGGAAGGTGATTTAATTAAACTGGTCTTTGTGAAGTGTTTCTTTATAGCTCCTCTTTCATTAACTTAAAGCCAGCTATGTTCAAAGTAGCACTCTGTGATGGAAAGTACGGGATGTGCTCAATGGAGGAGAAGATATTTTTGAATATGAAATTCCCAACTCTAGTGTGACACATGGCATTTGGTATTCATTGTTATAGTTGTACAAACTACAACAGAGCAGCTAATATGATTTATTTAGATACTTGTTGAAGCTCTTAACCAGCCCATTTGTTCTGGAGAGAACATAATGTACATTTCCCATTCAATTGGGACTCTAATCTTTGCTGTGTTGCTCTAAGATAACATGACATCACTTTTAAGTTCACAAAAAAATGTACCTCTTACAATATCATCAGATAGCTCTTTGTAGTGTTTATCTGACTGGATGTTAACTTGAAGACTTGTTCTTCTGAGGCCCCAGAATACATACTTGTTTGACTGTAATATATATGGACTTATAGATACTTAAAAGGCTGGGTTATAGCAAAGCATCAGACACATTTTTCTCAAAGAATTAATTCCTTAATCCATATTATGTATCTTTTTCAGCCCTTAGATGGTGCATTCGGAGGTGGTGGAATTGCCAACACAATCTATAAAATCAAATCCTATTAAAGCGCAGTAAACATGAAGACACTAATCCATCCCACATGAGCCTCTGCCAGCTCTGAGCCGGGCTCTCTTCCTAAGACACTGGCTACTCTTCCACTGAGTATTTACCAGTTGCTCGCCCACTCCTTCTCATCAGTGTAAATTAACTGTAATTTGGGTGTTTACCTCCTGCAAAGTGGGCCTGACACTCTCAGATATTACTTGTAGATGTGCTTGATTATGAATGCATAATTTGAAGATTGGATTTTTATTAGCTGTAGACAGATAACTAGCATAGTATTTCATTAGGGTTAGAGTGAGGATCTATATGTCTTTGTTTTTCTCATAAGAGAATAATGGAAGCAAAAGAATACAGGTTATGATAAATACATTAGAGTATATGAACATTATCCATTTAGCAACTTATGCTTGCACTACTAACATTGTAACATATACTGTTTTCATGAATGGCTGCTGGATTTTTTAATGCTGGGCTCACCAAGGGCCAAAAGGACTCACTGAGGTCTTTGCCTTGACAGCAGCACCTCACAGTGAAATCCCTACAAGTGCCACATCACTACCGCAGCATTTTAGGCTGACCTCATCCTCAGGATTGAATGACTCAGCAATAATAAACTGCAAGGTGGTCCTCCAGCAGGGTAACCCTTTGGCGGACATGAGCATGGCTACCAATCCCATCTCATACACATTAAGTTAATTGGCACGATGATGGAAAAAACAATTTTATATTGGATGACATCATACTCAAAGCAGTTTTATAGTTTTTATGAACCCAAGATGATTCTTTATAATGCCCATTTCCTGTGTAGTCATCAGTTTGTGATACTGTACACATAACTTTAGAGTATGGGTTGTTATTTTTGCAACTAAATGGACGTTTTATACGGTTTATGAAACACCCTCTGTTGACAAATTGTCATATTAACACAGTAATTAAGATACTAACCATCAGAACCAGCAGAAAACAACTAAATATGCTTAGCAACACCACTAAACCCAGATAAAGAGTATGTTTTGGTCTTCCAAACAGCAAAATTGGAGTCTGGAGTGTTTCTTTGTCTAGTTAATGCTACACACTCTTGCACTAGAAAACACAAAACAAGACAGCAACAAAATTGGCCAACTGACAGCCAGTAATTACAGATGATGAAATTTGCCACAGGCAGATAAACCAGCCCATGATATCCAATGTCACTAGCAAAAAATGTCACCATCCAGACAACGGCCAAGAGCTAATTAAAATGGTCTCTTGCTGTTAGATTTTTTAAATAGTGCCATAGAATGCATGACACAGCAAATAGCTATTAGTGTTGTTAAAACAGTGGAGCCGCTTTTACAGGATTCAGCCTAAACGCTGTACATTTAGAACTGAAAATACCTCTGGGGTGCCTCTTTTATCACTTGGTAAATTAATAGAAGTGAAGCTCCTTTTGTTGGAAGACGCTGCAACGAGGAAGCAGAAAAAAAAACCTTATCAGTTCCCCACAAACAAAAGGTGCCACTTGTGGGTTCCAGCCTGAATTTAGTTGTTTAACAGGGAAACAGAAAGCTAAGTGTAGTGTGAAATTAGCTATCGGTATTTGTTTAAGAAAGAGAGGAAGTGCTGTCATGCTGCTCAGGATACTTTTAACTCTGCTCCTTTCCTTTAAAAAAAAAAGTCTTGTGAGAGAATCCAACAGTCTGACATCACGGTGAATGAGACCTGTTCAAGGTGCTCATTTTTGTTTCAGGCTGTCACAAGGCAATCATAGCTTGTGTGTTCATACTCACATCAGAGGAATTGGGCCGCTCTGTCAGGGCGGCTTCATTCAAATTGTGTCATTTTTCCCCTCTTTTAGGTTCAGAGCTAATTCATGGTTACAGCTGTCACACTGACACATTTCAATTACATCGATAATTACACTGATAGGAACATAAAGGGTAGAGAAAGAAGTATGGCTGCCATACATTTCACCTCACACCATCTTTATGTGAGGTCCTGGAAAAGGCTAACATGTGTGTTCATCAGTTTGCTCGGAAGTTTGCACATCAATTTAATTAATCAAGACTACCGCTGTTTTTAATTGTGAATTGTGAATGTAATGGACCGATGGCGCAGAGTAATTTTATTGCCAACAGCTTCCACCTTGCTGTCTCAGCATCATAAATACAGTAGATGGTAGCTTTTACAATTAGCATCACCATGGGGTGGGGTCATATGCAAATACACACACACACACACACACACACACACACACACACACACACACACACACACACACACACACACACACACACACACACACACACAGTACACGCTCACACACATGCATGCTCAGTCAAATGAGGCCTGCAATGATAGCCAAATTCCTCATCATCACTGAGATGAGTGAAGCCTCTGCTATACCCAGACATTAACCCGCACGCATCCACAATTTTCTCAGGCTGACACTTCAATTAGGCTAATCCTGCCTGCATACAAAATGCTGCACTCCTCCTCTCAGAACCAAACGATGCTGGAGACACGCCATATTCCTGTGCTTCTTTTTTTTCGCCCTGCTCTGCATCACAAGTAGAAGAGGCTTCTTTTTTTCTCCCAATGATGGGGGGAGAGAATCCAGAACGATCGGTTCCACTTCCAGACAGAAACACAGAGAAAAGATGCAGGGAGGCAGAGAGAGAAAGACATGGAGGGGAAGGGAGGAAGGAAAAATGGTGGACGGTTGAAGGAGGCAAAGAAAAAAGACAAAGTAGTCCTGCTGTGTGTTTCCTGCCTTCTTATCATGCACATGCACATAGAAGACATGTGGGAAGCTTTTAGTGCAAGCTGTTAATGTAGTAAACAACTTGGTAGTGTTTCTACAGAGGAGCCCATGCTCATGGAGGGGGAGTTAATCTTTCAGTTCCAGTTAGGCATAAAATTGCACACATATCCAAGACCAGTAAACTTAAGAATGGAATCAACTAACATTCCATTGTACCACATATAATGCTTTCACAAATGCAAAAAACTCCTAAAAACTTAACAAAATATTCAGGGTGGGATGCATGAGGAACACTAACAGCCAAAAGTTTGTGTGAAGTAGGGGCAAGCTGATTTAGGATCAAAGCAGATAATATTCCAGGAAATTAATCGGGGAGTGGTGACGTTTGTATCATGTGACCTGTGTTTCATCAAGTTTTGTGGCCTAGTTGAAAAGATGCTACTGTCATGCCAAAGAAGAGGATGCCAGCTAGCTTCTTGAGACCCCACTCCCAGTTAGCTCAACATTTTAGGAGCTGAAATTTGCAATCTTTCTGAATCCTTCTTCATTTCAAGTCTTTGAATTACATCATCAGTCCATCAGTTGTTTCACCCGTTGATCTCTCTTTTTGCCTCTCTATCCCTCTTTCTTGCCTTAGCTGGTGTTGGCAGATGGCTTTCCACCAATGAGTCTGGTTCTGCTTGAATCTTCTGCTTAGTTAGGACAAAAACGAACACTATTACCCCTTTTCCACCGAGGCAGTTTCAGGGCTGGTTCGAAGCCGGTGCTCAATTGAGAACAATTTTTTTGTGTTTCGACTTCGAGGGAACTTACTCACCGGGTCCAGGAGTGGCACCAACTCTTTGCTGGTCTAGAACCACAAACCTCTTATGTCAGGGGCAAGGGGTGAGGGGCAGGGTTGCTGTGAGTCAAAAGAGAAACCTTTCTTCTCATGTGAAGTCGCCATCCATGTAATGCACACCGAGTAGCATAGATGTGTTAGTAAAGTTGGATAAGTTTTAGGACCTCATGTGATTACAAATAGCCAGGATCAACACCAGCAAGCATGCTACGTTGTCCGCCATTGTTGTTATTGTGAGGGAAAGTTCACACTAGTGCTTCTGGGAAAAGCGGTCACGTAGAAGGGATGTCATGACTTGGCTCTTCCACGGGCTTGAGTGGGTGAGAAGAAAAAAACGGTTGCCTAGCTGGTTCGCAAGTTGAACCAGCTCCGAACCAGTGCGAGCACCAGCCTGGAACTACAACCAGGTTTGCTAGGTTGAAAAGTGGTATATGTCAATTGTCATGAGGCAGCTTCAGTTCTGATATATAGTTATATAAATCACACACTGATTGCTTGACCACTCATTGTTGGGGTTCAAGCCAATAATGAAATACAAGATACCTGATAAATTGTATCCCCTTAAAAAACAGGAAGAGTAGCCCTGAGTTTCAGGATAACAGTGCCTGAAGTTGAAGAGTTGCAGTTTTATCATTTGACTGGTCAACTACTGATCCCACAGCACTGTAACCCCGAAGCAACAGACTCAGCTTGGCATCTGAACTGTCTGTGACTGATTTGAGTGATGTATATCACATACAGTATTTATCACACGGATGCCAGTGGGTATGTCTGATTTTATAGGCGCTAACAAGCAAAGGCCGAAGAAAGTGTCACAGATGGATGAGGAGTCTGTTGGAGTTAGAGTGACTGCTGTCAGGTCGAGATGTGATAGACAGGAGGGGGAATGAGAGACAGGTTTCAGGAAGGAAGAAATGGACTCCTGAACACAGCTGCTGTGATACTTTTTGAACTTTTGAGGTAAAATAAAATAATTGGAAAGCTTCAATCTACTCAAGAAACACAGGAGAGGAAAGGCACTACCAAATGATGACTGAACTTCATATGGTGATCAAATGAAAATCATCTTACACTGCTACTCACTGACACAACACAGTCAGGGAGGCTGTTTATGTTTTCTATCACGTCACTCCATACTCTCAAGTGACCAAAGCTGTCTGCACTGAACAGACACTGAACCCCCACCTCCTCTTTTCTTTTCCTCCCTCCTTTGCTCCCTCTCTGGTATCTCTCCTCCCTGAGGCCGTACACTAGGACATCCAGGCCACCAGTGGGAATACAGTAGTTAATCTCTGCTAGTTAAATGCTCTTGTATGGCCCTGAGCTGTTGCAGTCAACCTTCTCTGCCTCTCTGCTGTACTCGCTCTCAGGGGAATGTGATCAACCCTATTTTTAATGCATAACATGAGGAAAAGAAAAGCTTATTTCAAGGTAGCCGTTCTTAATCCTGTTTGGTATTTCTATACTGAATTGATTGTTTGATTGCTTGTGTAGCTTAAAAAAAATAGAGACAATGCTTTTCAAGTCCCCATCAAAGGGCTTAGGGAAGACAGTCCATGCTCCATCTGCTACCTTCTGTTGTTTCAGCAAACATGCACTCATTTTTATGGAGCTGCTTGTTTCCAAAAGCAAAATCCAGCAGGATTCCATGCACTCATTAGCGTTCATTTAAAAGTAACCACTTTGGGGGTCAAAATACATTGATCACCCCACACCCTTAGCCGTGGGCTAGCAGATAGCAGCATCACTAAATGTTTTTTAAATGACAACAATTTCTGTGCTCCAGTGGCTTCAGGTGAGAATCCCCGCCTGGCAGAGAAAATGGAATCTGCCACCGACCGTGCTGAAGGCCGCCGACTCCTCGCCCTGGCCTTCAATAGTGGATATGCTTTAACAACCTCCCTGGTGCAGGGCAAAATAACTATTACAACTGAGATAGCAGTTACCACAGATGACTCAGTGGTCCTTTTGAAGCTGTACTCTAAATGGAGTGTATTGTGTCTGCTTTTCAGGGTGTGAAAAATATTAGTGGATTTATGTTTTGGTCCAACTCAAGTAAAAGCTGCAGCAGAATACACCTGACAAATCCCAATCATTCCTTGTTACAAAGATGATTACAACCTTTACTTTCACAATGTTCCTTTTTTCTGAACCCCTGTGGTCCAGCATATCAGTGCCTGGCTCTCTGGACATCAGCACAACAACATGACAGCTTCATGTTACCACTGATGTAGGTTTATCTCGTGTCAAAAGCAGAACTATTGTGAGCAAGACATCAAAATGAAGACAGACAGTGCATACGAGGAGGCCCCTAAAAGCACTCTTTCTGCAGAAGAAAAAAAGGTTGCCTTAGAGCAGAACTGTCTTCACTATCAGCTGAAAATTATACACACCCTGACAGTGAAATGACTACCAGCTGCTGGAGCAAAAATAAGGGGGGAAAAAAACATTTAATTTCATGACAGCTCATTTTAATTATATCCCCAACCCAACCTCCAACCCCCTCTGTGAATTGCTTAAGATCACATTAGGCTACAGCCTTGCATTAAAGTTTGAACTTACACTTCTTCCACGTTTCACCCATTATATGCAGGAAGCTGAATTTTCCCATTACAGTGAGTTAGTCACAGCCACTTTCAGCGAGCGCAGCCATACGCGGACAAGTTTTATCATCAGAATGTATTATGTAAGATTGACTGCAGGGTTGGCGTGCAAGGAAGGGAAAAAAGTGAAAGTCTTGCTATCAGCTCCTGCGTCTAAAGTGGAAGAATCCTGAGCAGGGGTGGTCACGGGGCTAGAACCATTCAAATGGGCCAAGAGTGCTGATGCGTCCTATTTACCTTGTGGTAATGGATTTGTTTGCAGCCCAAGCCCCCCCTCCCCTTGTCTCGTAGGAATATTGGGGGCTTAGCTCCATTCACTTTTTGCTGCCCTGGCCATTTATTTTGATTAGGGAATGAAGTCCTCCACAGAGCCATATCCAGAATAATTGACACTGTGTCCTCTGAGGTCACAAAAAATATACCCTCAGTACTTATCCCATTGGTGAAGTGGCAGTATATGAAAAGATTGCACCTGAGCACCCAACTGAAGGTGTATTATTGCTTTAGGTTGCAACAAAACCTGTCGGGGACCCAATAAATTATATTTCCTGTTCTTTTTTTCCGGCCTTGACAGGATAATTGATGTGCGCTGTGAACTTCCAATTGACTTCAACTAGCCTTTGTGTTGTATAAATTTCTCTTGTTTGTCAGGTCTCAAAGGCCACAGGGGATTATGGGGGTTATATTTCAGGTCAGGTTTGGAAATAAGTTCAGTCCCAGTTCCCTGTTTAAGTCATCTATAACAGTTTTATATTTAGAAAAAATATAATAATTTTCTTGAGCTGATAATAAACTGAACTGAAAAACAAAGAACACTTCTGAGTCTTGTCATTTATTTTCTGTTACTGTGAACAGGAGCAGTCCTGTGCATGCATTAATTTGTCCGTAATAAAACTGAAGTCAGTAATGTTGTGGATCAGACTGTGAATATGTGTAGAGTAAAAATCATACAGATCAGGTAGGGATACGTCTGCAACCAGTAGTGCAGCCAGACAGTTTTGACCTGGGTGGCCAAACTGGGGCACTGACTGTTGAAGGGTTGGTCAGGCGTGGAAAACATAAGGGGCTTACCCCAAACCTAGTAGGGTTACTTCCAATAATCACATCCACTTTAACTTCTTTTTTATAGAATAATTTAAAAGTGTTACATTTGTGTAGATTTCTAATGTTAACATTAAAATGTAATATATATAATACATATATAAGTCAACAGAGTGTCAACATTTAAATCTGCTGAACTGAACTTTTTAAGGACTCAAAATGAAGATAATTGTCCAAAGTAAAAGCATCAACAAAAACAATATTCAAATCCACAGAAACTACTGTCTCTACAGTTTATTGAAACACAACAACACAATAGCTGAATTCAATATAAGTAATGCCTCTCACATGGCAAATAGCCAATCATGTTTAGGAATTTCAGGGTGGCCACTGGGGAGGCCTATCAGTTTTCAGAGGTGGCCAAGTTGGGTCATCAAGTGCTGTTAATTTAGTGAGCTTGTCATTAATTACCTTCACTCTTTGGCTGTCTCTGGTTAACTTTCTGCAATTCTCAAATGCCTGTCGAATCGCCACTACACCACTTGGTTTTTTTTTCAGATCTAGTGCTTGCTGGGGCTATTGCTGCTTCATATTTGTTCAACACATTTTCAGTGCTATGACGTCTTTTCAGGTGATTCAAAAGATTTGTTGTGACACTATTTGAGGACTTCACTCCTCTCAGAGTACTTTTAGCACATGTTTCTCAAACTTGAATCATGCTATTGTCCTCTGAAATAGTGGAAAACATCCACACTGGTGATGTCATGTTTACTCTCAGATTGCGATTGCGCTTGTTCTTCTTTGTGTGTAATATGGCGTAACATCATCTGCTGTCGGCATTTGTAGGCTAAGTAGTAAGTTGGAGTCAGCTACTATTTTTAATATAAGTCAAGCAGAACTAGTGTGTCTATTGACAAAAATGGATAATATATAACATAAAGAAATTGTGAATATTTTGAATGTGTCACCTTGTGCTCTGTAATCTCAATGGCAATTTTTTGCTCTTCTCTGCCATTTTAATCACAGAAGTCTTTCATTTAACAGTGGAAGTAATCTGCTGATCAATAGATGATTGACAGAGTCATTACTTGCAGCCTTGGTGATAATCAGAGGACATAGTATTTTGCTGTCCCCTCACTGAGAGATGCATTGTATATACCTCATAGTTATCTGCCTGTTTAAGATGCATTATTTAAGTAAGTGGTTTGTTCCCATACTGAACCACAAACCAAAAGATATGGTTTCATCACCACAACAGAAAGTCAATACTTTTGATACAAAATGGAAAAAAACAAAAACCCTCCCCCCACCTCTTATTCACATTCAGAGATTAGTTCCTAAAAGTGTCCTGATGCATGTCCACTCCCAGATGAAGCCAGCTCAGAAAGCGGAGCACAGCGGCAGAGAGGGAAGGGGAAGCAGATGGCCGGCCTACAGAGGTTCTGATCGCAGGGATATTGGCAAGATGCTGAGCTGGAGAAATTAACCTTCAGAGGTTTTGTACACTGCGGCAACTGTTGGCTCACGCTGGATTCCTCTCTAGCTCTCTCTCACTATCTTCCCGCTGTCATTAGTCAACCTTTTCACTGAAGTCCCTCTTTTTTTCTCCCAATTATTATCTCCCTTTTTTGTCCCCCCCTCTTGTTTTCTTGGTCACTCAGTTGAAAAAACCCTCCCACTTAATCCTCCAGCATTTTAATAAAGGACGCTCTAAAGACTAAAATGCATAATCACCCTGATGACTGCCTTCTTTCAGCAGCCTTTTGTGTTCGTCTTTGTTTCCTTCCTGGTGTGGTTGTAGTCGCGTTTAAAGGTCAAACCCTCCTTTCGCCTCTGAAGTAGCTCTAATGTGATGTTGCAGACAAAGTCAATGTAGCGTTGGCAGCAGTGTCAGCTCTTATCTGAGTTCGTCATCATTGAACTGCGAGCCCGCTCGATTGAGGATCCCCATATGGATCATCATCATCAGGCTGCTGCAAAGCACTGTGTCTGTCTCTCTGCTGCACAACAGCCTCTCTCCATTTTACCCGGAAGAGGCCCCTGGGTTTCAGTGCTCGCAGACCCATAGCTGTCCGTTCAATTTGCAGCACACAGTCGCTCCACTTGTTCTGCATCCTGCCTTTAGTCCGGTCAAGCCGAGAACCCAGGAAGTGTGATGTCTGTTTACTCAGCTGCAGCTCTCGTGTTTAATATTAGCTTTTTGTGGCAGCCAGCTGTGACAGTGCATTGGTGACTAGAGTGTGAGATCTTCCCTTAACAAGTCAATGAAATCACTGCTTAAAGGCTCGCATTGAAAACACTAATCAGACACAACACAGCAGAGGAGCTAAAGTGGATCTAACTTAGCTGGTTCTTATGGGGTGTTAAAAAACTCACTGCACCTGGAAATGTTACTTTGAGGCAAGTGTTTGAATTTCAGTCCAAAAAATTTAAGGTCATGGCTGTTTTGCTTTATGTTCATTTCATCATTCTGTGTAGTTATTTTTGGGCTGTGGAAGAGGCTATTTAAAGAAAGTAGGAGAAGAGGCTTAGAGATGAAACGAGGCCCTCTCCCGTTGTCTAACAACAAGATGTTACATCAAAGGCTTCTAAATAGGATCACATTTCGTTAAATTTACTTGGAAGTGCAATTGTGTTTGAATCTTACGAGGTTATGTGTGAGGAATGTCACCACGACAATCTAGGAAATATGGAAGAGCAGGAATGGGAGATAGAAGAGCATGATTCTTAACTCGAACGACAGTGGTTCCTATAAACTGGTGTACATTTACCCCAAGTGGGCACTTTATTGCCGTTCAACTAATGTATCCGTACATTAAGGCAGTTTTAACACATGAACAGTACATGCGGCCATCATGTAGGAATGCTACAGATAAACAGAAAACAGTTGCTTTGATAAAAACAGCAGCGTCACAGTCTGAGCGTGGTTTATAGGAATTAATGAAGGGCTGTGTGGCTTCAGACAAGGCTCTAAGGGTGCCACATGCAAAAAAGATTGGGAACTCATGTTTTACAAGTGGATTCAATTATTTATAAAGCAAACTCCTCATCATTAATGATGATATGTAGACTGAACAAAGAATGAAGGACTTAAAGGTGTGCGTACAGTGCAGCCCTTGAAAAAGCACTGAAGAAGATGAGCGTATGAAGACATTTGAGAAGCTATTACTGCTTCTGAAGGTGAAAGCATCGATCGCATAACCAGTTTGGACAGTCAGTCAGACATTGGCCATCGCACTTTACATTATAAAAATGTTGAAACAAATCAAGCGACCACCAGAGGGCACTCAAACAAATAGGCCTCGCACAGACTGCCACTTTTCCTTAGCTGCCGTGCACCTGACGTTCAGTTTCCATTCGAGAGACGTAGACACCAATCTTTTTCTTGCACTTCCACATTGGCTTCATTTCCGAAGAGCTTGAGTTGCTGTTTGATCTTCATCTGTTGCCATCACAGAAGTACGACTCTGTCATGACGTCAGACAAGAAAAGTCAGAGGCAGATGTTTCCCTCTGTTGCTGAAAAAGGGTATCACTATCCATGTTTTATCTCCCTGATTTGAATTGGCCCTCATTTGTACACATTTTCAATTGTTTTTTTAAGTGTAGTATAGCAGGTCTAATCTCTTTGAGAGGTTTGTTCTTTTTTATTTCCTAACATGCATCTGCAGATTTTTAGATACAGCAGAATCATACCAAGAAGACGTCATGCAGAGCTTCACTGCCAATAGTGTCCGATTAGTGAGAATGACAATTAGTCACAATCTGATGTATGAGTTGAGAAGTGCTAACAGGTGATTGTTTATCATCACAATAACAGAGGACTGAGAACACAGTGGGTGGTGATGCTGTGAGTGTCAGACTACTTGATCAAAGTAAAGTGCCAATGTAATTGAATTCTTTGAACACATAGTTATGTAATTATTTTGCCACAGTTGAATTGGGTACAGACGGTTCTTTCAAAATTGAGCGAATAAAAAGAAACCTCTCCTTGAATCCCACTCATTACTGTCGACAACAATGCCGCACTTCTCCCCAGCCTCCATTTGGACATGTTTCATCAAATTTGGGATGTAGAAAATAAAGCATCAGGGGAGTGAGGCAAGCTGTCATTTTTTTAAGGGGCAAAAAGGGGGGGTAAATGAGAAATGACTTGTGTGCAGTATTGTGACTGCCTGGTTGGTTTTGTAATTCTGCAAAAGCAGCCGAGAGACGGAGACAGAACATCTGCTCGACACATATGAAGTGCAGTAACCGGTGAAAAATAACAAAGCTGATGACAGTAGGAGTTCCTTTTTTGTTGTCACATTCTTGTCTTGTTGAAGCAGACATCTGCGTTGGAATGATTGCTCAGGAAATTTGGAAATGCATTTTGGCCAATTTCCATCAAATTGTCAGAAACAAGATGAAGCAATAATTGCTCTTGCCATCCAGCAATCTGTGAACATTTTCCTCCACGTCATATGTAATTCTGTATGCGTGGTAATATGAAGCTCAAGCTTTTAGAGCAGGCTGTCTCTTCCAGCTTTCTTTTGTGACTTATTTCATGGTTGCTCAATCCTGGGAGGTATTTAGTGAACATACATATGTTTGGTGGAGGAAATGTGAACGAATCAGACATTCTTGAAACAGTTTGATGATTGGAAATGTAACAGGAAACAGCAAACACCAATGTAGAACTTACTTGAGCTGTTTCAGGCAAGTAAGCTTCTTCCCATGAGACTACTGTAACACTTCTACGGGTTCTATTTTGTATAAATTAGCAAAGTGTGTTATACATTCAAACTTTTCAGAGCAGACTGGAACATTTGTTATCATGTAGGGTGTGATATTTGATATTTTATGATTTCTGGATCCAGAGAAACTTCTCCAGGTAAACAGTTTTTGACTTAAAAAATGTTCCCAAGCTGTCAAACAATTTTTGACAGATATTTTTTCGTGCTTGGAATGTTTTAGCCCCGGGTTGTTGGCACTTTTAGAAAACTTCTATAGATTTGAGTTGCTGACAAAAACCTAATAGGATGTACCGTGCAGGTAGTTTCAGTAACATCTAGCTCGATTTTAAATGGATTGTGTCACACGAGGGTGAGTTCTAATAAGCTCTTCTCTTGAATACATAACATGGTGAGACAGTCTTCAGTCACCTCTGAAAAATAAACAAGTTTACCATCTCAGACAGTGTAAAATAAATATTTCAAAGTACCCTGCCTGTGTTTATCCCCTGTGCACTGACTTTTATTTTGTACACTTCAGAAAGCAGAGCAAAGGACAGGAACACTGGAGTTTTTTGGAAAAGAAAACAACCGTTAGTTTATGATGAATAATTAGTAGTAGTAGTTGCAGTGACTGTTGAAGTTTTACCCTTGGGACGATCGGAGTCAGTTACTTATATCTTGTTTGAAACGTTTTATAAAAAGAAAGTGCTTTACTCTTATGACAATACGATTATGTTATTTGTTAACACAAGTTAGATGCAATGCTAAAAAAAACTTTAATGTCTGTACCGAAAACATATTTACTGGCAGTAATGTTCACAATGTGTCTGCAAAGAGCTAAACTGTGGAATTAATGAATTGTATGAGAAGCAAACTAGTTTGACAGATGACTAAAACCTTACTTAAATGCATCCTCTGTTTACCTTCTTTAAAGAGGTGAGGAGCCTTGAACTGATTTTGTTAAAGTTTTGTTCTCCTACTGAAAATGAGATTATGAGCGATAAGATTGGTAGATTTTTCATACTGAACTTCAGATCCTGTGTTTAGTGGGATTTTCTGCGAGATGATACTCTGTTAGCAAGTTTCTTTAAAGTTTCTTTACATACCTTTATGTACTCATGGCTGATACTGGAGCATGGTAAGTCCAAAGTCAAAGGTTTTCTGTTAAAGTATTGTCTTTAATGGAGAAACTCGACAGCCAGGGCTTTACTATGTAAAAGAGCAAAATGACTATGAACAGGATTTAATGTTCATGTCAGTGTGTGAATGTTTCACTGCTCATTGAAGACCAAAGAGTTAAACTGTGTTCATAATTACATTATACACACATTTATTCGAACACCGGAGCTCACATCATGACTGAGGGGCTGTGATGTGTAGTTTAAACCAGGACGTCTGGTCACCTTTTGTAAGCTAGCTAATGATAATAATTAGGAGTTTTGTTATTGTGTTACAGTTTATCATTTTACATAGCTACACATGGCCTCATCACTCTGCACCCTGCCAAAAGTTGTCTTGAACGAATGAAAGTTGTATGAAAAGAAGATCTCTATTCTATTTTTCTGCTTCCCAAACTTCCATTCAAAGTGCATGTCAAAAACCTGATCTCTAAATTTAGAGTGAAGCTCGGTTTCTATTACAGAAACAAGTCATGTTTCTCCCTTAGAGCTCGGAAGCTTCTGATGTCAGCTACTTTCTCGCCTGTACTTGATTATGGCGATGTTGTGTATATGTGTGCTTCATCCAGCTGCCTACAGACCTTGGTTCCGGTCTACCACTGTGCTCTGAGGTTTATCACTGGTTGTATCAGCCTCACCCACCACTGCAAACATTACAGAGAACTGGAAGCCGTTATGTCCTAAGATCAAATGACGTGACGTCACCCATCTGTTCCTGAGAGCTGTTTTGAAGCCAATCGATGGCGGCAGCCATATTGGCAATGCATAACTCAACCAGGAGTGTGACGTAGTGTGAGCCTCCTAGCCAACAGCTATGTGTTCCTGAACGGGGGTCACGTCAGTCATGTCCTTATTTGGGCAAAAACTCAAAATCTTAATATCTTCTGAACCGTCACGTTAGAAAAAAATTCACCCCCCGTACAGTGTGTGCCGATAGAGAGATTAGTTACGCAGAGCCAAGCCATTTTTTGAACCAGGCTGTAAACATGTTTATTAATGCTGCAGAGATCATCTTTTTCCCATTCATGTCTATGTGGTTTCCAGTGTTTCTGCAGCCAGCCTCAAGCGGATTCTCAATGTATTGCAGTTAATAACACTTAATTGTATCATATATATTAAAACAACTGTTGACATTAACATAATTGTAAGCTAATCTGCTGATATGTGCTATATCTGCTATTTAAATGTGTGTTGTTATTTATTCATAATAGTTATTTATGGTGGTGAATTTGTATTACCAGCACCATACACACCCCCAGTCTATTCATCTGACAATACCATTTATATTAAAGCCCCAGCGTCCATAGTATAACTCTTTAAAACTCATCTTAGCTCATTTTGCTATGATTTTTATATCAGCAGATTATTGTGCCTTAGCTGGAGATTAGTGGTTTAACTGGTGTCATTCTTCTGTATGAAGTAAAGTAATAAATATAAGATAAATGAGGAGCAAAGATAAAAATCACAGTGTTAAGTATTGCAGGGTTATTGAGTGTAATGGCAGTGTGGTTATGAAAATGTGAAACAATACCACGCCACTTTGGTAGGGTTAAAAACTGCCTGTTAAAACCAGGGCAGCTTCGAAAACATTGCACTTCATCCGTCAAAGGTTCCCCCTGATGATTCATTGGAGCTGACATCAGTGACAGGAAAAGCAGAGCGATGGAAATCTATTCAAATGTGGTGAGGCTCAATTTCCCCGTTCATGAGAGAACTGTGGGTAATATGTTGGACCCGGACCAGCAGGGGGTAAAATAGCTCCATCAGTCTTTTCAAGTCAAAGTGAGGTGGAGGGAAACAAGTGAAACGCCGATGCATAACACTGACATTTTTTAATAGAATTCATTTATAACAAATGGAACTTGTGTCAGCAAAGAACTGATTTTCATACAGACTTCTTTCGCCACCAATTTAACCTAAGTAAGAAAATAAAAAGCACTCCTTTCATTCAGAAAAAGAAACAGTTTACGCTTACAACTAATCAGAGGTAATTGTATGATCTTTTTAACAAGCCATTTTTTTTTTACAATTTCATTATTTAATTTTCAGTCTATGCATCCAGACGAGAGATAGATAGAGAGAGCAGAGAACACAACGTTTATTTCTGTTAATGACACTCCAAGCTTGAATGGCAAAGCCACAAGAACAGATGGTTGGGGGACAGAATTTTTCTGAAGTCATCTGCTGGAGTTACCATGGCATCAGAACGGATGCTCTTTTTCGCCACAAACTTTATTTTTTTTTTGTCTTTTTCAAGAGTTGATACCTTTTTTGTGTTATTTACATACACACAAAGTGAACGTTTAAGGAGATCTTTTTTTATAGATGGGTTCAAGTAATATATTATTGGGTTTAGAATCAATAGGGCAGTGCATAGTACAAAGATAGAGAAAGTGCAAATCTTCCTACCAGGCCAGCTCTGGCCGTTCTGCAACGTTTCACCATGCATATGAAAAATCAATAAAAGAAAGTTAAAACTGAGATGGGAAAATAAACAAGAACGTAACATTAGCCACCATGAGGTTAAATAATAGCACTTTTATATCTTAAAATTATGACAAAAAGAATCAGTTAAGCAAAAATAAAACACATAGCTGCTTGAGTTACCAAGGGAAAGAAAGCACCTGGAATGCACATCCACAAAGCCATCAAAGAGGGGATGGAGACGTTAAAGATGCTGCCCAACATAAAGACCCAAACCAAACTTAACCCTCTCTGTCTATCCGTCTGTTTCAGAAAAAAAGGACAAACTTTAGGATTGTCAGGACAACACGAGCAACATTTGCAGAATGTATTTCTCTGTATCTTCTCTCTGTAGTGACACACATGAAGTCAAACCTAAGGCATGAAGAAGAAACCCTTCGGTGATGACCTGCGCATTAGGCATTCCTTTTACGACCCAATCGGTTTTTTTTTATTTTTAAATCTGAACATTTATCTTGTAAAAGCATGTTGTGTGACTT